>NW_022631003.1:34483037-34809811 GCF_010015895.1 Lontra canadensis | reverse complement strand
CCCCCCCCCCCCCCTCACAATTTGGGATCTCTTCTGATTTGGCTAAAGCATATTTTCCTGGGGTTGTTGCCACCCTTTTAGTATTTTACTTACTCCTTCATATACTCTTATCTGGACAAAATGACAAGGCGGAAAAATTCACCACAAAAAAAAGAACAAGAGGCAGTACCAAAGGCTAAGGACCTAATCAATACAGACATTGGTAATATGTCAGATTTAGAGTTCAGAATGACGATTCTCAAGGTTCTAGCTGGGCTCGAAAAAGGCATGGAAGATATTAGAGAAACCCTCTCGGGAGATATAAAAGCCCTTTCTGGAGAAATAAAAGAACTAAAATCTAATCAAGTTGAAATCAAAAAAGCTATTAATGAGGTGCAATCAAAAATGGAGGCTCTCACTGCTAGGATAAATGAGGCAGAAGAAAGAATTAGCGATATAGAAGACCAGATGACAGAGAATAAGGAAGCTGAACAAAAGAGGGACAAACAACTACTGGACCACGAGGGCAGAATTCGAGAGATAAGTGACACCATCAGACGAAACAACATTAGAATAATTGGGATTCCAGAAGAAGAAGAAAGAGAGAGGGGAGCAGAAGGTATATTGGAGAGAATTTCCCCAATATGGCAAAGGGAACAAGCATCAAAATCCAGGAGGTTCAGAGAACCCCACTCAAAATCAATAAGAATAGGTCCACACCCCGTCACCTAATAGTCAAATTTACAAGTCTTAGTGACAAAGAGAAAATCCTGAAAGCAGCCCGGGAGAAGAAGTCTGTAACATACAATGGTAAAAATATTAGATTGGCAGCAGACTTATCCACAGAGACCTGGCAGGCCAGAAAGAGCTGGCATGATATATTCAGAGTACTAAACGAGAAAAACATGCAGCCAAGAATACTATATCCAGCTAGGCTATCATTGAAAATAGAAGGAGAGATTAAAAGCTTCCAGGACAAACAAAAACTGAAAGAATTTGCAAACACCAAGCCAGCTCTACAGGAAATATTGAAAGGGGTCCTCTAAGCAAAGAGAGAACCTAAAAGTAGTAGATCAGAAAGGAACAGAAACAATATACAATAGCAGTCACCTTACAGGCAATACAATGGCACTAAATTCATATCTCTCAATAGTTACCCTGAATGTTAATGGGCTAAATGCCCCAATCAAAAGACACAGGGTATCAGAATGGATAAAAAAACAAAACCCATCTATATGTTGCCTACAAGAAACTCATTTTAAACCCGAAGACACTTTCAGATTTAAAGTGAGGGGGTGGAAAAGAATTTACCATGCTAATGGACATCAGAAGAAAGCAGGAGTGGCAATCCTTATATCAGATCACTTAGATTTTAAACCAAAGACTATAATAAGAGATGAAGATGGACACTATATCATACTCAAAGGATCTGTCCAACAAGAAGATCTAACAATTGTAAATATCTATGCCCCTAACGTGGGAGCAGCCAACTATATAAACCAATTAATAACAAAATCAAAGAAACACATCGACAATCATACAATAATAGTAGGGGACTTTAACACTCCCCTCACTGAAATGGACAGATCATCCAAGCAAAAGATCAACAAGGAAATAAAGGCCTTAAATGACACACTGGACCAGATGGACATCACAGATATATTCAGAACATTTCATCCCAAAGCAACAGAATACACATTCTTCTCTAGTGCACATGGAACATTCTCCAGAATAGATCACATCCTTGGTTCTAAATCAGGTCTTAACTGTTATCAAAAAATTGGGATCATTCCCTGCATATTTTCAGACCACAATGCTCTGAAGCTAGAACTCAATCGCAAGAGGAAATTTGGAAAGAACCCAAATATATGGCGACTAAACAGCATCCTTCTAAAGAATGAATGGGTCAACCAGGAAATTAAAGAAGAATTGAAAAAATTCATGGAAACAAATGATAATGAAAATACAACAGTTCAAAATCTGTGGGACACAACAAAGGCAGTCCTGAGAGGAAAATATATAGCGCTACAAGCCTTTCTCAAGAAACAAGAAAGGTCTCAGGTACACAACCTAACCCTACACCTAAAGGAGCTGCAGAAAGAACAAGAAAGAAACCCTAAACCCAGCAGGAGAAGAGAAATCATAAAGATCAGAGCAGAAATCAATGAAATAGAAACCAAAAAAACAATAGAACAAATCAACGAAACTAGGAGCTGGTTCTTTGAAAGAATTAATAAGATTGATAAGCCACTGGCCAGACTTATCAAAAAGAAAAGAGAAAGGACCCAAATAAATAAAATCATGAATGAAAGAGGAGAGATCACAACTAACACCAAAGAAATACAGACAATTATAAGAACATATTATGAGCAACTCTATGCCAACAAATTTGACAATCTGGAAGAAATGGATGCATTCCTAGAGACATATAAACTACCACAACTGAACCAGGAAGAAATAGAAAGCCTGAACAGACCCATAACCAGTAAGGAGATTGAAACAGTCATCAAAAATCTCCAAACAAACAAAAGCCCAGGGCCAGACGGCTTCCCGGGGGAATTCTACCAAACATTTAAAGAAGAACTAATTCCTATTCTCCTGAGACTGTTCCAAAAAATAGAAATGGAAGGAAAACTTCCAAACTCATTTTATGAGGCCAGCCTCACCTTGATCCCCAAACCAGACAAGGATCCCATCAAAAAAGAGAACTACAGACCAATATCCTTGATGAACACAGATGCAAAAATTCTCACCAAAATACTAGCCAATAGGATTCAACAGTACATTAAAAGGATTATTCACCACGACCAAGTGGGATTTATTCCAGGGCTGCAAGGTTGGTTCAACATCCGCAAATCAATCAATGTGATACAACACATTAATAAAAGAAAAAACAGGAACCATATGATACTCTCCATAGATGCTGAAAAAGCATTTGACAAAGTACAGCATCCCTTCCTGATCAAAACTCTTCAAAGTGTAGGGATAGAGGGCACATACCTCAATATTATCAAAGCCATCTATGAAAAACCCATCGCAAATATCATTCTCAATGGAGAAAAACTGAAAGCTTTTCCGCTAAGGTCAGGAACACGGCAGGGATGTCCGTTATCACCACTGCTATTCAACATAGTACTAGAAGTCCTAGCCTCAGCAATCAGACAACAAAAAGAAATTAAAGGCATCCAAATCGGCAAAGAAGAAGTCAAACTATCACTCTTCGCAGATGATATGATACTATATGTGGAAAACCCAAAAGACTCCACTCCAAAACTGCTAGAACTTGTACAGGAATTCAGTAATGTGTCAGGATATAAAATCAATGCACAGAAATCAGTCGCATTTCTCTACACCAACAATAAGACAGAAGAAAGAGAAATTAAGGAGTCCATCCCATTTACAATTGCACCCAAACTATAAGATACCTAGGAATAAACCTAACCAAAGAGACTAAGAATCTATACACAGAAAACTATAAAGTACTCATGAAAGAAATTGAGGAAGACACAAAGAAATGGAAAAATGTTCCATGCTCCTGGATTGGAAGAATAAATATTGTGAAAATGTCTATGCTACCTAAAGCAATCTACACATTTAATGCAATTCCTATCAAAGTACCATCCATTTTTTTCAAAGAAATGGAACAAATAATCCTAAAATTTATATGGAACCAGAAAAGACCGCGAATAGCCAAAGGAATATTGAAAAAGAAAGCCAGAGTTGGTGGCATCACAATTCCGGACTTCAAGCTCTATTACAAAGCTGTCATCATCAAGACAGCATGGTACTGGCACAAAAACAGACACATAGATCAATGGAACAGAATAGAGAGCCCAGAAATAGACCCTCAACTCTATGGTCAACTAATCTTCGACAAAGCAGGAAAGAATGTCCAATGGAAAAAAGACAGCCTCTTCAATAAATGGTGTTGGGAAAATTGGACAGCCACATGCAGAAAAATGAAATTGGATCCTTTCCTTACACCACACACGAAAATAGACTCAAAATGGATGAAGGACCTCAATGTGAGAAAGGAATCCATCAACATCCTTGAGGAGAACACAGGCAGCAACCTCTTCGACCTCAGCCGCAGCAACATCTTCCTAGGAACATCGCCAAAGGCAAGGGAAGCAAGGGCAAAAATGAACTATTGGGATTTTATCAAGATCAAAAGCTTTTGCACAGCAAAGGAAACAGTTAACAAAACCAAAAGACAACCGACAGAATGGGAGAAGATATTTGCAAACGACATATCAGATAAAGGGCTAGTGTCCAGAATCTATAAAGAACTTAGCAAACTCAACACCCAAAGAACAAATAATCCCATCAAGAAATGGGCAGAAGACATGAACAGACATTTCTGCAAAGAAGACATCCAGATGGCCAACAGACACATGAAAAAGTGCTCCATATCACTCGGCATCAGGGAAATACAAATCAAAACCACAATGAGATACCACCTCACACCAGTCAGAATGGCTAAAATTAACAAGTCCGGAAATGACAGATGCTGGCGAGGATGCGGAGAAAGGGGAACCCTCCTACACTGTTGGTGGGAATGCAAGCTGGTGCAACCACTCTGGAAAACAGCATGGAGGTTCCTCAAAATGTTGAAAATAGAACTACCCTATGACCCAGCAATTGCACTGCTGGGTATTTACCCTAAAGATACAAACGTAGTGATCCGAAGGGGCACGTGCACCCGAATGTTTATAGCAGCAATGTCTACAATAGCCAAACTATGGAAAGAACCTAGATGTCCATCAACAGACGAATGGATAAAGAAGATGTGGTATATATATACAATGGAATACTATGCAGCCGTCAAAAGAAATGAAATCTTGCCATTTGCGACAACATGGATGGAACTAGAGGGTATCATGCTTAGCGAAATAAGTCAATCGGAGAAAGACAACTATCATATGATCTCCCTGATATGAGGGAGAGGAGATGCAACATGGGGGGTTAATGTGGTAGGAGAAGAGTAAATGAAACAAGTTGGGATTGGGAGGGAGACAAACCATAAGTGACTCTTAATCTCACAAAACAAACTGAGGGTTGCTGGGCAGAGGGGGGTTGGGGGGGGTTATGGACATTGGGTAGGGTATGTGCTATGGTGAGTGCTGTGAAGTTTGTAAACGTGGAGATTCACAGACCTGTACCCCTGGGGGGGGGAAAATATATATATATGTTTATAAAAAATAAAATTATAAAAAAAAAAAAAAAAGAAAATCCCCTTATGCTTCTAGCAGGAGGAAGGGAAAACACTCATTTTGAAATATGCCTGAGAATTCTGTTTTTCTTAAATTTCTCAGCAGAACCAACTAGATGACCAGAATCTAACCTGCTGGGGTACTGTCAGAGCTTAACTGACCTGGGGGAAGGGAAATATCCAGTTCTAGCCAGCTGTACCTGTTCTATCTCATCTTAGGGACTGAGGACTGGGAAACACTTGTAAAGTTCATTGTCCAGAGGCATAGGCTTATTATATGACTGAGACCCAATTATAGGACTATAGGAAACTTTCCCTCTCCTCAGACCATCCACTCCTTCATATACTTTATTACCACAATACTAAAGTCCTATTTATAGTAATTTCTTTTACCTGGTGTCTCACATCTAATGATCAAGAAAAAAATTACAAGGCACACTAAAAGGCAAAATACATTTGAAAAGATAGAGCAAGCATCAGAACCAGGCATGGTCGGAATGTTGGAATTATCAGACTAGGGATTTAAAACAACTATGACTAATATGTGAAGGGCTCTGTGGATAAGGAGGTAGAGCACATAAGAACAGTCATGTAAGCAGAGAGAAAGAACTGTAGGAAAGAACCATAAAGAAGTACAAGGTAAAAAATACTGTAACAAAAAGAATGCCTTGATGAGCTCATTAACAGACTGGACATGGCTGAAAAAAGAATCTTTGAGCTTGAGGATATATCAATAGAAACTTCCAAAACTCAAAAGCAAAAAGAACAAAGACTGAAAAACAGAAGAGGATATCGGAGGACTATGGGACAACTAAAAAAGATGTAACATACACATAATGGGAATGCCAGAATGAAAAGAAAGAGAAAAACAGAAGAAATGTTTGAAACAATGACTGGGAATTTCCCCAAATTATTCTCAGACACTAAACCATGTAGGCAATCTAGAACTCAGAGAACACCAAGCAGGATAAATGCTGAAAGTGCCAGACATAGGCATACCATTTTCAAATTAAAGAAAATCAAAGACAAAGAAAAAACTCTGAAAGAAGCCATGGGGTGGGGGGGATACCTTATGTATAGAAGAAAAAAAAAAAGATAAGAATTACATCCAGCTTCTCAGAAACTTTGCAAGCAAGAAGTGAGTAGAATCAAATAAAATGTTGGGAGAAAAAAAAAACAATCTAGAATTCTCTGCTCTCTGAAATTATTCTTCAAAACTGAAGGAGAGAGAAAGACTTTTTCTGATAAACAAAAATTGAGGGGATTTGTTGCTAGTACACCTGCCTTGGAAGAAATACTAAAATAAGTTCTTTGGAGAGGAGAAGAAGAATATAGGTCAGAAACTCAGATCTGATAAAGAAAGGATAAGCACTGAAGAAAGAATAACTGAAAGTAAAGAAAAACTTTTATTTTTTATTTTTAATTGACCTAACAGACAGTAGTTAGTTCAAAATAATAATAGCAATAATATTTTTGATATGTGTTATTGTATACATACCATATACATACATATGTATGTATGTATATGTATGTATATGGTATGAAGTATACATATGTATGTATGTGGTATGTATACATACCATATATATGTTTATGTATACTTATGCATAAGTGAAATAAATGACAGCAATGATAAAAGGGATGGAAGTAGGACAATCATAATATTATTTTGTATTATTAGGACAATCATAATATCCATGAAGTGGTATAGGATTATTTGAAAGTGGACTTGGATTAGTTACAAGGTCTAGGAAAACCACTAAAAATATTTTTAAAAGAAGTATAACAGATATGCTAAGAAAAGAGAGAAAATGGAATAATATAAAAGCTAAATAAAACCATAAATGCAAAAACAAAACGAAACAAAACAAAACAAAACAAAACCAACCATCTAACCAACCAAAAAACAAAAACCATAAAGGCAGAAAAAGAGTGAAAGGCAAAAGAATAGGAATAAAGAATGAAGGCAAGAAATAGAAAACAGTAACAAATATGGTTGTTCCTAATCCAGCTATATCAATAGTCACTTTGAATGTCAATGGTTTAAAAGCACCAGTTAAGAGACACAGGTTGTCAGGGTTGATCACAAAAAAGACCCAATTACATGTTGTCTACAAGAAACCCACTTTATATATAAAGTTGAAAATAAATGGATGGAGAGAAATATTCTATGCTAATATTAAACAAAAGAAAGCAGGATTAGATATATTAATTTCAGAAAGAACAGACTTAAAACAAAGTTATCAAAGGTAAAGAAGTGCACACATAAGGACAAAGGGTTAATCCTCTAAGAAGACGTAACACTCCTTAGTATGTATGTGACTAACAACAGATCATTAGTCTATGGGAGACAAAACTTGGTAGAACTGCAAGGATAAATAAACAAATACACCACTATCATAGCTGGAGACTTCAATATCCCTTTATCCGAATGGACAGATTTAGTAGGCAGAACATCAGTAAGGATATAATTGAACTCAAAATACCACCAATCAACTGGATACCAATTTGTATTCATAGACTGCTTTCCTAAAACAGGAATATACACTCTTCTCAAGCTCACATGGAACATTCACCAAGAAAGATGACATTCTGGGCCATAAAATACACTTCGAAAAATTTAAAAGAATAAAAATTATATGTCTCAGACCACTATGGAATTAAACTAAAAAGTCAATAATAGAAAGCTAACTGAAATATCCCCAAATACATGGAGATTAAAAAATGCACATCATATGGGTCAAAGAAGAAATCTCAATAGAAATTTGAAAATATTTTAAAAATCAAATGAAATGAAAATACAATTTATCAAAATGTGTGGATAAAGTGGATGCAATGCTTAGAGGGAAATTTATGGCATTGAATGAGTATATTAGGAAAGAAGAAAGATCTAAACTCAATCGTCTAAGTTAGGAAACTAGAAAAAGAAAAATTAGATGCAAACTAAAAAAAAAAAAAGAAAAGAAATAATAAGAATTAGAGTGGAAAGCAATGAAATTGAAAACAGAAAATCAACAGAGAAAATTAATGAAACCAAAAGCTGAGTCTTGTAGAGATCAATAAAATTGATAATCCTCTAGCCAGGCTAACTAAGAAAAAAAGAGAAGACACAAATTATTTACAACAGAAATGAAAGAATGGATGTCACCATGGACATTAAATGGATAATAAAGAAATATTATGAAGAATTCTGTGTCCACAATTTTGATGACCTAGGTGAAATGGACCAAGTCCTGGAAAGACATAATTTGCCAAAACTCACACATGAAGAAACAGACAATTTACATGGCTGATATCTAGTAAACACATTGAACTGATAATAATCTTCCAAAGCAGAAAGTGTTGCTCCAGATGGGTTCTACTACATTTTAGGAAGAAATTGTACCAATTCTCTATAGTCTCCTTCAGAGGATAGAAGCAGAGAGAATATTTCCTAACTCATTCTGTGAGGCCATTATTATCCTAAAAGCAAAATCAGACAAAGTCATTATGAGAAAATAAAACTACAGACCAGTATCTCTCATGAGCATTGATGCCAAAATCCTAAACAAAATATTAGCAAGTCAAATCCAACAATGTATGAAAAGAATTATGCACCATGACCAAGTGGGATATCCCAGGTATGCAACACTGGTTCAACATTCTTTTTTTTTTTTTTTTGGTTCAACATTCTTATATCAATTAATGTACCATCACACAAACAGGCTAAAAAAGGAAAAGTCACCTGATTATATCAAGAGATTAAAAAAAATGATGAAATCCAATACTCATTCATGATAAAGACAGCCAATAAATTAGGAATAGAGGGGAACTCCTCGAGTTGATGAAGAATACCTGCAAATAACCATGAACCAACATCATACTTAATGGTCAGAAACTTGAAGCTTTCCCACTAAGATCAGTAATCATGTCTTCTTAGAGGATTGACTCTTTGTCTCCTCTCACCACTTCTTTTCAACATCATACTGGAAGTCCTGGCTGATTTAACAAGATGAGAAAAGGAAATAAAAGATATACAGATTGGGAAGAAAGAAGACACATATGAAAATTGAATGAATTGGCCAAAAACAACTACTCCTGGAACAAATAAGCATTTATAGCAAGGGTGCAGGATACAAGGTTCATATACAAATGTCAATTGTTTTCCTATTTACCAATGATGAACAAGTGGAATTAAAAATTAAAAACACAATACTATTTATATTATGACCCCACCAAGATGAAATACTTAGGCATAAATCTAAATAGGTATGAGACCTATATGAGGAAACCTATAAAACTCTGATGAATGATATCAAAAACACTAAATAAATGGAGAGATAATCCATGTTCATGGATAGGAAGACTCAATATTATCAGAATGACTGTTAATCCCAACTCAATCTATAGATTCAATGTGATTCTGATAATATTCCTAGCAAGTTATTTTATGAACCTTAACAATCTGATTTTAAAGCTTCTATAAGAGACAAAAAGATCCAGAATAGCCAACTCAATATTGAAGGAGAATTACCAAATTGGAGGACTGGCACTACCTAACGTTAAGACTTACTACAAATCTTATTATGAATCTTAGTATTGATTAAAGAATAGACAAATAGGTCAGTGGAACAAATAGAGAGCCCAGAAATAGATCCATGTAAATCTAGTCAACCAATGTTTGACAAAGGAGCAAAGGCAACACAAGAGAGCAAACAAAGATAGTCTTTTTAAAACTGGTGCTAGCACGACTTGTTATCCACATGCAAAATGAACCTAGACACAGACAGACCTTACACCCTTCACAAAAACTAATTCAAAATGGATCACAGACCTAACTATAAAATAGAAAACTATAAAACTTCTAGAAGATAACATAGGATAAAACCTACATGACTTTGGATATGAGGATAACTTTTTTGTTACAGCATCAAAGTTATAATCAGTAAACCAATCATTGATAAACTGGACTTCAGTAAAATTAAAACCTTCTGCTCTGCAAAAGACAGGATCAATCTGATGAGAAGACAAGCCACAAACTGAGAAAAAAAACATTTGCAAAAGATACCTCTGATAAAGGACTATTATCCAAAATATGCAAAGAACTCTTCAAACTCAACAGTAAGAAAATAAAGAACCTGATTAAAGAATGGACTAAGGACCTTAATAGACACCTCGCAAAAGAAGATATTCAGATGGCAAATAAGCAATTGAAAAGATGCTTCACATCCTTTGTCAATAAGGAAATGAAAATTAAAACAACAGTGAAGTATCACTACACATAGGTTGGAATGGCCAAAATCTGGAACATTGCCACCAAATCCTATTGAGGATGTGGAACAATAGTAAACTCTCATACATTGTATGTAGAAATGGAAAATGGTACAGCCACTTTGGAAGACAGTTCATTGGTTTCTTACAAAACCAAACATGACTTACCATAATATCTAGTAGTCATGTTCCTTGATATTCACCAAAAGGACTTGAAAATTTATGTTCACGCAAAAGCCTACACGTGGATGTGTTCGTAGCAGCTCTATTCATAATGGCCAAAGCTTGGAAGAAACCAGGATGACTTTCAGTAAGTGAATGGATAAGTAAACCATGGTATATGTAGACAATAGAATATTATTTAATGCTAAAAAGAAATGAGCTATCAAGTCATTAAAAAATCCAGAAGAACCTTAAGTGCATATTACCAAATGAAAGAAACCAATCTCAAAAGGCTATATACTATATGATTCCAACTTTATGACATTCTGGGAAAGGCAAAACTATGGAGACATAAAAAGATCAGGGGTTGGGGACACTGAATAAATGGGGCACAGAGGATTTTCAGGGCAGTGTAAAAACTCTGTATGATACTATGATAGTATGTCATACATTTGTCCAAATATTATACATTTGTATAACACCAGGAATGAACCCTAATGTAAACTATGGACTTTGGGTGATTATGATGTGTCAACTTTGGTTCATCAATGGCAACAAATGTACCACTCTGATATATGATATTGACAATGGGAAGGCAATACATGTGCGGGGTAGAGGGTTATATGGGAAATCTCCGTGCCTTCCTTTCAATGTTGCTGTGAACTTTTAACTTTTGTAAAACACCAAAGTCTTTTAAAAAATTTGGGAAACTCTGAGTAATTTCCATTCCCCTACTGTTTTCAGCTTCTTCTTTTTTTTTTTTTCTTTAAAGATTTTATTTATTTATTTGACAGAGAGAGACAACAACGAGAGAGGGAGCACAAGCAGGGGGAGTCAGAGAGGGAGAAACAGGCCTCCCACCGAGCAGGGAGCCCAATGCGGGGCTTGATCTCAGGACCCTGGGATCATGCCCTGAGCCGAAGGCAGACGCTTAACGACTGAACCACCCGGGCACCCCTGTTTTTAGCTTCTTTCTAGTCTTCTGCTCTTTTAATTAATGCTGACAAGAACCATCTTGAACATATGTTATCTTTGTAATTTTGCAGTCTATCTGTAAGATAGGTAACTAAAAGTAGAATTGCTGAGTTAAAA
Source organism: Lontra canadensis (assembly GCF_010015895.1). NCBI lineage: Eukaryota > Metazoa > Chordata > Mammalia > Carnivora > Mustelidae > Lontra > Lontra canadensis. The sequence goes on along the minus strand of NW_022631003.1, from coordinate 34,798,116 downwards.
GGTAGAGGCAAATATAATTTTGCTAGATATTTTAAAAGTCTCCTCCATAAGGATTGTACCACTTTTTTAAAAAGATTTTTTAAAAATTTATTTGCCAGGGGGAGAGAGAGTGCGAGGGCTTAAGCAGGGGGAGTAGCAGGCGGAGGGAGAAGCAGGCTCCCTGCTGAGCAAACAGCCCTATGTGGAACTTGATCCCAGAACTCTGGAATCATGACTTGAGCTAAAGGCAACTGCTTAACTGACTGAGCCACCCAGGTGTCCCTGGTTGTATCATTTTTATATCTCTAAGAGCATTGTATGGACTACCAATTTCCATGCGGACTCAATAGCACTAATATAGTGCTAAAATGTTAGATCTTTGTTAATCTAATAGGAGGGAAGTATCATAGTATAATTAAAAATCTTTTGTGATTAAAATATATATAACATAAAACTTGTAATTTTAACCACTTTAAAGGTACATTCAATGGAATTAATTATATTTACAGGGTTGAGTGATCATCATCACTGTTTTTCCAAATCTTACATTACTCCAAAGAGAAGTTCAAGAACTCAATCAATAACTCTCTGATCTTCTTTTTCTCCACACCTTGTTCTCTCAAATCTACCTTCTGTCCATATATTTGCCTATTCTAGATATTTCATATAAGTGGAATCATATAATATTTGTTTTTTGTGCCTGGCTTATTTTATTTACCATACTGTTTTCAAGGTCCATCCATGTTGAAGCACATATCAAACCTTTATTCCCTTCATGGATGAATAATATCCCATATTATGTGATCACATTTGCTATCCATTCATCTGTTGATGGACATTTGGGTTGTTTCCACCTTTTGGCTATGAAAGATAACTTGAGATTTCTAATCCTGGAGATTGAGTGGTGATGTCAGCAGAAATAACATAAGATAACATGAAAAACGCTAATATGACATGTGTTCTATAATTGGAGCTCAATCTTAACCTGCAAATACTCCTAAGAGGAGTATTTGTTTACAAATATGTTTACACTAAGATATAAATTATTCCTATCAGTGGTCTGCTTGTGAGTAGGTTTGGATTTGGGAAGGAGACTGGTGCCTAGAGGATGAGAGGAGGGCAGTTGGCTTGGACATGGAAGGAGGCCCAGAGTAAGAAGCATGAGGGGACAGAGAGGTCAAGTTCACAGTTTTGGTTTATTAAACTTTCTGTAATATGGCATGGAAGGAAAGGCAATGCTTAATCTTCTCTGCCATCTGTAACATTAGCCAGGACCTTTTTGTTTGCAAGTGACAGGAACCCAGAGCATGTAAAATGGGAACTCAAAGTCCACATCTAGCTCAAACTCAGCTCAGTCCAGGTGGTGAAATTATGTCACTGGGGCACTGCTCTTTCCATGTCTGGCTTTCCTTTTTTTCCCAGTTGGTTTCCTTTTCAGATAGGCTTTCTCCATGCACTGGTAAAGAGAACACCCATCAGCTTCAGGATTATTGGGTCTTTATATTTTTTGTCTCAGAGAAAAAGAGAATGCCCTGTGCCTTCTTCTAGAAAAAAATCTCTCTGATTGTCTTTTCTGAGTCATGTGTCCAGCTCTGAACCAGTCAGGCAACAGAGCAGTGCTCTACAGTCACTCCTGCAACCGAGAGGTAGGGAGCCCGACTACAGAGAAGGCTTGGACTGAGAATGAAGGTACTTGAAGGTTTCTATTTGATATGACAGATTTGCAGAGAGAATTTAGTAACTGAGAGGGAAATGCAGAGTATTCATTAGTTTCAAAAGTCTAGCTTGTATGTGTAAATAGTATTATAGATATTTATGTCCCTTTCCTAACCTTAGAAAAACTCTGGAGACTGACCTACTCATGTATCTTAAATTTAAAATCTTTCAGATTTTTAAAAGGACATTTGAGTTCACTGATAATGTAAATTAGCTGAACTCTAATTATATTGAAGAAATGAAATGTTTGTTTATTTCAGACAAGACATGTTGCCAACAGCTGTGGAGAGATGTGATGTGATCCTCTCAGTGAACAAATCTAAGAGCCAGTGAGTGAGCTAAAATAATAGAATCTGCTTGTCTGTAGTTAGTGTGTTGACAAGGAAACAAAAGGGAACTGTAGGGTAAACACAGGGCAAGATTACACAGAGAGTAGTTAAAAATGGTAAAAACACTGTGCAAGAAAAGAACTCTACAATATAGCAGACAATGTTAAGTGCTTTTCTAATTAAACTTTGGTTTTCCATATGGACTCACTAAACCTGATCTTCATTGTTTAAAATAAATTCTAAAGGGTTGTCCTTAAATCACCTTGAAAGTGTTCCCTAAAGTTGTTAATTCAACATTTTTTTCAATGTAGTTCCAAAGCTCTGATGGATGCACTGGCTTCCAATGAACATTCTTAAAACCTTCCTTGAAACAATGCTATCATGGGTATGATTGCATTTCCAGAGTATTTTGTCCCTCACAGAAGTGGTCCAACTTTGTACTTGATAAATCTTAGAGAGAAGCTGCTTCACTAAGACTGGCAATGCAAAAAAAGTTTCTGTTATGTGAGTTTTCCAACAACGTTACACAGTGATGTAAGGAAAACACATGTACTTCTCTCTTTGTTATTGCTGTTTGTTTATTTTATCTGGAACCAGTGCTTGTTAACTTTCTACTGTTATTCAATTTAATTAGAAGTTTATTTTGTTACCACCATCAATTTTACCTAGGATCTAGAAGGTATATATAAAAACAGGAGGTAGCCTATGTTCTTATAGGTAATAAGTTTGTCTCTAAAAACAACTAAGCTTTTATCTTTTTTTTTCATGTTTTTGTTTTTTATTTTTTAATTTTATTTATTTTCAGCATAACAGTATTCATTATTTTTGCACCACACCCAGTGCTCCATGCAATCCGTGCCCTCTCTAATACCCACCACCTGGTTCCCTTTATCTTCTAATCTTTAATACTTCTGTAATTTTAACATGGTAGTAAGATAGACACACAATGTTGGATGATTCCTAATTTCCTGAGGGAATAGTGCTCACAACACCAAGGAGAATGAAGGCATGATTTTTTAAATGCCAAGAATTTCTGAATAGCTTTTTATTTGTCATGCTTTATTGTTGAAAACCAGACTTCTGTTAATATGATACTAGTACAAAGACATTAGTTTTGAGTCTGAATACTAGAACAACATAAATGAGGTAGGGAGTAAGGATAAGTACTTCATTTTTTACATGATTTTAGTAATAAGCTATCCTGCTTTGTTTTTATGCATACACATATATATTATAATTAATTCATTGTCCATAGGACATTAGTCTTTACTTTGTCTCTCACTTGCCTTGTTCCATTCCTTCAGTTTCCAAACAGAATCCTTTTTTCCTTTCTGTTTTCCCACCTACTTCCTTTATTCCGAGGCTCCCAAATGCGTGGTAGAATTCAGTTCTTGTCTCACGTTTTGATTTTTGGTGATTGAGGCACAATTAAGAGTACTGATTTGAGGCAAGACAACCAGTTAGTAGTTAAAAGTGTGCTGCCATTGACTTGGTGTCTTTGTCAAGTCATTTAATGTATTTTAACCTTAGTTTCCTAAACTATAAGATGTGGATAATGCATTTCTCTGCTTATGTTACTGGTCTGGGGGTGTTGCATGAAAATAAAGTAAGAGTCAGCAGTTAGAATCCTATATTTTATAAATATAGGGTGGCTGAATTATTATGATGGTGATTATAAGCTATCTCATAGCTAGTAAGAGCAAAACAAAACAACACAACACAAAAACTATTGAGACCACTGTCTTCAACTTGGAAAGCCAGAGAGGAGAAAGAATAGTAAGGACTTAAGTCATTCTATGGTAATGATTTTCAAACTTTAGATAGGTATGTCTAGGGCTATATAATTTAATTAATTAGTTGCTACCAACATTAAAAGACAAAATAGAATAAAATAATAGAATATGATAGGAAATATCAGAGTGTGTGTCTCATAAGGAAATACTCATAAGTAAGGATAAGTATTGCTTCATGAAACTTTTGTGTCGGCATGTGTGTATGGTGGGGGAGGGGAGCATATGTGTGTGTATAAATGTTGAGTTGTGGTATAATATGTATGCTGTAGACTGTCTTCCTCTACCCTCACCCGATGTATTTGTTGAAGCCCTAATCAAAAGTGTGATGGTATTTGGAAGTGAGGCCTTTGGGAAGTAATATTAGGGCATGAGGGTGAAGCCCTCACAAATGGGATTAGTGCCCTTATAAAAAGAGAAACAAGAAAAATAATCTTCTTAGACATGTGAAGATGAAATGAGGAGGCTGCTGTGTACAATCTAAGAACTGTTTATTTATTTATTTATTTATTTATTTATTTATTTATTTTTTACCAGACACCAAATCTGCTGGTACCCTGAATTTGACTTCTTGGCCTCCAGAGTTGTGAGAGATAAATATTTAATGTTTATGCCACGTAGTCTGTGGTATGTCTTGTAATAGTCTGAACTGATTAAGACAATGCACATCTTATCAATGGACTATAGTCAAACATTTTTGGAAACCACTGCTCTATGATATGGCCTGTTGAATCATTTGTTGAGTATCCTCTACCCTAACTTGCCAGTCTACTCCAGTCTTTCACATGCTTCCTTTCCTTTAGCTCAACTGAGGAAGAAGTACACAGGAATAGCATAGGGGTTAAGCTGGTTCCTTTAGGATAATTCACTAACTTCAGATCAGCCTTGTGTTATCCTAGGGTATAGCATGGGACAGTGGAAAAGGTCTGGAAGTAAGACCGCTGAGTTCTAAACTGGCTCTGTTTAGTTTTGCTTCTTGGGTCTTAGAAAAATTCTGTAACCATTGTGACTTTCATCTCTTATTCCTTAAATAAAGGGTTAATAAATATATTGGCCATATAATTATTAAGTATGGTCTGTGGCCAGGTATTTTGCTAAGAACCAGGAATATGGCAGTGATCATGATAAACATGGCCACCACCCCCAAGGAATTTAATCTGTAATTTATTAAGGTTCTTATGAAAATTAAGTTAGAAAAAATATAAACAGTGGCTTAAAACTTCATTGTTAGATGCCAGATATGACACCCTTGCTTCTTAAAATATAGTGACAATAAACTAGAACTTCTATTTTCATGACCTCAGGAAGTTTAAAAAGCTCTCCAGCATTTCTGACTCTTCAATTACATGCCCCATGCTCCAACCAGTAGCATCATTTCTCCCATATTCTAAGGATCCTCCTCATTATTATACAAACACAGTGCTATATCCTTTATCTTAAAACAACACCTAAAACTCCATGAACTTCACATTCTTTTCCAACAACCACACAATTTCTCTGCTCTGATTGATAGCAGAACTCCCACCTCTAATTCTCTTATTTCCATTATTACTTCTTCTATGGTCAACAAGTAGTTTAGAAGGGCATTTTTTAATAGTTCTTAACTAACAGGGTTTTGAAAATTGACTTTTTAATTTCGCTGTATTGAGGTAAATGGAATTGGTTGAGGCTTGTTATAATCGTGGTTTGACACAGTCAGTTTTTGCAAATACATCCTTTATGCCTGAAAAGAATGTGCACTTCCAATTGTTGGGTTGAATAGTCTACATATATCCATTAGATCAAGCTTTTAAATTTTCTACTCAGGTCTTACATAACCTTACTGATTTTTTTTTTCCTACTTGATCTATCAATTTCTGAGAAAGATTTGTTGAAATGTTCTCAAATGAAGATAGATTTAAAAATTTTTTCCTTGTAGTTCTGTCAATTCTTGCTTTAATTTTGAGGCTACATTTAAAAAAATCTTCTTGTTGTATTGAACATTTCATTGTTACATAACTTTTTATCTGTAGTAATTTTTCCTTAAAATTATTTAGACTAATACTAATACAGCTACACTACTTTATTTTCCTGTTATGTCTTTTTGTATCACTTGACTTTAAACCTTTCTGTCTCCTTACATTTTTATATTCTAATGCTATTTTATTGAAGTAGAATTACATGCAGTAGAATGAGGTATGACTTGCATAAATTTGTTTAATTTTAACTTACATATATACCCATAATTCTACCTAGATCAAGATATAGAATATCTGCTCTGCTACCTCTCTGCTTAAGATAACTACTGTTTTCTGACTTTTATCACCGCAGTTAAGACAGCAAATTGTCATTTAAGACAATTTCAGGAAGAAAATAAATTTAAAAATCTCTTATTTATCCATTTTTTGGTGCTCTTTATTTCTTAATATAGATTTGACTTTACATCTGGTATCATCATCTTGAAGAACTTATTTTAATGCACATCTACTGGCAATGATTTTTTCGCAATTTTATCTGAGAAAGTTTCTATTTCATCCTCATTTAAAAATATATAATATGTTTATTGAAGGATTTAAAAACCATTCTGAGTATAAACAGGACCTTATTTTGTTTTTCTAAGCACTGCTTTTAACTGTGTTTTATCAACTCCCTATTTTCCTGTTGGATACTAGGTCCTTTAACAGGACTAGATTCAAGATTGCACAGGTGGTTGTTAAAATGATCTCACTTTGGGTGTTCAACTCCAAGTCCTATTTATTTTTTTTAAAGCACTTTTAGTTTTCTTTTTTTGTGTGTGAAAATTGAGTGAAAGGTACAGAGATTCTTCATATATCCCTACCCCACATATACACAGTCTCTCCCATAATCAATGTTACTCACCAGAGTGGTACACTTTTTTTTTTTCTTTTAAATCAAGGATGAACCTACATTGACACATCATAATCACCAAAATCCTATCTACCTAAGGGTTAAATCTTGGTGTTGTACATTCAGTGGGTTTGAACAAATGTTTAATGAGAGATATCCATCATTATGGTATCATATGGAACATTTTAACTGTCCTAAAAATCCTGGGCTCTGCCTATTCATCTCTCTAAACCCACCATTAACAACCATGATATTTTTATTGTTTTCAAGTTTTTCCTTTTCCAGAATGTCATATAGTTGGAATCATGTAGTATTTAGACTTCTCAGATTAGTCACCCTTATTTTGAAGGGTATTTTTGTGATAAAGAATTTTGAAATGACAATTGTTTTAGCACTTTAGAAATGATTGTCTTCTGACTTCTTTTTAAGATGAAAAGTCAGTAGAAATGCTTACCATTGTTCTATGATATATAATGTTGCTTTCAAAATATTCTTTTTCTTTCTTAAAATTACCCAGCAATATTTTGTATTTTGATTTATTGTTATCTTTTTACCTAGTAGAATCTAACCTCCACAAGGAAAGGGAATTTGTGTTTTTGCCCACTGTTCCATTCTCCTTACTTAGAATAGAGTAGTACATAGTGAGTATTCAATTAATATTTCCTTTTTAAAAGAAGGAATGAGAAGTAATGCCTTTGGGTTTCTGCTTCCTTTATCCTACACTTGGAAAACTTAGATGAAAATCAGCTCTTACTGATTTTAAGCAAAGATGCTTCTATACAAAACATTCATAGAGATAACAGATTTTAACTCCCACCTAATACAAACACATATATTGGGATGGGGAGAGAAGGAAAAGCTTGAAATCACAGAAGTAATTTAAAAGATAACATCAGAGAATTCTGTTCTTAAATTCTTAAGAAATTCTTTAAACTCTTGAAATGTTCACCACTTTCCCTAAGAATTTCCTATCTTATCCCCTCTTACTGATTTCCTTTTTCCCTCCTGTATCTCTCCATCCTCATTCATGTTTTCTACCCTCCAGTTGCTTATCAACAGGAATTTCAGCACTGAGGAAAGTAACATATTCTTCACCTCCTTACAAATGAAAGTGGTTAACGTTTGCTTATGAGACACACTGGATCCCCTCAGTTCAGGTTAATAGTCATTATAATGCATTTGCTTATTTAAGTGACAAGAAAATTTTCTCATTTATTTCATTTTGTCCTACTCTGCCAAGAATTGTTTGGGGTACAACTAATTTTTCCATTTTACTGTGGAAATGTGAGTAAGAATAAGAATGAGAAATATCTGCTGTTAATTCATGGAAATGAACTATGTAATCCCAATCTGGGGGAATAAATCCCTTTAGTTAGAGCCAGCATTGACCATTTTCTCATTAGGATAAAGAAGAATATTAAACTCCGAGAGGATTTCCTCCATACCAAGAGGAGTCATTTTCCTTTGCCAGCTTTAAAACACAACCATCCATCTTATTTTTTTAAAAAAAATATTTTATCTATCTATCTACCTATCTATTTATGTATCATCCATCTATGTTTTATTTATTTATTTGAGAGAGAAAGAGCATGTGCATGAGCATGTGTACACATGAGTGGGGGGAAGGGGCAGAGGGAGAGGGAGAAAATCTCAAGCAGACGCCCTGCTAACCTCAGAGTCTGTTGTGGGGCTCAATTGACCTTGAGTTCATGCTCTGAGCTGAAATCAAGAGTTGGACACTCAAAGGATTGAGCCACCCAGGTGCCCCAAAATATAACCATCTATCCTATTGAACACAAGCCCCTTGCCTCCTTCATTTATAATGTCAATTTTTATTGTTTTTATCCAATAATCTAAGAGAAGAACTAGAAGAATTCCATTTTTCCCATACTTCCTAAAACATAAATGTGGATGCTTATTGTGTATTTGTATGTGGGTATTGGGGTAAAAAGCTGCTGAGTGCGAAGAGTGGGCTTTGAGTGGGCTCCAGATTTTGAAGAAATGATGCCAGAGGGTATGCTGCTTTGTTTTCCTTCTAATCCTCCCCTTCTTTTCATTCTTCTCCTTTTCCTCCTTTTCACTTTATATATTTTGTAAAGTATTTAAGGGGGAGAAAGAAATTTATATTTCAGCTGTGGTTTGTGTCAGAGTAGGTAGGTCTTTCTGGGTAACTGAAGGTCCAAACATTTCCAGACTACTAGGCCCTTATTTCTTCTTTTTCCCTAGAATTCTCAGAAACCATCAATAATTTTTTTTTAAACCATGTTTTTCTTGTTCGTTCAAAATCTCATTCTCCTCCCAGAGTGGATTTCAACATAAGGGTGACCATAATGGGCTTTGCTTTCCTTCCTTCCTCTTTCCATTTTTTTAAAATATCTGATAGGCCCTAAAAGAAAGTACACTAAATTTCTCTATCAACTGCCTTCTGAATAGTGGGATCCTTTGGAGGAGGCACTGAACTGGAAATGAGATGATCGGTTTGAATTCTCAGTTCTGCCTCTAATGAGCAGAGGGACCTTGAACAAATGGCTTAACCTCCAGGTTAGGAATGGTCATATGTATCCCTGTTACCTGGGAAGGGTCAGATAATATAGTGGATGTGAATAGATTTTATAAAAGGGTTTGGATTGGAGAATCATAACTGACCATGGCAAAGTCACATCAAGCCTGCATGCACATGATTTGGGGTATGATTTGATTCTACTTTGTTTAATGCTTACGAAAAAACCCCTGTTAACATATATTAAGGTTATAGAGGCTAAATATTAACAGGAATAGAGTGAACCATCCAAGCAAGTGGAAGGTTTACAATTCTGTATCTTTTTCTACAGGATATTTGAATGCCCCGGGAGCTGCGTAGATTTCACAGATTTTTCTTTTATTCCTTCCATTAATCGGGCATTGAAGTTCCCATGATTTAGCATGAATAAAAAATTACTGTATAATGTTATGTATACAAAAATGTATATACTCTAACTTTATGGATAATTTAAGGGAAATTCAAGAGTAATTTTGACTATGTAATTTCGCCTTACATGCTGAATTTAGAACTCTACATAAGATTGGACTCCCCATCATCCCTGTGCTCTGAAGGTGGCAAAAAGGGAACTTTTATATTACACAGGAAAATTCCTTGAAGAAAGCAAATACGTTTTTAAAACCTAGACTAGCAGTGGTTTTGTAAGGCTGATACATTCAAGGAATGTAACACATTATTATCACTTACGTTTTTGTTTTCTGAGAATAGAGGTGTAGTTTTAGGACCCCAGAGAGAATCACTTTTGCATAAGTAGTGAATTTCATTATCTAAGACCTGTATTTTAACCACACCTACTAACTATGCTTTCCAGGTTGGCTCTCAGAGTGTAGGTCACAAAAGCTGAAACCATGCCTTCAAAGGCCAAACGAAGTGTTCTCCTATTAGAAACAAAAAGCTCCATTTTTAATTCTTTCATTTTTTAACAGCCCAGCGGGCTTTCTTTGTTTTGTAAGAGTGGGTAGTTCACTTTTCTCATGCTTGGAAATTATGCCACCCATTTATGTGTTCTCAAAGCAGGTTTTGAAATGGGTAAGAAAAGACAAGCCATGGCTATTTTGGTAGAAAATTGAGTGTAGTCCGGAGCAGGGGAAGAAAGGATCAAAGCTGTTAAGTAGTTGGATGTGTCCCTTCCTTTGTTGAGCGTTGCTTCTTGGTGACCCCATTTCTCTTGAACAAGGAGAAGTCTCACATAAGCCTAATTCATAGATGACAAGACAAAGCCTCTGCTATCTACTGTTGGGAGTCTGACTTTTTGCATGTGTGCCCTAAAGTGGTGAATTTAAAAGAGTAATTGTTAGTTAATCTTCAGAGAGAGAGACAGAGACAGAGACAGAGAAGTAAAGCATATACCTCATAAATGGTGCTTTTTTTAAAATGCCATTGTACCTCTTTACAAGAAAGGTATGTGAATCTGTTTCTTACTTCACTCAATATCATTGAAAATAGTTATTTTTGTTCCCAGAGAAAGCAATCCATCAACCATCAGAAAGTTCATTTGAGGCAAAACTGCCCTACATAGAAAAATCATACGCTCCCTGAAGCAGCCCAGAGGGTGGGGTCCATTTGTTGCCAGTGAGAGTTCCGTGTTTGGGGACTTTGAATCCTGCACTCTGGGCTCCTATGGACAGAGATGATCAGCCCTCAGGAAGAAAGGTAGCAGCTGTGCTGCCTTGTGACCAATTTTGAGAGCCACAGTTGAACAGTTTGTAAAATTTGTGAAGAAAATGCCCAGAATGAGATCTGAGTATTATAAATGGAAAGGGTTAAGAGCAGATAATTTCTAGGTTCCTGCTGTGATCTTTGTCATAGCAAGCCTGAACACATTGGAGTTTTAATTCTCCACTAGTGAGATAAAAATAAACTGTTTAACCTTTTAAATGCTGGTAATTTGGAGGGGTTTGCCATTTTTAGTTCTTTCAACACATAAGCTTCTGAAAAGCTAGGAGGATAGAAATGGCTAACTAACTAAATTTGGAACCTTAAAAAGGTCAGAGTAAATCTGGTGCTATCCTATCTTTTTTTTCCTTCTACAGAATGCATGTTGCATTCCTTAAAATTGTGAAAAAGATTGTAAAAAGGACAAGTAAAGACAAAACTTGAACTGTGAAATATTGTTGTAGGAGGAGATAAAAAAAGAATAAAATGTCTCAGGCTGATGATTTTTAGTGGATCTTGAAATTGGACTTTCTTAATCCATTGTTTCTAGTTTGAGTTGGTTGTTGGAATAGGTGGTAGGAGTTTCTTAGAATGTTATGATTTTTCCCATTTTCTAATAATGAGGGAATCATTTATGTTATAATCTTCCAGGCCTTATTATATTTAGAAAAAAATGGGTTTCTCCCTCTGCCCCCACCTTGCAAGCTAGTGATACTTCTTAAGGATGTTGACTTCTCTACTGGAACTTCTCACTTGGGAAGAAAATTGCCTATAACACCACAGGCATTGGAAAAGTGCACCCAGCACAACACAGAATCACCAAGAAGTAGGAACTGCTTTTTGTGTATCCTTGCTTTTATTTGAAGTGTGCAAAAAACACAGAAGACATGGTTTCTTTCCTTAAGGATTTATAATCTAATTAAACAGATGAAAAAAAGAGAGAGAGAGAGATGAACTAACTGAAAAATCTTCTCTTGGCAACACGGCCAAGAGGAAATTTGTTACAAGAATGCAGGGTAAAGGAAGACTCGCAGTCAGAGTGGTGACAGACCGAGGGCATGGATCTGCCCTCCAGCCTCATGTCTGAGTGCATTCCACCATCCAGGCCGTGCACAGAGCACTCTCATTTCCTTGAATAGACTCCCTAGTCTCTCCTGCTTTGCTTGTGCTCCTGTTGTCACAGTTGCTTTGAATGCTTTCCCTCACATTCTGCCTGTTGAAACTACTCCTCAGTCATTTCACTCTGCATGTCTACGCTAGAACTGATCTTAGTCCAACTTGTGTTGCTGTCACTTGCATATGTGTCTTTCCTTCACACCACACTCTGAGTCTCTTGAAGGTAGGATTGTTCTTTTACTTAGCTCTATATCTCATGTGCTTATTAGGGTCCAATACATGTTTCTTGAAACAAATGGAATTGAATTATCTAGGAAGAAGGGGAGTAACATCTCCAAAATGATTGGAGGATCAAAGTGAAAGAATCCAGAGGTCTCTTTGTGCCATAATAAGAAAACTGAAGAGAGGTTATGGATTCAGTGTAAATTCCAGTGCTGAGGGATATTTAGTGACGTCATCACAGGAGAGACTGTGCACCTGGGTCTCAATAAAGAGGGAGATTGGGACACCTGGGTGGCTCAGTTGTTAAGCGTCTGCCTTTGGCTCAGGTCATGATCCCAGGGACCTGGGATCAAGCGACCCCACGTCGGGTTCCCTGCTCTGCAAGAAGCCTGCTTCTCCCTCAACCTTTGCCTGCCACTCTCCCTCCTTGGGGTCTCTCTCTCTCTCTCTCTGTCAAATGAATAAAATCTTAAAAAAAAAAAATAGACTGAAGCTGAGATGCCCTAGAGGTGCTAATGATTAAGGAAGGTAATTGACATTTTCTTTTTCTTTTTTTCTTTAAGATTTTACTTATTTATCTGACAGAGAGAAAGAGAGCGAGAGAGCACAAGCAGGCAGCATGGCAGGCAGAGGGAGAGAGAGAAGTAGGCTTTGCACCGAGCAAGGATCCCGACATGGGATTCAATCGCAGGACCCTGGGATCATGACTGAGCCAAAGGCAGCCACTAAACCAACTGAGCCACCCGGGCATCCCGGTGATTGGAATTTTCAATGGCAACTTCAAAGGTTTTAACTTTAAGAAGAATATTTTTCTTGTATTTGTAATTATGATTTGAGAGGTAAATGGAATACTGTTGTCCTGTTTCCTTAAGTCAGCATATTTTTCCTAGCCTATGGTAATGGGATTTTAAATAAAATTACTGAGAGAAACGACAGTCAGCTTTTCTCTCACGAGACCTGGGCTATGTCCTTTGGAAGCAGTAAATAGGGAGGAATAAGGAAAAAACCTAGTTCACAGATGGTATTAAATTTAAGTGATAGCCTATGTCTGCTTTTTCCCCAATGAATTCCTTTCCTGTGTTCTCAGCTTTGTCCCTTTCCGTATTCAACATGGCTGTTTTCATTAGGCATTGATGGCCCAATGAGGGAACTGAAGGAACTGCTAAAACATGGTCATTTCTTTTGTAGCTTCTTCCTTGATATCTCTTCATTTGTATTACAAGATGAATGAAATTAAATAACTGAAAACTTGCTTTCTCTGGAAATGGTGATTTCCAGTAGTGTAAATCCCTTAATTTCTTTTCCTTCTACCAAGAAAACCTCTAGCCCAGGGTGCCTGTGTGGCTCTTGTCAGTTTAAGCGTCCAACTCAGTTTCGGCTCCCGTCATGATCTCAGAGTCGATCAAGCCCTCTACTGAGCGCAGAGCCTGCTTGTCCCTCTCCCTCTGCTCCTCCCCGCGTGCTTTCTCGCTGGCTCTCTCTCTCTCAAACAAACAAACAAACAAACTTCAAAAAAATAAAAAAAGAAAGAAAACCTCTAGCCTCTGCTATCACCTGCATCTTCCTCCGTGAATCTAGGAATTACTCTTAAAAAGCATTTTCTTAGCTGAATAAAAATAGGAGTAGGCAAATAGGCGATTCCTCTGGTAGAGATATTCCCTACAGGTTGAGGGACGTGTACCTGAACAGTCTTGCTATACTGGTTGGTCCACTCTCTTAGCCTGAGCTTCAAGGAAGCTAAGATATGACTGCCTTTATGTATTTTGCCTAATGAGCTGGCAAACTGGTTTCATCTTAGTAGGTTTTCCTTGGACTAACTAAAAAAGGATGATTTAATTACCTTTATTCTTTTTCAAATGAGAGATCCACATGCTGATTCTTCCCCATGAGTGCTTTTTAATTTTCAACACAGGTCATTCAAATTGCTTCAGTTTCTTATGCATTTGGTAAAAAATCCACTCAGATTCATCTTTTTTTTTTTTTTTTTTTTTTAAATACAATCTTTGGCAGTACTGAGTTTTTCCACATTTGAAATCAAAGTAAGAAAATGCCTTTGGGATTCCTGGCTTCAGAGAAGAACTAGGGCACATTCATCTAAGAGCCAACATTTCAGTAATGCTAATGAATTTCCCTTACTAGAAATTATTTTCATGGCAGTAAATATAACTCTCTCATACCTTGTTCCAAGGCTGATACCTATTATCAGTTTTGAGGGATTATTATCAAAGAAAAAAGATTTATTTTGCAACAAAATTGAGTAGAGCTGCAGTTGGGGTGATCAAATGACTCCTGGATTACACTAAGCCATTATCTAACTGTCTCTTATAATTCTCCACAACATACACCATTGGAGACATTGTTTAACAGAACATTAACTACAGTCTTGCTACTGCCAAGTGTTCTAGCTGCATCCAGGTAGTCTATAATTAATGCACCTGCAGAGCTGCACAAAGGACTTCGTACGCTGTCCATTTCAGTGGAGAGAGGCTGGAATGGCACCTGCACAACAGGTGCAGCTCAGGACAAGCACAAAGAGGCCAACTTCTAGCTAGAAATCTTAATCCTTTTCAGCGTGGACTGACTGGCTTGAGATTTCTTTCAAAAGAGGAGTCTTTATCCTATGAAAGTAAAGAGTAGGATGTGGTGACGGTTAAAAAGAGGATAGCGAATCTGGTGCCTGAGGACCAGTTGTAATAGTTGGAGAATTAATAGAAACGTATAAGGAGCACAGAAAAAAGTAGATTAGGAAACAGGTAAAGGGTACCAGGCCCAGGATGTAGGAGGAGTTTCTGGAAACGACAGTGCCTTATTGCAATCTGTATTCAGATTGACTACATGCATGAGTTTTCAGTGACCACCAGGGAAATGTGAAAACAAAACAAAACAAAACGCGTATTAGTTTTGATTTTTATGTCTAGTTCTTGAATTGGGTTACACATACATTTTATGGATAATTTGAAGAGCACTTATTTGGGAAACTCAAGGTAATTTTGTAATTCTATAGTATTCTCTATTTCTATGATATTGACTATGTGTGGGACCCCTCATATGTATTTATCTTGTTTCATCCTCTTACCAACTCTGAAAAGTAGGCTCAGAATGTGTAAATTACTTGCCTAGTTTGAACACTTGGAGGAGAGTTGGCATTGTATCAGACTTCAAAACCAAGGCTTTCCAAATTCAATTGTACCATTATGCCCTTGTTTAGTGGGCCCTGGCCATATAACCTCTCCCTTCCTCAGTGTGTTGTCACATTTGCCCTCCCTCAGGCCTTTGTGTCAGCTCTTCTTTCTGCTTTGAGGGATTTCCCCAGCCCTTCATGTGCCTGGGTTTTCATTCATTCAGATTTCAGCT
Organism: Lontra canadensis; assembly: GCF_010015895.1. NCBI lineage: Eukaryota > Metazoa > Chordata > Mammalia > Carnivora > Mustelidae > Lontra > Lontra canadensis. The sequence continues at coordinate 34,782,568 of NW_022631003.1, read as the reverse complement.
TAAATGTCTCCTTTTTGAAACTGCCTTTTCTAAAACCTGCATTATTGACTACCAAATCTTCCCATTTTATAAACTTCAAAGCACTTACCATAATCTGAGATTGTCATATTTGTGTGTATGCTGTCTGTCTAACTTCTTAAGAATGTAATTTCTCAGAAGACAGGAATTTTCTGTGTCTTGGTCACTACTGCCTAGCCCAGGTAAGGCAGAGCTTGCTTGTAGTAGGCATTAAACAATTATATATGGAATTAGTAAAATATAAATGTAATTCTTAGGAAGTGGTAATAACCTATTAATGAAAGAGCTAATTTGCTATCTGAGATAGGATAGAATTCAAGTTCCGACTTTGGCAATAAGATGGGATGACAGTGAGGGAAGGATGGCTCCAAGAGAATAACAAGATTCACAAGGAGAAAAAATGAATAATAAAAGTAAGTAATGTATTGAACAAATGTTTATTGAGGATTCACAAGGATAGGATGACTATATGTCTTTTGTTAAGTCTGTTGGTCTATTTATAATTATTTAAAATGTCCCCTTTCACTCTTAAAAATGTTCTTGCTTAGATGATAAAGCATATGGCCTTAATGGTGGGCTCAGCACTGTACTAGGCAGTGAGGAAACTGCAGTGTACAAGATGGTCCTTGATATCGTGGAAGCTATAAGCCAGTGGAGGAGGCATACATCAGAGCAATAATCCACCAAAAGTAAGATCCAAGAGTAAGAAGTGCTTTGCTTTTTAGTTTTCAAAGCACCTTCATGTGCATAATCTCATTTGATCCTCCCATCAATTCCATGACGTAGAATACTTATAATCACTTTTTAAGGAAGAGGAGACTGTTGCTCAGATGTTAAGTGACTTGGTCAAGGCTAATTAGCAGCAGAGCTGGGACATGAACTCAATCAGGAAAATGCCTATATTCTAGGGGGACTTTAAACTTTGTTCCAAAGAGTAAAGGAATAAGAAAAATGCTAATTTTTATCTTACTTAATGAGACTGAGAGTCTTTCCAGACATTTTTGGAATTCCTCTCACTGATATCATCTTGAGGCAACTCAGTGCCACCTCTGCAGATGTCTCTACTAGAAAAAGACAATTATTTTGGAAAGGATTTCCCGTGTACTTATTTTCAGTAGCATTGTTTTTCCTTGTTCAATCTGGTCTGGAATCTCCATCTCTGCAGTTTACAATATAAGTAGCAAATAATTGCAGCTAGGAGCTAAGGTACTGGTCTCCAAAGATGGGCTCCCAGTGACTCGGGATTCTCAGCATTTACTCTCTTGTGTCATCCCCTCCCCTTGAATCTGGGTGGGCCCCATGACAATGTGATGTAGAGAAGGTGCTGCTGCAAGCCTAGGTTAAAAGAAACTTTCCAGCTTCTTCTTGGGCCTCTTGGATTGTTCACACAGGGAAAAACCAGCTGTAGGTAAAAAAAAAAAATCCTACGATTTTAAGACCATGATGCTGTGAGGAAGGCCAAGCTATCCACACGGAGAGACAGTGGAGACAGAGAGAGAAGCACGCACAGCCCTTAGCAATTCTAACCATCCCTGTTGAGGTGCTGAATTTGTGAGTGAAAAGCCATTTTAGGTGTCCACCCTTGTTTTGTGTTCATTTGACTCCAGCCCCAGCCACCGTCCGATTATAACTGCTTGAGAGACCCCAAGTGAGAGTACTCATTGAGCCCAGTTGTTCCAAAGAACTGAGAGAGATGATCGTACATTTTTGGTTTTAGTCACTAAATTGTGAGGGCAGCAGTAGATACCAAAGTAACAGAACAAGAGCTGATCGGTTTGGTTTCGGTCCTGTCTCGGTTATGTGCTAGCTTTGTGATCTCAGGCAGGGTACTTAACACTTTGTGCCTTAGTTTCTTCATTGCTAAAAGGGTTTCATGAGTGCACCTACCTTATGGTTTATTGCAGGATTAATTTCATTTATGACAGGAGAAGCAGAGCTTGACAATAGAAAGCGTTCAATAAATGTTAGCTATTATTACTGTTACCTGAATGTCTAGGTAAGTCTTATGAATCTATTCGAATCTGTTTTTCTTAAATGCTTCATTGATATTGAGGGCAACAAATATATTCACACGCTTCTGAGTCACTTGGAAACAAAAGTGCTGGATTCTGAGGGAGCAAAAATTAAAAACCAACATTAGGAAGAAAATTCCTCTCTGAGGAACTCCTCCTTGGAGATTCCTCGTCTACAAAATATGGAAAATAATCATACTTACCACAGGAGGTTGCTGTGAGGATTGACTGAATTAGTGAATGTAAAAACCTTAAAACAGTGCCGGGCTCTGAGTAAGTACTCCGTATATTTTGTCCATTAGTGCTGTTATTACCCTCTCTCTCATACCTTTCTCCCCAAGAACTGCCTCAAGATTTTCCCGCCATTCATTAGAGACCAAATGGCCTTCATAAATGCTCAGGCTACTGATTCCTAGTTTTATATGGACTGCAAAGCGGCTCCTAATGCTGTTTTTAAGTTCCTTGACCTCCATAAGCTCTTTTTAGTGGTGCTCAGAAGCTGGAACGGTTGAGTTTCAGATATAGATTGGAGAGCTTCCTTACGAACTCCAATAAAATAGCTCAGAGTTTGGCTCTCACTTTTAAATACTATGCAGATGGCGCTGAACTCCAGCCAAACTGGCGGCAACTTGATTTCCTCTGGTGAGTGCTGGTGGGGTGTCTACAGGATGGCATTCATTCTCATCTCTTGTCCCCTTTCTCTCTTTCTTTCTTTCTTTCTTTCTCTCTCTCTCTCTCTCTCTCCCCTCACCCCTCACATCTCTACTTCTTACACACACACACACACACACACACACACACACTCTCTCTCTCTCTCTCTCTGTGTGTGTATTTTTCATTTTAGCCTTTCCTTTTAACGACATGGCCAGCAATAATTAATAAAGTCATTGGTTTCCTGCCTGAACTTGTACTTATGTTAGCTATCTCATCGTGTGGAAATTTTCACTTCAGCGCCAGATCAATAGTGTCCCCTTTGTGATTCCCCACTGCCAGGAGAGAAAATGTTTGCAAAAGGAGATCTAAGGAGCTTCCTACCAATTTAGAAGAGACAGAAGAAAGGACACTCTGTGCCAGCTGTGAGAGAAGGCTCTTATATGCTGATAGGAATGTTATGAAATATCTGTAAATTTGGAGCTTGTTTTCTTGAGCTGTAAAACCTAACTGCATAGAGTGGATTTTTGAACACCCTTAAAATAAACATAAACTGAGCTTTGATAAAGGGACCCTTTTTGGGGTTTGATTTACTGTTATACTACAACAGTGTAATAGTTGTATATGTAAAAATGTTGAAAGTCCAAAAAGACATTAATTGAATAAAGTAGATATAAATGTGATACAGACGCACCAGATCCAGGAAGGGCCTAAAAGGGAAATTCCCTGCACCTGTACATGGTAATGAACCTTCTGGACCCCACGTGCAACCTCTGGAAATGAAACCTTCTCTAGTTTCCTACATCCTTTTGGATGTCTGGATTGATTTTTAGGTTGACATGGAAAATCAAGTAAGATTTTGGTCTTGTTCTCCTTGTGAAATCACAGATTGTCCAATTTGAAATATAGTTTGAGGGATGATCTAATATGTTTTCTCTCATTTTATTTAAAAACACACACACATCTATCTATCTAGCTAGCTAGCTAGCTATGTATCTATGTATCTATTTATCTATCTAAATATGGTTTTGGAGTAGCTTCTGTTCTACCATCCAACCCCTTTTTTACTTAAGTTCCTTGAAGCTCAGTTTCCACATTTGTGGAATGAGCTTTTCAGTTTTTACCTTGTTGTGACCTTTAGAATGAAGGAACATAAAGTGCTTCGCATCCCATCTTGCACTAAGCACGTGCTCAGGAAATAGCTCTGTTCATTTTCTTTGGCAAATGGATCAGTCCAGAATTATATTGTCTTGACAGTTCCTTTCTGTGTCTAAGCAGAATCTTCATGATTTAAAATTATTTCTTTAATTTTGAAAAAATAAGTTTTACCAAAGTAATGTGTGAACATTGTAACAAATAGTACAGGGGGACATACTGTTCAAAGCAACTCTCACAGCATTTCCAGACTCATTCAGAAGAGGCAAAGTCAACTATTTTCATTTTTAGATTTCTATTTATCATCATCTCTGGATAATATTTCTTTACATTTCTTTATTTCTTGATCAACTTAATGTTACATCCCCTGAAGACCTTCTGCCAAGGTCACATATTTATATCACTGCATGTTGACTTCTCTCCTCCTGTTTCTATTCCCAATATTTATTTTAATTATGTATTACTATATATTTATATTCTTTTGTTGGCTGCATTTATAACTTCAAAAATATACTAAAACTCCTATGTCTTGTTTCACTAACTATTTTTTTTAAAGATTTATTTATTTATTTTTGTTAGGGAAAGCAGGGTGGGAGGGGCAGAAGGAGACAGAGAGAATCTTAAGCAGACTCGGTGCTGAGCCCAGAGACCTTTGATGGGCTCAATCCCAGTACCCTGAGATCATGACCTGAGCTGAAATCAAGAGTTGGACATTTAACCAACTGAGCCACCTAGGCATCCCTTGTTTCACTACATTTTGACAATATTTTCTCATTCCCTAGACTGAAAGATGGGGGTTATTTTGCCTCTAGCTGCAACATCCTGCACTCTCTCTACTATACTTTCACATCTCCATTTTCAGGGTTGTTAACATTTACATTTTATTCTATAATCATAACCAAGAATTCTGGGCTTTGTGTTGACCTAAAATTTGAGAATGAATAATTTTATGTGTATACACACACACATACACACACACACACACACACACACACACACACGTACAAATAATAATTATATATCATTATATATAATTAGTTGATATAGTATATGTATGTATATGTATATATTTGTATATATGTGTGTATATATATACACACACATATATATGTGTATGTATATGTATATATTTGTATATATATGTATACATATTTTCTTCTGGGCCAGTGTGCTAAGGTTACATTTCCATCTCCTCAAGTCCAATGTCCCAAACCAGGAGGAGAATGTTGCAAGCATAAAGATAAAATGGATTTTCTTTTCTTATAGCCCACTGGTGACCATATTTTGGTTTAATACTTAGAGAGTTTCTTGTAAAACTTTTTGACATTCAATGAAGTTTTGATTTTCCTCTTTTGCAGAATTTACTTTTATTGAATCCTAAAGGTTATCCATGCTTTTATTTATTCTTATCCTAGAGCTACTCTTCACATTGTATGAATTCTATCCACCTTATTCTTCTCTGCCAGATTCTTTTTTTTTTTTAAGATTTTATTTATTAAAAAAAAAAAAGATTTTATTTATTTATTTGTCAGAGAGAAAGAGAGAGAGCACAAGCAGGGGGATCAGCAGGCAGAGGGAGATACAGGCTCCTCACTGAGCAAGGACTTAATCCCAGGACTCTGGGATCATGACCTGAGCTGAAAGCAGACACTTAAATGACTGAGCCGCCAGGTGTCCCCTCTGCCACATTCTTTTTCAGTCTGGCTATACTACCATTTTTCAGGATTGCTCTACTCTTCTAGCTGTACCTACAAATTTACTTTTTTACTTTACTGAAGTATATTTTCAGCTGTCTTTCTACAAAAATTTGAAGGGGGTTATATTTTCTGAACTTGTGCATATGTGCAAATGTATTTACCTCCACCCCCTCTCCTCAATTGATAGTTCAGCTGGGTATGGAATTCTAGATTGGGAATAATTTTCCTTTGGAATTTTAAAGGGATGACTCCATTGCCTTCTAGCCTCTAGTGTTGATCTGATTTTCCTTCTATTTTAATTATTATTTGCCTCTAAAAGCTTTTAGGATTTTCTTTCTTTCATTGGGGTGTTCAGTTTTTCAAGCATGTGTTTAGGTGTGGGCTTTTTATCATTTAATGTGCTAGACACTTAGTAGTTTAAACTGCAGGCTGTGACTGTACTTAGTCTGGGGGAAAAATATATATATACTATATACATTTTTTTTCAGAAATCACCCACTTTGCTTTTTTGCCCCACATTCTGTAATAATTCCTTGACCTCATTACTTAGTTTCCTTATTGAATTTTTAAATTTCTCCAATTAGTTTTCACTTTCGAGAGCTCTTTCTTGGTCTCTGAGCTTTTTTCTTTACAGAGACCATACTTCTTTCATGGATGCAACATGTATTCAAGTCAGTAAATATTTATTTGTTTATTTATTTATTTATTTATTTATTTATTCATTTTTTTAAAAAGATTTATTTATTTGCGAGAGAAAGAGACAGAGAGTACAAATGGGAGAGGCAGAGGCAGAGGGAGAGAGAAAAGCAGACTCCCTGCTGAGCTGGGAGCCCAACATAGGACTTGATCCCAGGACCTGGAGACCATGACCTGAGCTGAAGTTAGATGCTCAACCATCTCAGCCATGCAGGTATCCCTGTATTTATTTGATTTTGCAGAATTTCTTCTATTTTCCAAACTATCTCTGTGGAGGCTTTGTGTTCATCTTAATCTTTTCTTTTCATGCTACTGCTACTTATCCTCCTCATATGCTTTGTTTTGCCCAGCCATATTTTATGAAGAAAGACTATCTGTAGGATAGATAGATGGTGTGGGTTTCCTCTACTCTTGTGTATGTAAGACAGTTTTCCTAGTAAGTCTCTGCCAAAACTAGCAATTCTATGTGAAATGGAATAGTGTTGGGTTAGATATGTCTTTTAGAATGCTTCATTTTAGAATAAGTGGGCAAAGAGCCTTATTGTCAGGTTGAAGACCTTCTAGATTCCAGAAGAAGTGCTATTACTTTCAGGGACTAATATCCTCATTTGAATCCTTAGCTTTCTTCCAACGTCATTTGCCACTTATTTACAGAACTCTCCCTTAGGCCTGGAGGTAAATGCTAGCTGTCTGCTACATAAAGAAACCATGATTTGATTCTCTGTTTTTAGCCTCACTTATACCTCTTTTCCTCCAGAGAATCTTTCAGTTCTGAATCTAAAATCTGCCTAATGTTCCAATGGGCAGATCAACATTGACCTTCTCTATAGCCCTGAACAGAAATTCTCTTGGTTCAAGTTCTTCTCCATTGTTTCAGTTAAAAAAAGTTCTATGTTATATTGCATATTTTCTCAGGAAGTATGGTTGGCCATAGTGTGTGCCCACTTTACCTCCTTAAATTGGAAGTAGGCATAGGGGATTACTGTTTTAATACTTATAATTGTTTTTTGAAAGGATGTATTGACAGTTATCTAAATAATAAGATTTTCACAAGGTTAAGTAACTTTAAATTCTTTGACTTTTAGTCACAAGCCATATGACTTAAACTAAATTTTTTTCTTTTTATTTTCTCCAGCTTTTTGAAGTATTATATTTAAAGTACAATGTACCAATGTGGAGCTATAAAACAAGTTGAAACCTTTACAGAGAAAAATAATTAAATTTTAAACCTTGTATATCAATAATTGAAGATATATGTGCACTTATCTGAATCTATATGTAAAGAGTTTATTTTCATAAGAATACTCACATAAGAATTGCAATGTCTGGGCGTCTGGGTGGCTCAGTGGGTTAAAGCCTCTGCCTTCGGCTCCGGTCATGATCCCAGAGTCCTGGGATCAAGCCCCACATTGGACTCTCTGCTCAGCGGGGAGCCTGCTTCCTCCTTTCTCTCTCTCTGCCTGCCTCTCTGCCTACTTGTGATCTCTATCTGTCAAATAAATAAATAAATAATATTAAAAAAAAAAAAAGAATTGTAATGTCTGACAAAATTGCCATCAACTAGTAAAGCCATAATGGTGGGTTGTATGGCATTTGAGATTTCATAAATACTAAGAGAAACAAGAAAGGACACCATTAGCTAAACCCATATATAGAGCAGATGAAATACCTATTAAATAGAAGTTTGAATAGATAATATAAAAAACAATATAAAATTGTCACCTCCCATTTATTGTTTCTATTACTGATTGAAGCAAATTTTAAAATTGACATATGACATTGTTAGGAGATTGAAGTATTCTCTGAAAATTCAGTACTTCATGAGAGAAACTTTTTATGACAGCTAAGTTAACATTTTCTAGCAATAGGAATTCTGATAAATAGCTGGTTAAATTTTTTCATGATGATGGGATGTAAAATAATGTATTATCAAAAGTTTTAAATTAACATGATATTACTTTCTTATTCTCTGGATTTTAATCCCTTAGGTAATCAGTTAAAATTCTCCAAACCTGAGATGTTTGGTGACTCTATTTTTCATAGCAAAGCTTCCAAGGATTGAGTTTTTGGAAAACAGCACCTAAGATTACCTGGATCTAGTTCATGCTTCTCATTTTACAGATAGCCAAGGGAGAGATTCAGTGGAAGTTATTGCCCTTCTGTTACATAATAATTCAGCAAGACTGGAAATCTGTTATTTAGAAAATAATTTTAGCTTGCCACTGAGGTTACAGAGCAATAAATGGCTCCTTTCTGGGTCCTTAAAGTTTACGCAGCACATTTATGTGGCCATTTTTTTTCCCTGTGTACTTATGTATGAGTTAAATCATCATGACTGTATCACATTTACATTAAACCTCTTTTCTTATTTCCCTATTTTTTAAAAGTACTTTTCCTTTCTCTCTTTTATGATCTCTGTTTCTGCTTTCATCTCTTGTCTCTCCTCTCTCTCCTTAGCTGCTACCTATGCTGAAGACAGTTCAAATATTTCTGTGTAAGTTTTTTTCAGGATAAGAGGCAAAAAAAAAAAATCTAGCATTAAATATTTGCCTTTATTTTAAATTAAAAAAAATTTGTCTTTATTTTAAATTAAAAAAAAAGACTTCTTTTTAAATTGGTACTTCATAAGCCATAAAGTACCATGAACAATTCACATATTTTTATTTTTATATAAAGCTTAAATGACAGAGTCAAGTTCAAGTTTCACATATTTCACATATTTTAGCTACTAGAATTGCAGGTCTATTCAGTTTCCAGAAAAAAATTATAAAATACTAAAATGTATATGTACTGCCAAAGCAAGCACTATAAAATACTAAAATGAAAAGACCTTATTCTATCATGGTTTATATTTTAGATTTGATGTAAGTCACAAATGTCTTTTTCTTAGAACATTACCTATGCCTGAGCATTCCAAATATAACTTATAGAAAGGTGGAGAAACAGATTGTAGTTAATACAAATAGATAGTAAAAACAAACCAACAAACAAATGAAACAGATCTGAGCAAAGGAAAATACACCCTACAGCACCCATAGTTAAACATTGCTTGGGACTGTTACAGGAGGCAGTTCTGTCATTGTGTTGGGGGAAAGCACCAGAGAGGAGGGGGAAAGGTTGGTGTAGAAGAAAGGGCAGGGATTTAGCCTGAACTTTGGCCCCTGGCCACTGCTTCCTCCTTGTAGTCATGGACAAATCACTGACATGGGCCAAACCTCAGTTTCCACCTTTTAAAAACCCCTGACTATATTATGGTTCTGTGTGTATCCAATGAGAAACTGCTTCAGAAATTGGATAACTTCAAAGGACAAACTATATACAAAATATTATTAGAAAAACTTACACTTACCTATGATAATGGAGCAAGAGAAGAAGGTGAAGGGAAGAACTGCAAATAAAAAATGAAATTAGAGAAGGCAAGATATTTTTAAAGTAAATTTTCAAGTAATTTTGGTTTGTAGGTAACTATAAGTGTGTTCAATTTTGCCATTTTGGAATCAGCGTAGTAGTGTGGTTCATTAAAAATTTCAATTTATAGTTTGATTCACTAAATTTTCTTGAGTAAAATCACTTCTTGTTTTTTGTTGTTTTCTTTTTCTTTTTTTTTTTTTTTAACAAAAAGGAGAGGAACTATCTGGGAAAATTTTCATACTTTTCTATCAAAGGTTTAAGACTTTCTACAAAAGGTTTAGCATGGTAAATAAGATACTGTATTTTGAATTTTAAGTCTGTGTTTCATTTCACTTAAGAATTTCTAAACTAAGTGTTCTTCATTTGTTCAGCTAAGGCCATCTAATCATGCTCTACACTGCATTTCTGCTACTGTGGCTAACCTTGCTTGGACACACAAACGTACAACAAAATTTGGTGGCATGAAATGACAGTACTGTCCCATCTGCAAAATAACAGTGGGCCACTTGATTCCAAGTTATTGCTAGGGACCGGGACTCAATGTAGGTTGTGTTTCACCTAAAAGCAGCATCTTTCTCCATGATTAATAAGTAGACATGGCCAATTAAACAAAGAAGGAGGTATAATATATAAGGAAAAGGTTTAAATTTCCATTTGCATGAGAGAAGAAAGCTGCCATATTGCAGGATTTCAGATGAGTCTGCCTAGAATTGTGGAAGGTAGAGGTGCTTACTCAATAGAATGGAACATGTTTGGGGGTGACCTCTACACTGGGAGAGAAGACTGGCTATTTCTCCTCTCCTTCCTGCATGGCCCATTTCTACAACACAGCTCTGTGGCATGTGGACCACATTTGGCTGGCCAGATGCCTGCTGTTGAAGCATGTCCAGCCATGTGGCTCATCTTTGCTCACCAATTTATTTTTGTTGCACTTTCAACCAGATTTTATGGTTAAAAATGATATAAACACTATGGTAGGGGAGATGCCAGTGGACTACTATGCTTTTTCCTGTGAGGATTTCAACAAAAATTAATATATATTACCTAGTTTTTGATCTATGTGGAAGCTTCATGGTATTTCCTAGAGTAGGAAAGAGGTATAAGAAAATAATAGCAATAAAATAGTAAATAATAAAATAAGGAATGATAAAAGAGATCAGGAAGGAGATGACTGGAGAAGTAAAGCAAAGGCATGAGATTTGTTGGTTGATTTCAATGGATATTTTGCAGATGCTTGATGTTCCTTCTGCCTTATCCTTCCCTCTACCCCACCACCTTCAGTTAGGCGTTTATGGACTCACAACATTCACTTTCACATGGTATACTGTTAATCTCCCCTTATAGGCTATAATGCCCTCTTAAAAATCAGCTAATTTTTTTCATACAGCTTAACTCTATCGTACTTATATGCTCTAACATATGTTCACATAAAGAGCCTAGACCACAATCAAAGGCCAATTTGTGAGCTGGCAACTGATAACATCTTTAGTAACTTAACAGAAAGCCAAACAAGGAGTAAGTGCTCATTAAGTATTTGTTGAATTGAATTGATGACATCTCAGAGACGGAGGGCAGGTACAATCAAGGATGCATAGTATAGTCTGGGAGGTTGAAGAAACTGGCAGGATTGGAAATAGAAGCAAAGATATGATCAAACTTTCAGAGAAGATAAGAGGCTATGACAATTCGCTGCATATCACTTATCTCTTTCTGTATCACAGACCACACCAGAATGTAGTAGCGTCAACAGTAATAACCATTTTATACACTCACAATTCTATGGGTGAGTAACTTTGGCTGAGTTCAGCTAGGTAGTTCTTCTGCAGTGCTCAGGGGGGTCACTCATTTGACTACAGTCATTTGGCAGCTCAGCTGGGGTTTGATGGTCTAAGATGGCATCACCACTCTGCTGAGCAGTTGTTGCTGCCTGATGGCTAAACCATGTGTCTTTAGTAGGCTAATTCAGGCATTCTCACATGGCAGCTGCATTCCAAGGGAACAAGACAGAATGCATAAGCACTTCTCCAACCTTTGGTTATGTCATTTTACCAATGTTTAATTGACCAAAGCAAGTCATATGCCCAAGTTCTGAATCAACATGGGAGGGAATGATACAAGGGTCTCAATAAAGGAGGCATGATCCATCAGGGTGGATTACTCTACCAATATTCCATAGCTTCCGTATTGTGTGGTACCGGTAGTGTTGCTCCCACGTCCCATAAAGAGAGTTGTGAGAATTAATATAGCTAAGGTTCTAATCCAACAAATCACCCTTTACTTAGTAACTCCTCTTAGTCTTCTCCCTAGTGCTTCTTAGAATTCAATTTTACCAGCGATAAATTTGCTTATGAACCGGGAATAATAGTGTCAGCTCCCTTCTGTGATATATATTAAATCGAGTTCACTACATTATAGTGCATTCTAGATTGGGAAAATACAGTGGTGGCACTGTTTGAAAGATTTAAATTGGCTGCCCACACTTGTTGGTGTACATTGTTCCAAGCATATACTAGGATGATAACTATAAACAAAAATTTGGGTCCTGGCCTTTAAAATTTTCAATTTGGTCTTTTAATTGTTAATTACATAATTATGGTGCTTTATCACCTAATCTGTCCAAATACCTACTACACTTTTTGGCATTGTTTATATTTTTGCTTAGCAACCAATCAAGCATGGGTTGAAATCCAAGAGAGAACTATTGAACAATGGGTCCATAAACTCAACAACTGAAGGAAGTAAACAGTCTTATAGAAACAAGTTCAATTGCTTTTCATTACATGCCTCTGGGTGGCCAAATGCTTGGGCAGAAAATTAAGCTTGCTTAAACTAGCCACACTTAGGCTTCTCAGATTGAAGCCCAGTCTTTCAATTTGTGTTAAGCTCCTATTGTAAAATAATTTTATTGTTTGCCAAGTTTTTAAGTTACATGAAAGGACCGATCTGCAAAGATAATTTATAGTTTAGTTCTCTGACTACCCCCAATAGGTTATCTAGGAGCCTGTTGATTCTACTGGGTACTGGGAATATAAAATAATATAAAGATATTATACATAAATTATCCATCCTCCAAAACATACATTTTTTAAAAACAGGACTATGGTTCCGCCGGCCTCAGTTTGTGTTCATTTCTCTTCCCCTATTTTTTTCCTTGGCAAATATTATTCATTGACAGCTCAATCTCAGGGGCTATGAAGAGTTAGCTCCATATGCATGCAGGGTTCTTCCTAAACCAACTTATTTGTTGTGCCAGATGTTATTATCCTTCTTGAAATATAAGCTTAAAAAGTGATCTGAGCGCAAGTTAATAGATAATTCAGTGAGCAGGTGTTTCATTGATGTGAGGGACTGAGTGTATTTAGCACATGGGAAGAATATGAATAATGTAGCCAGAGGGCAGACTGTGATAGATTTTGAAAATGGCTCCAATTCTTTACCTTACCCTGTCTCTATACTTCTTGTGATGTGACTTTGTGGTTCCTTCTCTCAAGAGGTTCCTTTCTCCACCCTTTAAATCTAGACTGGTCTTGTGCCTTGCTTTGGCAAAAGACTACAGTGCTTATGTCTGTATGTGAATACAAGCCTAAGTCTCAAGGGAACTTGCACACATCCTCTTTCTGGCGGATGCCCCTTCTCCATTGGAACAAATGTGGGATAGCCTACTGAGTGATGATGGAGCACATGAGACAGCATTGAGCCATCCGCACCAAGGCTAGCCTAGACTAGTCAGTCCTTAGCTAACCTGTCCACTCAGACTCATAAGCAAACCCAGAAAAGATCATTCAGGCCTACCTTGGATGCTTATTTGAATATAACCCACAGAGTTATGAGAAATAGTGAGTGGTTGCTGTTTTAAACCACCCAGATTTGAGATACTATACAGCTATAGATAACTAACATGCCCTCCATTTACTCTAGCTGGTCTTAAAAGCACTTTCTTTTAGGGCCTCTTACAGAATGTCAGCAGAGGAAGACAGGATGCTTTCTGGCAGCCCTTGAGAGTTTCATTAGATCTCATCATTTTTGTTGCCTGTTTATTTATAAATATGGAGCAATAAAAATTTAGGACAAATAATAGCATTTTTACCCATTTCTGTTTTGAAACTTGGCTTTCTAGGAAATTTAAGAATAAATTATAATGGTTCTGGTATCATGGGTGGGGGGTCTATAATGATGGATGCCAATGTCAATTATGGATTCCCCTCCCCCCTACCGACATACTACAATCCTCTAGAATACGTTTAACTCTCTTAACTTCATCTCTTGCCACCACCTTCCGTTGTTGTCATGACTCCTGTACTTGATACATGCAAGAAATATTTCCTGGGTACCTATGTGCCAGAGATATAAGATAGGGCAGTAAACAAACAAAAAAAAAGCCCTTGTCCTCAAAGAGCTCCCATGGCAGTGCAAGGGACAATCAATAAACAAAACATTAATCTCTGCCATGTTGGATGATGGTAAATGGTCTTCATGAAAATGAAGCAGGAATAGAGAATTACTGATACCCTATTTTATGTAAGAAGGCTTCCCTAATATGGAGAAATTTGAGCAGAGAGCTGAATGCAGTGAGGAAACAAGCCATGCAGATATAATGGGGGTAAAAGTGCTCCCCACAGAGAGAAGAGACCATACCAATGAACTGAGGTGTTCAGTTCAAACTGAAGTATGTTTGAGTGTTTAGGAGGCCAATGTGCCTGGTGTAGAGTCAGCAAGGGGAGAGTGAAAGAAGATGAAGTTAAAGAGGCAGCAGGAGCTAGATCATGAAGATGTTTGAGGTTGTAAAAAATATGGGTTTTATCCACAGGGAGATAGAGAATCATTTGGAGTTCTAGCAATACTTGACTGCTTGCAGTTATCCTAACTATGTTGGTTCAGGCTGAGAAAGAGAGAGAGAGAGAGAGAGAGTGTATATTTTCCCTGGTATGATTGGCTACTATCTTCTCCACCTACTTTGTCCACATCTACTTAGTAACTGAAACTTAACTTAAATATCATCTGCCTTGAGAAGTCTTTTCAGATTTCACCAGGAATTTACTTTCTTCTTTATTCTTCCTAGAAGGATATATATTCATCCAAATTGGCATGCATTTGAGAGAAAAAGGAGGCTCTTTCAATGATTACATCAAGACAACAGATTTGAATGGGGATATCTTGGGCAAATAGGGAGGCATGTTTACTGTATTCTGATGTTGGTCACATGACACTTTAATTATGGTTCCTATGTCTGCTTTTCCTACTGGAATTTAACTTCCACAGAACCAGTACTCTTTTCTCTCTGAGAGTCCCAACCCTACATAGAGTCTGACATCTGACACAATTTTAGCAAATGGTTTTCAACCAAAAAACTGTGTTGTTTTAAACATGCCTTTTGCTGTGGTTGTCATAGTCTCTTGTATTTTCTTTTTCTTTCTCTTTCTTTCTTTCTTTCTTTCTTTCTTTCTTTCTTTCTTTCTTTTCATTCATTCAGTCTTTCCTTCCTTCCTTTCTTCCTTCTTTCTTTCCTCCCTTCCTTCCATCCTTCCTTCCTCTTTCTTTTTCTCTTTCTCCTTTTCTTTCTCTCTTTCTCTCTCTCTCTTTCTCTCCTTTCTTCCTTCCTTCCTTCTCTTTCTGGCAAAGGTTTATGTTTTCCCATCCCATCCCATTGACATCAGCATCAGGGTTGGCTTTGTGACTCACAGTATCCCTGTCTGTGGGACGGATATATGACTTCACCCTCTTGCACTTAAAATGGGCAGAGGAGTTGCTTTGAACCAATGAACTATGAGTGGAAATGAGTCTAAATAACCAGTTGTTCCAGTTTATCAGGATTTAGGGAATTCTCAGGATGTGCAGATCTCAGTTTTAAAACCAGAACAGTTCAGGCTAACCATCCTGGTTTAGCTGAGGCTGAAGGATTCATGGGATGTGAGAATTTTAGTGCTAAAACAACAGTGAGTACTGGACAAAGAACAAACTGGCCACCCTAGAAGGAACATGTGACACAAGTAGAAACTTCAAGATCCATTGTCTGGTTCCTCCATTTTCTTTTCCCTTTGCCACAAGATCAACAACATTCCAAAGAGAGGATGCTCCTCAGGCTGTGTCCTAGGAAACGTGCAGCAGGGTCATGCCAATGTTATCAGACAGTTAATAAGGGCAAAGAAATAAACTTTTGTTCTTGCAAGTCACTAAGATTTTGGAGTCCTTTGTTAATGGAGCATAACTAAGACTAAAGTGACTATAGTTGTCCTTCTTTGGGTAAACATTTAAATGTTGGCTTGCCCCATATAAATTTTAAATATTTAGGACAAGACACTTAACTAGTTTTCTTGAAATCCCATATAAAAATTAACAGAATATCTCTAATATACAGCATTTTGTTAAATATTTGTTGATAAATTATTAATTATAGTACAACTCTCTCAACATCTGTACATTTAAGAACATCATCACTTAACTCAGAGTAATAGGGTGTCTGTCATTTGGGTAAGTTCTGGTGATTTCAGACAGGTCTGGCAAGCCAGATTGCCATCTCTCTGTGCCGGTTTCCCAGATAAAATGTGGAATGGGTTTGCTAAAATATTTTCCTCCACTCCCTCCAGACTTCTCCCAGATAGGACCTTCTGGATTATTTGGCCAAATCAAAGTCAGGCAGTTTCCTTCTGGTCAAACAGAAATGCCATCAATAATTTGCTGGGAAAATGAAGGGTCAACCTCTGGGTGGGTGCTGGTTCTTGTAGCATTTATGTGTCGTAGTCAATCACAGTGAAGTCATTCCCTCCTACACACTGCCAGCCTCCTCTGGTAACTGATGAGGCACTTTTGGTAATAGCATTCTCATTTCCAGACATTGCCTATTTTATCATTTGCAATTGTAGGATATTTTTGACATCCTTGTTTCTTTATGTAAGTTCACAGTGACTTTATGTCAGTAAATTTGTCAGTGCACATTGGTCAGCTGTCACAGGAAAAGCACTAAATGGATGTGATTCAATTTTAAATATAATTAATAAATTACTGGGAAATATTTCTATTATGAATACACTTATGTTTTGTCAAATACTCTGTTTAATCCATGTGCTCAAAAAAGAGCTAGTGTCAAATGAGTTTTTTTAATAAGAAGGGAGAATAGTTATTAGGATTATTATGAAGCTGACTTAATGACAAGCATTTATTTTAAATAATGTTGCCCTCTATTTAAATTTTGAATATCAAATATACACACACACATTAGGTCTGTTTAATTACCTGCTATACTTTAGTATTATAGCAAAGCACAAAGTTGTAGGGAATTTTCTGTTTGCTTAGACACAGCATCCAGAAAAGTAAGTTTTTAAAAAAAATTCTAGTTTTTAGGGAAGAACTGAAATTAGACAAATTAAGTAATTTTCTCTAAGTCACCCATCATATACAGGATTTGAATTATGTATGTACAGCATCAAAGCTTTTTACCTTGTCTCTTTCTACCTTCTGCCTAATTCTAGAAGCCTGAAACATTCCTTTCTGCACATGCTGGGACTTCCACAGCCTGTCTAGATTTCCTATTGCAATCCCTTAGCCACACCTGCCCACTTTGAGTTTCTCAGATGCTTACTACTGGAACCTTCCAAGCTTAATCTTTCTCCTACATATCTATTTTCTACCCTTCAAGCCCTCTTTGCTTTCAGATAATGTCAGGTATAAGGATGGATTTTTCTGGGTAACTGGTAGCTTTAAAAGCATTACCTCAAATATACCCTAGTCTGTGCCATAAGCACCAAATCAAGGGATTCAGAAAGAGGATTTCTATATGTATGTATATGTCTATAATCTCAATTTCTCATTCATAAAGTGCCATATTATAGAAGTCATTCTTTTCTAGTACCTGATTGAATTAGGATGAACCCTCAGAGAAGCAAAATCAGAAGTTTTTTTTTTTTTAATTTTTTTAATTTTCTTTGAGCTCCCCCCCCCCAGGGCTGCTATGTATGGTTGTGCAAATTGTTCATTTCACACCTCCATTCACATTTGTAATATTACATATTTGTGTACTTATTAATAGCAATTTTAAGATAGAGGACAGTAAAACATCTTGAGGAAGCTACAGTTTTCCTTAAAGCTCATAAGGGTACCATTTGGACCAGCACTGCCTGCTTATTTCTAGAATGAAGAATCGTGGAAATAAAGGAAAGCCTTTAGACTTGCTTTTCATGGCTCCTTCTTAATAGATAATTTTGGCAAGTATTAGTACTTAAAAAAAAAAAAAGTACTTTCTAGTAAGGCTTTGAGAATTTAAATATTTTGGGCCAGATTAATGCACCCATATATTACAGGGACCTGTTAAGCAGAGCCACAGAGATATAAATGATCTGGGTTTAGATAGAAGACAGAGAGACCTATGTTTGGGCAACTCTTGTGTCTAGATTCTTCTATAGAAGAAGAAATGTATGTGCCAAATAAAAGAACCATGTGAGAGCAAAGTTGTCTGGCAAATACCTGTTATTGTATTAATGATTATAGCTCTCAGCTCCTGTGTGTGTGTGTGTGTGTGTGTGTGTGTGTGTGTGACTCCAATTACTACTGATGTAAAAGATTTAACTTTATTTTTAAAAAAAATTTTTTAAGATTTAACTTTAGACAAAACCATTGAAGATGAGAGGATCTTGTTCTAACTTTTTCCACTTTATTCACAGAAAGGAAATAAAATTAGTGTTGTGATCCAAAGCTTTATTTTAGGGATAGATTCTTTACATTCCATGTTAAATAGATTAAACAAAATGATCAGAAAACTTTAAACAGGTTTTTTTTTCCCCTTCCTTTGAGGTCAATACTAGGTTTGCCCAGTGGTCAGCTTTGCAAGCTATTTCACTCCTATTTTAATGGGCACATAAAGATCATTATATTAAAATTAATTCCCACCAGGGTTTCCAAGTATTCTACCCCCAGTTGAGATTTTAGGAAAGCTGTGCCATTCAGAGGTTGAGAAGAAACCCAAAGAAATCATTATATCAGATTAGAGTTAAGAGATTTTCACACAGGAAAAGTAATTGAAAAGTATATATTTTGCATAATGAAACAGATGACAAACTGGGCAAGCTGGTCTATTAATGAGCCTCCTGTAAAGCCAAGAAGCCACCGAAGCAGGGAATGAATGCGCGAAGAGGAATCTCTGATCTTAACTTTTAACAACCAATTTTAATCAAACCATTTGAGGCACTGAGTTCTTAGGGTCTTATGATGGTGAGGGCAATTTGAAAGGAGAATAAAAGCAGACACTTTAGATGAATTGAATTGCAAAGTAACATCATCAACTTGGAGTTATGATCAGGAAAACTTAATTTTGGCTTCAACAGCATTTCCACATTTGTTTAAGGCCATGAATTCATTCTCTAAGGAAGGTCTCATGACCTTCTTTAACAATAGTTTTTAGAGGTAAGATAGTATGACCTTAGATTTCTGAATGGTATTTCAGGTAAAAGCCCAATGAAGGCAGTTCTTTTCGGAAAGGTCTTTTATGCAGCATTAACTGAAGTGAAAAGATATCAATTATTAAGGAACTGTCTACTACATATATAGCTATTTAAAGAATATTATGTGGGTGTGGGGATGGGTGAACTAGGTGAAGGGGATTAAAGAGTACATTTATCATGATGAGCACTGAGTAATGCATAGAATGTCGAATCACTATATTGTGCACTTGAAACTGATACAACACTGTATGTTAACTATACTGGATTGTAAATAAAAAATACATACATACATACATACATATATAAAGTAGTACTAGGTCATCAATAATACTTCTTTGAGGATGTCTTCTTGCAGAAGAAGTGGTTACATAAATGGCTTTCTCAGATATTTAAGGACTAAAAATCTGTATTTCCTATTTTTTAAAGTATTAGCAAAGAAATTATTGTTGGTAAATATGGGATGTACTTTTATTCTTATTTACCCTGATTGTCTGTACAATTATTTCAAACTCCTGGAGAGGAGCCAGTTCTCCACTTCAGTTTGTATTGCACGGGTTGCCTGCTAGGATCAAACAGTTTACTAATGTAAAATGAAGTATACCTTCAAAGAAATGAGTATATCCAAACCTAAGAGACTGAAGACTGATCATGTAGAACTATGGGATTATATAATATAGTAGGTATGGTATCAGTCTTGGTTTCTGCCTTTGTGAAACTAAGAATTTATTTTATACACACACACAAACACACACAGTATATGTGGTATAGTGTGTGGTATATGGTATAATATAATATATATTTTTGTATATATATGGTATATGGTAGTTCTCAGTCATGGTGATGTTTTTTAGAATCACTTGGGGAGATTTAAAAATAGTAACACCCATTCTCAGAGAAGCTGGGGTGGGGTCTGGTGCCCGTTTGTGCTTCAGAATCCCTCGGTAATCCTAATGACTAACAGTTATGAACTGTTGTTTTAATTTAAACTATCTCAGTTTCATGAATGTGGTACAGAGATCACACAGGACAGGGGACAGAACCAGGATTGACAAAGGACAGCAGTCCTTAAATAAGTTGAAGATTCCTGCAGCCATAAAATCTCATATCCTTGAACTTCCACTGTAAATATTAATGAGTGTGTCTAGTTTCCTTTCATGTGAAAATGAGAGATAAGGTCTTAAATTGACAATTTTATTTCCCTTCCACATGGTTTTAAAAGGACTCAAAGTCCCATTGGATAGAATGATAGAATCCATGAGGGCAGAGATTTTCATTACATTCACTAGTGTATGCCCAGCATTTACCACAGTACCTCGCACATAGCAGGCACTTAATAAATATTTGTTTAAATAAATAAATGAATGAATGCATTTGTAGTCGACCAATTACATGATGGTTTTGAATGAGTAATGTGAAAAAATCAACTGGTTTTCCCCTCCATATGTCATCAAAATAATTAGGCCTTTTGAAACAACCACTACAAATAAAACTGATGATGGTTTGGGAAGCAAGCCAACATCTCTTTTTGTCTAACATCTCTTTTTGCTATTTTTTGTCTCTTTCTGTCTTCCTCTTTTTCCCTTCCTCTTTTTTTCTTTCCTATTCCTCTATCTTATTTCCTTAATCTCCAAAACCAAACCTAGGTATTCTCCCTTTTCTCAAGCCTGCTTCTGTCCAGCTTCTGTGGGTGACAGCTGCGTCCAGGCTGGAGTTTCCACGTCAGGCTATCCTCAGCTTTCCCCTGCCCACAGCCAACCAGTTGCCAAGATTTCTTAATTCTGTCAGTGCTACCATATTTTCTGACTTCACTGCTAGTCTCTTTTTGTAGCTATTTACCCCTAATATTCTCTAGTCTTCCAAACTCTTGCCTCTGCAATCCAATGCTATGCTCAAGAGTTTTCTTTTGAAAATATTGATTTGTTTATGTGACTTCTCTCCAAAATTTTGTACTACTTCTACCCCTTAGAAAATTCCTAGTTCCTTAACATGGCAACCAGCTTCCCTCCCAGCCCCTTATTACTCTAACATTCTGCCTCATTTACTGTGGCATCTATCCATTCATGTTATGTTCTTGCCATAGCAAATGACTTGCTGTTACTGATGTTCCAAGTTTTTGTGGAAATCATTGTGCTTATTGTGGAAGTCCTTCCTCTCTCTTTTAAATTTCTACTCATGTTTGAAAGCCCAGTTCCCATTTTGCCTCTCTGCGAAAACTTTCCTGAACTTTGTTTTATAATTCAGCATTTGCCTTGTTCTTCTCTCTTAAACCATGTTTATTCTGCTTCGTAAGAATGGATAACAGTTTATTTTATTTATTTATTTTTAAAGATTTTATTTATTTGAGAGAGAGACAGAGATAGCTAGAGAGAGCATGAGTGGGGAGGTGAGAGTGGGGCTCGATCCCAGAGCCCTGGGATCATGACATGAGCTGAATGCAGACACTTAACAGACTGAACCACCCAGACACCCCTGAATAGCAGTTTATGTGTCTACCTCTATCATGATAGTGTGCAGTTCTTGAAGGCAGGAATGGACCATATCATTTATTACTGACACTCTAGTCTCTGGAATACATTAGCTAGTTAAGAATTCGCTTGTTGAAGAAATTAACGATTATAATTATGGCAGCTTTAGTCATTGTGGGAAAATTGTGGGGGAGATTTTTTTTAATCAAGGGATTCAAAAATGACACCACATAGGCAGTTATTCCAAGCAATACATGATTCACTCAAGGTGATGAGTCATTATTAGGGAGGTATATATCTGCTGTGATATCCTGTGATTGATATTCTATGTCTTTGAAGCTGCACATAACCAAATTACTCACCTGAGCACAAAGGTACAAAATAAAATAGGCAAGGATCACGCGGGTACCTGTTTATATAGTGACATACCTAAATGGAGAAAAAGGAAGATACGCATGAAGATTGGTATTGAGAGAATCTACAGTAAGTGTTCCCTTTTCAAATAGAAAGATTTAAAGCTATATTTATATGAGTAATTTTTCTTATCAAGTGCTTCTCAAAAACATTAGGTGCTGTTCATAGTCTCTACTTTGGCTTTGGGAGATTGTGAACTCACCAAAGTCATGTATTTCAGTTCTAGGTGTTATAGACTCCAGACATATCCTGTATGTTTCTTTCCTTTGTGCTTAACACTGGACTCATCATTATTGGAGTATAGCGCTTTAAGGGTGTTTGTTTTCTCCTCTTAGTATGAGCTCATAAAAAGAATGAAAAACATATATTTATGGCAAGATGTTGGAATAAATATTGTAGCGCTGATTCACTCACACTCTTCTACTGACATTCTCCTCTGATGAACAGTACACATTTTGAGTCAGCTGGGCTAGCTGATTAAGCTGATTGACCGATGTAAATTTTAAACTCTCACTCTTTCTCTTTTTTTTAGCACCTTGTCTACATGAATCCAAATAGACCTTTATATTTACTCTATATAGGCTTTTAATATGGCAAAAAGATAGAATTCTAATGTACTTATTAAATAAGAACATTCCAGTCTTTCACTCTTTCTTTTTTATTTATGTCAAGCTTTCTGTATGATAAATTAGTTAAAGATAGACACTTTAGAATCTCTTCTGGATTTTATTCTATCATTATATAAGCAGATTTATTACCTGCCTTCATAAATCTGTATTTTGAAGCAGTTCCTACTTGATTTGACATTTTCTGAGTTTAATGCCATCAAATTACTATAACTCTAGACAAAGGGCACTAATTTTCCATGGTGTAGAGCATAAAGAAGTCTCACGAATAGAGTTTTTTTTTTAACCCTAAAAGACAGCAAACATCTTCCCTGGCATTACACCACGTGAGGCAATTTTGATGCTAACCGGGTGTCACTTTTAGGGCAGATGTGTTAACCAGCCCTCATACATGCAAACATGGACTCATAGAAAGTATAGGAATGTGAGTAAAGAGGGAGATGCTGAAAGTAGAGGTGAGATATTTGCTTGTCTCAATCTCCAAATTTAGTTTTCATTGAGTTATAATCTTTATTTCATACCCTGAGGGTTCTTACATAAAATTTCCAGAGGCTGAGCTGACTACATAAGGAGACTAGATAATCAGAATTCAGTCTCCTGTGGATTCACAAAAAGAATTAAAAACATCTATTCATTGGTAGTAAGATATGGAAAAACACATGCAGGAGGAATTGTGTCTTGGACAGGGCGGAATGTGTCTCCTTCGCCTGGGTAGGGAAAAGCCCAGTACTGTAGAAGATGACCAACTTTGGTTAAATTTGAAGACAGAGAGGCAGAGCTAGTTCAGGACTGGGTTGCCCATCCTGCTGGCTAGGGCACTGTATTTAAGAGGCAGTAAAAAATTTGTGTACTAAACCAGACACATAGCACCCTTCAACTTGTGTTCCCACATATATTATCTAACTGGAAAAAATGTAAATTAGGACTGTTTCTGCCACATACTGATATAGAAATTAATCATTTTTTCTCACTTTTTCTAGTTTTGACATAATTTTGTTGAACATCTTTTTCAAGATGTATGTGCAAGTTGCATAGACCTCACTACTAGCTGAGCTCACAGCCCCCATCATCTGAAGTCAGTGGTAAACCTGAACTAGACTAATAATAGGGGACACGATGCTTTTCCATAAGAATGACTTATGTATCACTGATGTTGTAAGCGCTTGAATCTGTCTCCTGTGTGTGTGAGCATTGGAGTGTTTAAGTTTACAAAGAAAGTATGCTTTCCCCAGTCCCATCAAGTAAATGAAGCTCAGATATTTCAAGAATACCATTTTGTAGAAGTGGGAATATCTTGTCAGGGGAAGGAAGAAGGTACCCATCATATATCAGCATCAGCATCCAGCCATATTTACGGAGGGGTAAACAGTTCCATCCATCGGTTGAAAGCAGTTGAGTAAATAGTTTCTGCAGAGTTAATGGATCCCCTCTAGGCCACCAACTGAGGGAGCCTATACTCCAGAGATGGTCTACCCTGGACCGTAGCGCTTGGCAAAGTGTTAGCGTGCGGCACTAAATCATACGGTCACCTCTGAGCTTGTTCAACAAGCACACTTAAAAAGGGTCACCAGATCTTTTCAGGGACCTGTAATTTGTTGAAGCCAGAAAGAGCTGAATTTGAAAAGTCCGGCTTCCCTGCTGTAGAGATCAAATCCATTGTCTGAGCTGTGTTTTGTTAACTTTGTACATAGGATCTTCTTTAGCAACTCGGGAGACACAGCTGCTCTTTACATCTAGAAGTGAAAGAAACGAGTCTGAATGGAATATGTGGGCTCTGCTGAAAATGAAACATTTGCTTCACTGAAGAACTTGGGGCTCAGCCCTGCATGTGAAACTTCCACCAGAGCTCAAAGTGGAGGGAAAAAAGGGAGAAAGCTGTATAATTTGTTTGAAGTTGTCAAACACACAAAAACTGGCCAACAGATGTTTGAAACAAGAAGAAAAACTTTTAATTTCTCTCTCTAGATTATTAGTTAGTTGACTCAAACAAAAGAAGATGAAAGAGGGGACTGTCAGTGTTTTCTGAATCCCCCATATTTTCCTGTTTGGATTATGTGGTTACTTCTGTGTTACCCATCGAGGAAAGATGAGAAAATTCGGGTGTTTGATCTGCATGTGATTCTTTTTTGTCCATAGGGAATCTACTGTTCTAATGGATTTAGAACCTATATTTGATATTTCCAAATCCTTTGGGGGAGCATAAACAAAAGGGCAGAAATCACAAAGCACCGCCTAAGGAAAGGACTCTCTTTGTGTTCTATGTAGAGCCTCTTAATTCCATCTACACACGAGTCTGTGAATTCTCTCTGAGCGTACTGGTTTGCTTCTAAGAGCAACTCAAGATAAGAGAGCCCAGAATAGAAGGGGGCAGTTTTATAAAAAATAATCAGCCAAACAAATCCATTTGACTAATTGATTTCTTTTTCGCTTCTTTGCCTCCCATTTTCACTTTATTCTTACTTTGAAATGTTTCCCTCAATACGGAACGAGTATTAAATGCTGACTGTTGTTACCACTAAAGTATAGTTTGGGACATATTTTTGCATCTAATTGCTGATACGTGAGGATCAAAAGTAAATCATGGCAAAATTCCGGAAGAATAGTTATATAAGATGAGGTGGTTTCACAGACGTTATTTTAAATCCTGTATGTATATAGGCTGATTTCAGGAAGGACATTGCATGAATAACTGGAAAACCTTGCAGAAAGCCTAGGTTCGTGAGTGTTTCCTTCTTGTTTAGAAATATTTAGGAATACTTCCTATTTTACAAAAAATTATCTATCCCCCTTGAGCCATGACTTCCATTAATGTTCTCGCAGCCATCGTCCTTCCCCTCTCCCAAGGTCCTTTCAAGTCTCATTTTCACTTTCCTGCCTCCTCTGCCATTGCTTTAAAAACAAAAACAAATATATTTGTTTATTTCAGGAGAAAATGTTTCTTTTACTTTGTTCGTTATTTACCAGGAAGTCAGGAGTATATAATAACACGCGGGACACATGGTATTTTGGGGGGGTTGGGAGGGCGTTTCTGGGTTTCCCTCCGATTAAATGCAAAGCCATCAGCCACTCATGGCAAACAGGAAATCTAATCACTTAGCACATTATAAAAGCAAAAATAAGTTTCCCCCAGTTCACAGATTGACTCACGCTCTTCATATTTTATCTTCAATAGTGTATGCATTTTCCAGCTGGCTAAGCTGCAATCTTTCTGCGTTTTGGACATTTGTCACTCTCTCCAGCCAGGCAGGAGAAGCCCCTGTGTAGCAGGCTCCTTGCACTGCAGGCGTAGCATCTGTGAAGGAGTCACTGACATCTGATGATTCAAATTGCAGAAATGATCCAGGACAAATTATGAACGTCTGGGTAGTGCCCAAAGATTTTGAGCCGAAATGACTTTGCCCTTGGAGCCTTGCAGATTTTGGTGAACTCTCGGGGCCACACGCTTTCTCTGCACAGCCTCCATAGGACATTGCCCCACAGGTCCTGCTCTCTGCGTCAGTTATCATTCTGGCCAGCAGAGTGCCAATTTAGCTCCCCCCCACCCCCAGCCTGAAATGAAAAGGAAGTGGTTCAAGTTTTAGCTTACAAACCCTCAAGGCGATTGGAGCTTTCTTTGAAATGCAAAACAGTCTTCTATCAAGCACTGCTTAAGGCATCATCCAACTATCAAAGTCAAAGATGATTTGATAGAACCTTACAAATCCCCATAATCTATGGTAAGTAGTAGTAGCTAAAGCTTTGGCTCTGTGTTTGCACGTAGGGCAGAAGCAGGAGGATAATTTATCCAACTTTAGGGTAATGAAGTGTTAACAAAAACCACATGAAGCTATTATTACAACCACAGGCCACAGACTGCTAAGAGGGTAAACTCTCTGGAGACGTACCTATTTTCAAGGAACCGTTCGCATCTCATCTTACCTGAAGGCATTTGCTAAACACAAGGTGATACAGCTGAAAGACCGTGATTCATTAGCCCTAATGAACAATGCTGAGCATATTGTCTCTAAAATGTAACCCGCTGACATTGATATATATGTACTTTAACTCATTCGTCCCAACTTTATTAGGTACATATGTCTGCAGCAGACACAAATGAAACATTCTACAACTAGGCTTCAAGCCAAAAGCTAATTTATTCTTTAATGTGCTAGTGATTACTTGGTGGTTCCTTGAGCAGAGATGACAGGTCTGAGCTAATGGAGTTGTACTGTAAGTTAATATAAATCATGACAGAGCAATTAATTACAGAAACCACTGCAAATCCCTTTGTTAGTTTTCCCCATCACCAGAAGGATTTAATAATATTCATTTTGCTAAGTTCCAGTGACATTTACAAGTCTTAAACCATTTTTAATCAAATCAATATCACTGGCTGCTAAATTTAGTTGTGCTTTGCTTGCAAGTCCTGGAATACATCGATACTAATGTTTCCTACCTTCTGTTCAAATGAATCACATTGAATACCCATATTTCCTCTTCATTTGTTTACATTGAGTAATTGGGATCTGAAAAAAAGTTAAGACCTAGAGAACCCTGGCTATCAGCAGGAATGAATTAGCAGGTAGAGGAGGAAATCCATAAATCAGTGATTATGCGTGCATCGTTGTATCTAACGTCCTTCATCAGTTTCCCCTAATTGGCCTCAAAATGTACTTTCACAATCATGGAACTAGATTCACATTTCTCTAGACTTTTTCTGGTGTGGCAGGTTAAAAAGAGAGAGAGAGAGAGAGAGAGAGAGAGAGATGGGATTGAGGCCCTGGAGCAATCCTTTCATAACAAAAGAGCGTGACACCCGTTCAAACACCACCTCAGCTGAGTCTCTGCGTGTTCTTTGTTTTTTAGACGGCTATAGTTGACATCTCTTTTTTAAATTAGATAGGTGGAAATCAGTCGGTTTATATGGATGCAGAAACGCTAAATCATCTGTATAAAGAATAATAAACAATTCTTAATCAGGAATTGATTGCATTATAGATTTTTACAGCAAAATACCCTGCTGTTCCTGGATGGCAGTATTGCTAGATCGATATCAAGCTCCTTTTTTTTTTTTTTTTTTTTTTTTTTGCTGTTGTTGTTTCTTTTTTCCTTCCCCTGTAAAAGCTCTATCTCTGGAAAGAGTACTGCTCCATAGCAATGTGCCTTGCACATATTGGGTAGATTTTCTGTGCATGCCCTACCTTTTTTTTTTTTTTTTTGCATAATTACAGATTTTTATTGACTTTTTATTGACCTGCTTTCAACTTGATCTGTGATGTCCCTGAGTCTGCGCCTTGAAATGTGAAGAAAGCGTTCTCCCCAGAAAAGTCACCGTGGACGTGCTTTTATATTTGTCACGTTCCCGAGATAATTCAGCACTCCGTGATTTCTGCTCTGATCGTTTCTGTTCCTCTTTACTTCCTTATCAGATTATAAACTCCTGTAGGACAAGGACCTTACTTTATCCATTTTTTCCCACATTGTTGATACCTTGCAAGGATATTTTTACATGATATTGCTCAATAAATGTTCAGTAGCCGGATGAACATATGCTCCCCAGATGGAAGAGTGAGGAGCGTGTAAAACTCAAATTAGTTCATAAAATCACTTGTAAGAGCTGGAGAAGAATAGGGTGGATGCAGGAAAATGATGTTAACCTGGGAGGGATGTTTTAGGCCTAAACTCCAGAGGGCAGATCAACTCAGTGAAGGCTAGCAAGATGAGCTCTTGGGCATAGCTCCTCATCTAGGGGTTAGAAACTGATGATATCTTTGTTCTTCTGTAGAAGTCCAACCCTGTCTCATGCCTTCCAGCTTTGGACATGGATGTTGTGGGAAAAAGCCTGAATTGAGAGTCAGGGTTTGATCCCCATCCCACTTTGGAGCTTTGTGACCTTAAATGAACCCAGGTATGGCTTCTGACTTTGAAGAAAGCACGTCAGCCTTTCTGAACCCCAGTTCCCCCAACTTCATGGTGGGGAGAAGCAATGCCTCTGGTCTAGAATTGTGAGGCTTAAAAGATATAGTGTATATGAAGTTGGCCAGCACAGAATAGTCTCCGAGCCCTGCTCCCAGAAGGCCTGTGAATGGCCATGATGGCAAAAAGGAGGGAACATAAAACTTTTCAGGCTGTGGGATGCACATGGGAAGAGATGGATGAGGAACAGCTTTCTCATCATGTTATTTACTGTTGTAGGATCTGGTTGCTTTGAACTTTTTAGCAGCTATGGGTCCTGATAGGGGGCCAGTTCCCTCTCTTTTTTCTGGGGAAAAAAAAAATCGTATAAAGTGCATTGTTTTTCACATGTGTCCAGATCAAGAATTCTGAACATTATACCATTCAAGAAGGCAGGTTGAGAAAGTTATTCTTATAAGCAAGCCACAGAGCCTCTTAGGTCTCTTTTCAACATGGAATTTTAAAAAGACCTGTTTCCTTGTTTACTTGAAACAGTGTTCTGATACAGGTTAAGGAGTTCACTTGTACCTGAAATTTTGGCTCAGAAATGAACTGGTTTTAAAAATTATAATGTGCCTCTAGGAGGCTTAGGTGGTATGTGATATTCCCATGTGTAAGGATACCATACTGAGTTTGCAATTTCTTTTAAGGAAAATACAAGACACATGGCAAAATGATTTTTACTATTATTACGATTTCTACCACTGTTACTGGTACTACTAGTACTAGTACTAGTACTAGTAGTACTAGTAGTACTACTACTACTAGTACAGCCTCTGCCACTACCTGCATTTATTGAGTGCTTACTATGACTATCATAAAACTTTCTCATATATTAACTCGTTTATCCTCCCAACTACCCACTGAGGCATGAATTATCACTAGGGAAACTGAGGCAAGTTTAGTGAGTAGCAGGGCTGGTGATTTGAATGTAAGCAGTGTGACTCCAGAGTCTGTGCTCTTACTGAAAAAGGCCCAAAGCCTTGAGTTTGGAGATCCAGATTCCAATTTAAGACGTTTACCTAAATAGCTGCATAACTTCGTAAAACCTTCCATGTCTCTGGGCCCGAGTTATTTCAATTGGAAGATAAGAACAGAAACAATCAACTTGAAAAACTTTCGTCCTCACATGGCAACTGACAGAAAGAATTCGAAGGTGACTCCAGTTGTTAGTTGCAACTCTTGAATAATGTTAAGGGGAATTGAAGTCCTGAACCTGAGCAGGTCCCATAGCATATCTTCCCCAGACCCTTATTTGCCATCTGTCTCCTGGGTTCTCCTGTAATTCTGGGGTAAGGTACTGTCTTTGTTCCAATCCCTTCCACTCTTTCCTTGAGCACTCTCTGCCCTCAGAGACTTTCTACACATTCTCCCAATTCATTTCACAAAAATGCATGAACAAAAAAGCTAGACCTCTTTTTTTTTTTTTTTTTCGAGTGGGACAGAGTTGGGAAGCTAAGTACACAAAGAGGGAAGTTCGTGAACAGATGGTTGTGGACACTGGATGGAGGGCTGATGTTACCTTCCAGTCCTGTGGAGGATTAAGAAAGGAATTAATGAAGGAAGAGCAGTAAATCTTAAAAAATAATGTCAGGATTTATCTTGAGCCCTCGATAAGCATACTTTCTTCCTTGCTTTGTGACATGCTAGATAGAGTGACAAGAGTGTGGTAGGCGATTATACCCAGACTGGGTTCTCATCTTGTTGAGGGTAGAGATTTCTTCTTCTTCTTTGCTGTATCCACAGGGCCAAGTACAGTGTTGGCAGATAGCAGGCACTCTATAATATTTGAAAGAATAAATGAAGGAAGACAAACTCAGAGTGGGCCTGCTGAATTTGAATTTTCATCCTAACAACTGACCTTTCCATTCCACAAAACGAGCTATTTAGCAACATTCTCTAGCATATGGATTATCTCTGTCTATGGCATCCATTCTTCCCCCATCTGTTGAGGAATTTCATCCTCTTTCAAAGTCACATGAGGAGGCCTTGGTATATACTCCACACATGGTACAAATGGTATTTTATTAAAAGAAGATGTAACCATATCACCTAGATTTGGCAACTATCATAAAAAAACTTAATTTGGAGATCAATTCTTGTTTTTTTCTCCCATTTGATAGAATAGATGCAATAGACGATATTAATTTGGTTCCCTGACATGCACAAAACTTAGCAGTATTCAGTATCAGGTTTGTTTGCTTTTATTCTTAAAGAATCTGAAGGGAGTTGACATTTTGTTTCATTCATTCACAGTCTCTTTTTTCATATCTAATGAACACACTCCACAACAATGGTCCTCAGATCTCCGCCATCTGCAGGGGACAGCACACAGGTCATAGGCTAAGAACAACACCACATCAGTATTGAATAAAAAAGTGGAACTTCAAAGGCAGAGCTGGCTATGAGGTCTATGCTTTCAAGACCTCGTAGCTAGTTCCTCCTGTTTATTATTTTTTGTTTGATTGGATGATAATGCAGTATGTCATTCCGTGGTCCATGACCTGTGGTCAATTCCCTATGGAGGAGGCAGATTGAGGAATATTTTTGTGAGCATATTTGTCCTGGTAGGGAAATAATAAAAACAAGAAGGGTGGATGCAAGAGATGTCTGCAGAGAGGGAACAAAGTCCTTCATTACCGAGGAAGATGATCTTGGAGCCTCGGCCAAGAGTCTTTTTATCGAGATGGTAGTAATGATAATGGTTCTGCCTGTAAATAATGTGGGCAAGAGGGAGATTGTTGTTGGTTTGTTTCTCTCTCCCTAGTGCATTGCACTGTTTTCTCTTATCATTGTGGTAGACAGGTCAGACTCATCCCCATACTGCCATGATTAGAGTAAGTTTCTACCCTGAATTACCGGGGCAACAACTTTTAAAGTGTTGAGCTAGTGAATTAAGCCTTAATGGAAAAATTTTCTCCTAATATAGGACCTCTCTGGGCTATGAATAATTAATGGCAATTTATAGCTCAAGGGATGTCTCAGAGGAATCACTATGGTAAATTAACAACCCCCCTTGGCCCCTCCCCCCAACAACAAAATCTTTTTTAGGTATAATTAAGCCTCAGGAAGACCTATACCCTGTTTTTAAAAAATCTTACATATAATTAACATTGGTTTTACTTTTATCGTATTTTATATTTTATTAAATATTCTTAAAAGCTAGAAGCTGCATAGAAGTGGGCCATATTCTAATGGACCTATAAATTGAATGATTAGGAAGATACAGCTCTTACTATCATGGATGAGACTCTGGTAAGGCAGAGAGAATAAAATAAAAAAAATGCCAGGATAAATATATTCTGAAATAATTCTCCTCTTGCCCTTCCCTCAGCCCGTTCTTAAGAAGGAGATGGAGGATGTTGTTCTCTGAGGATACATCTATATGTCAAAAGAATGCCCAAGCTTTGGATGATGGTGATGGCAATGCTGTGACACCAACTTTTATGTGCAGGAGGGTCTTTTCTTGATATTTCAAATTTTAAGTCATGCCTAGACAGGGCTCTTGCCTTTTCTGTAGCATATTAGACAGGACTAGGGATTCCATTGACAATCTCTGTTCTGACATCCCTAAATTTCCCATTTGCCTAGGTCTCTCTGCATCAGCCTGAGCATCGCCTGCTCTGGCCAGCCTCTCCTTTTCTAGCAATCTCATCCATCACAGAAACTGTCAATTGGGTACCTTTGAGGCCTCGGGCTTGCCGAAGATGTTCTGAGGACAATGTCTATCTGTCACATATCATTAGCAGTTCTCCTGAACCCTGTGGTGAGAGAGGAGCAATTCTGGCCTTGAGGAAGGTACAGAGAATCAGAAGAGAGCCTAGGATATCTAGCAAGTCTGATTTCTTGTGCTCAAGTTTGTAATACACCCTATTGTCATCCTTTCATTCTAAAAAGATATTGTTTCCTGTACTAAGCTGGGGTTCCTGCCTGTAAAAACCTTTCTTGCTAGTGTGGACAGATAGATTTGAAACCAAATTAATATGCTCCTTAGTTAAAGGAGCTTCAGAGAACCATGGGCGGGGGGATAGTGAGCACAAGGGAGAGTGCTAGGGGAAGGCTTTTTCAAGGAGGAGCTTGATGGTGTCTTCCAAAATGAGGTGATCCCTGCTGGGTGACAAAGGAGGCCTGGGCTATTCCCATCAGAAAGAGGGGCAGTGATGGCAATCCCAGGGGATTAGAGCCTGAGCTCAGTTCTGGGTCTTGGCAGAGGTTAACTGCTTGTTTCCTCCTGAACCTGAAGTCTGGACTGGAAACTGGAAAAACTTCCAGGTCAGAGGCAGATTTCTTTGCAGGCCTCAAAGTCCTCTGCAGCCACTCAGACCTTCAGATCTTTCCAGGAGGTAATGACTCCTATGGTTAAAGAGATACCTTTCGGGAGCTTTTGAAGACTCCTATCCCAGCTTCAGTTCAGACATGCTCAGGAAGCTACTGTCCACTGTCACCTGTGCTGCAACATTCTCTCCAGTAATGATGTCAGCCAGTGCCCCTTCTTGCTGCTAGGAGACCTATAATTACCACACTTGGATGTCTGTTTTCTGGAACATTGATGACTAAGAGAATTGAACCTTCCTCTGCAAACAACATCTCTAAAAATTGTGACATGATTCTGTAAAATGTAATCCCCAATAGATAGTTCTATGGTTAAGACCTCCTGCTGGAATTGATGCCTGGCAAGTTTTTCTGGTGTCTGGTTGTCTGTGCTGGACAGCCCGCCTCTGTGTAATAGTGGGGGCCCCCCTTCTTTCTCCAGAGTCTCTTCTACTTATCCGGGGGAGTTTCCAAATTTTCTTTGTTCTCACAACAGCCTGCCAGTTTCTGTGCCACATGCCTCTACTCCATTCCCCCTCCTGTCTGCTTTCCCTGGGACCTTGGGTTCTAAAAGCAGTCCACAGCTTCTAGACAGCTGTGTGGCTTAAGCAAGTTACTTAACCTTCTTGTGCTTTTATCTCAGCATCTATGAGACCAGGACAATATGTTTATTTTGAAGGTACAGTGAGAAATCTCTAAGATACCTAGCATGACAGCTGATACACAGTAGAGCTTAATAAATGTTATCTTAGGGGAACCTGGGGGCTCAGACAGTTGAGTGTCTGACTCTTGGTATCAGCTTAGGTCTTGATCTCGGGGTCGTGATTTCAAGCCCTGTGTTGAGCTCCATGCTGGCCATGGAACCTCCCTAAAAAAATGTTAGCTTAAACAAACAAACAAATCAATGTTATCTGCCTTTTCCCCCAACCACTGTTAACACTATTGCTGTCATAGCCCCCATGCACCGCTTGCAAAATTGCTTGGTCAGGTGCCTTGCTATGTAGACCAATGTCCATACTCAGGGAACAGCCTCTGAAAGTTTCCCAAGTGGCCCACCCTTGTGGTGCCACAATGTTTATTATCATGCCTCTATGACATTGAACTGTGCCCTGGACCTGAAGAAGTCTGACTTCGACTCAGACTTCCGCAAAGTCCCTCTTGAAGATCTTCTGGCCTTCACTCCTCTAACCAAAGGTGTTTGCTTACACCCAGTTCGTAATCTTTTACCTTCCATTTTTCTCGTTAACTTTTCTGGCCCTTGTCCATACTATTATCTCCTCTTTCATCTTTGAGTTAGGAAACCAGAGTTCCCTTGAATTTTGTGGTATGTGTGTGTGTGTGTGTGTGTGTGTGTGTGTGTGACAGAGAGAGAGAGAGTGAGAGAGAGAAAACTAGGGTTTGAGTGTGGGAGGGGGATGTGGAAGGAGAGGAGTGTGATTTATGCTAGCAGCTGCCAGCCAAAATGCAGTAATATTGATGGTTCTATTATGAGAACATCCAGTTGGCACCATACGGGTTTTTTCTCTCTTTAAACCAGATTCTTAGAACAGAGATTTCTAATCTTTTGGAATTGAGATGGCAATTATTTTGAACAGCACTCTGTGCTTGCAGTGTGAATTGGTTTTCAGACTTATTGGCGTATTCCTCCCCATCCCAGTGACATGAAGAGCATGTTGGGCAGTCGCACGTTGCCCCCCTCAGAAATGAAGGATGGGAGTGACATGGAGAATCAGAATATAGAATAGTGTCCTCAGACTTCATGGACATGCTTGACGGACTCAGCACTATATCATGACTCTGTAGTCTGAGAGGGTGGCAGTGACCTATGGGGATGCTGAAACACTAGGATGGTCTGAGTGTCGTTATGTAGTTCCATCAGCACATGCTGGGCAGTTTGATCTAGAATCCCCTAGCAAATCTTGAAACAGCTAGAAGTTAAACAAATTAATGCCTTACCTAATAGTTATTATGAAACTCGCATTTGATTTGTTTAATTTTGTAGATTCTCATAAAGTTCATTCACCCAGAGGAATAAAACAATTAGGTTAAATTTCCAAGAGAGGTCAGCACTTAGGGCCCAGGGACCACATCAGCAATCTTAGATCCAGATAGAGACAAGAACCAAGGCTGTTTCCTATTCTTATAAAGTAATTGAAAACAAGTATTTGGCCACTAAATGTGTAAATGGCAAAACCATTTTGGAAAACAGTCTGGCAGTTTCTTAAAAAGTGAAGCCTACGCTTTCATATGACCTAACCATTTTAATCCTAGATGTTTACTAAAAGAAATGAGTCTAATTCCCTACAAAAACTTGTATGTGAATATTCACTGCTGCTTTCTTTGTAATCGCTTCAAACTGTGGAAACAACTCAAATGTAAACAGATAAACAAATTGTGCTATACGATGGAATACTACTTAGTAATGAAAAAGAATGACCCATTGACACAGGCAACAATATAGGTTAATTTCAAAATAATTGTACTGAGTCAAAGATGCCCAACCCCCACCCACAAAACTGTGTGATTCCATTTATATAAATCCCATGAAAATGTAAATTGACCTATAGTGACATAAAGCAGATGTGAGATTGAGGATAATGGAGGGTGGAACAGGGAGGAGTAGGGGGAATGATTACAAAGGGGCAGGAGGAAACTTTCAGGGGTAAGGGATATGTTCATTATCTTGAACGTGGTGAAGGGTCCATGGGTATATGCGTACGTCAGCGCTCATCACATCGCATACTTGAAATATGCAGTCTTTTGCCTGCCAGTCGTGCCTCACTAAGGCTGCAGAAACAATTTTAAATAAAAACGAACTTTTAATATTTTTCCATTTCAGAGCTACCTATCAGCAAATGTTATTTTCCTGGGGCACCTGGGTGGCTCAGTGGGTTAAAGCCTCTGCCTTCAGCTCAGGTCATGATCCCAGGGTCCTGAGATCGAGCCCCACGTTGGGATCTCTGCTCAGCAGGGAGCCTGCTACCTCCTCTCTCTCTGCCTGCCTCTCTGCCTACTTGTGATCTCTGTCTGTCAAATAAATAAATAAAATCTTTAAAAAAAAAAATGTTATTTTCCTGGCTCCTTTAATTCTTATTCAAAGGATCCTAAAAGCTTAGCTTCTATCAGCCCCACACATGCTAGCCACGCTATAAACCATCTCCTTCACTAGGATAATGACAACTGCATCCACTGAGAGCTTTTCGTTGAACGAGGATCTGCCAGTGTTTCACTTACATTATCACATTCAATGCCCAGAGAAACTGCCCGGTGTATTGCTCTTAGCTCCATTTTACAGCAAAGGAAATCAAGGCAGAGAGGTCAGGTAAATGGTTCAACACAAGAACACAAGCGTGGAGCATTTTGGTTCAAAACCACAAACAGTCCTACTTGTCGGCTCTTTCTCCTTCACCAGTAGGTCATAACGACACATTTATGTGACAGAGGCAAAGGATTAATGCAGCAACAGGGCTTGTTTCTGTAACCCTGGAGCGGTTTCCCATGCTCTTTTTTTGGCTTCTTGGCCCTCGGTGACACTAATTCTTTGTTTGAGCTTTTAATTCCCCATAGCACAGTCTCCCTGCCTGCTTTCTAGATTTCCTCTTACCCTGCTCATCATCCTCAATTTTAAGCTTGTTGGCTTTATGATCTTCAGTCCCTGCCCAGTTTAGGGGGTTTTGTCTGATGACTGACTCTGCTTTGAATAATTACACCTGCCGGATTCTTCACTTAGAAGAAGTCTGTGGACCAAGAAGGGATAACTTCTGTTCAAGATCAAGACAGGTGTCAAATCTCTGCAAGGGATATAGAGTAAAAGCACAAGGTAGACAGAATAAAAGGTGTCAGAAGAGGAGATTGGCAGGAGTTCAGGTAATATGTATGAAGCAGAGGAGTGGTAATACCAACTTTTGCTGGAAAATCCACAGAGCAGGAGGGCATCGGTGGGCCCTCCTGAGCCCTGAGCAGGTAGAACTGGCAGGACGAGAGAGCAGGGTTGACAGAGCAGCCTCTGAGGAACCTGTGAGACAAGTCCTTCAGGAGGCAAGCTGTCCACCAGTGCATCTAGGAACGGATGGCCCCAGGCCCTGGGCCAGCTTTGCCTGGGTTGACAAGGATCTCCAGAAGGCCCTAAAAATATGGCTTCACAGTCTTTTCACAGTTCTGCCAGTCTCTCAGATTATTTTGGACTCTCTCTTTTTTTATTTTTAATCAGTAGGAGAAAAAAGAAAGATGACAATAAAAACCATATGGAGACCTCTTCTCTGACTGAAACCCTTTGATCTTTTCTCTAAATAGAAGAAAGTAACCTTCCCACTCTGAAGGCATTCCAAATGTTTTCCGGCCTCTGGATAAACAAATATCGCAGGTGAATTTAATACCATGCTTCACTCCTTCATTGGTTTGTTCAAACACTGAGTACTCACTAAGTGCCAACATCTATGCCAGGATCTGAAGGGACCAAGAAAAATTCCCAGTTGTTGCCTCCACTGAGTCCACAGTCTATTAAGGGAATTAACAGTGAAAAGACAGTGGTAGCAAACATGAGAATTTGGGAATTCTCTCATGAGAATTTGGGAAGAAGGGATGTTTAGGCAGGGTTTGGGGGTAGGAAAAGGAGGTAGAGGTTCAAAGGAGCTTCCTGAAGGACGTGATACAGGAGTAGAGAACAAAGTCATTCCTAGTTTTCTTAGCAACTCAGAAGGTTTCTTTTATTGAGCCGAGAGACTCTAATGCCTCAAATTCTGCCAGGATTGCTTCTGAAATCTCTTATGTGTATCTATTTTTTTTTTTAACTGCAGAACAATAGAACTTAAGCAAAAAGAAAACTCAACAGGTTTTTAAACATCCACTTAAAGTGATTTCCTAAGAGTAGTAAACATAGAGAACTTGTGATCCAGGAACCTGGAATGTCTTCAAGAATCAAGATGCTCAAGGGTAGGTGGGTAAATTAACAGCTTTGGGGAAAATGGGGTGTTCACTCATTCGTTCATTTTCTTATTCACTCACTCACTAATTTTTTTTTTTTTTTTTTTGGCCAGGTGTGGTACTAGACACAGGGGATTCAGTTCAGAAATGAATAATTTGATTATAGGTAGACAGTAACCAGTTATTAACCTAGAGTTTCTCTTTATAGAAGATATTTATCCCCTGCCACAATGGTCACTTGTAACTTGTCAGAGTCAGTCTACTGTTCTAGATTGTTCTAATCCAGCATGATTTTTCTCCTTGGTTATTACTAAAACAATGCATACTGACAGAAGGACCCTGGCACATGTATACCTATTTTCTAAATGTGAAGAAGCAGTAGAAATACTTAAGATCTAATGGATGGAGGGCAAACCTATATTTTTGTGGGTAAAGATAATCACTTTTGCTTAAGATAATCACTTTTACCAAAAATCAGTTTTAGAAAAGTCCTCTAAATCAATACGGTTTCTGAAAATCTATTGTACCTTTCAGACTTAAAGGGTATATACATTCCATTGTTTAACTTAAGAAGCTGTGCTGCCAGTTTTATGATTGTGAGTCTAGTCTTAATGCTCTATGCTAATCTACTATATACATCAGGCTGGAAGCTTATCTTGACAGGGAAACTTGGAGCAGGCCTTGTGGAATGATTTTGGCATCACACACTGAAGTGGAAAATATTCACAGGCTGCAACAAAGTCTGGCTTGAGCTGCTGTAGGAAAGGCAGCAACTGGCTGGAAGACAATTAGTGTAGGAAAGTCCTGGGCGCCTCTGTGAGAGGCCGGCAGGATGGTACTCTACGCTGAGAGGGGGCAGGATCATGGAATCATGTGTGTTTTCACAAGAATTGAGAGGAATAGCAGCTATGTGAGCCAAGTTAGAAAAGGAACACAACCACTGAGCCCTTCCATCATGGTCTTTCTCATCCAAAACTCTTCATGTGCAAAAAAGAAGATGCCAAGTGAAGAAAGAATACTTCAGGGGTTTGAAAAGATGAAGCCTAGAAAAACCCTTAGGCACAGGTGTAACTGCTGAAGTGAGTGTATGAAACCAAAACAGGGCAGAAAAGGCCCCTCCATTTGTCTTGGAAAGGTTTTGAATCTATTCTATAACAATTCTAGTAAAAATATAAGCGCTTATTTTTCTATGTATGGGCCTGCTTCGTGAGAAATGTGCTTTTTTTGTTTGGTAGGGTGCTTGGTTTTGCTTTTAATATCCTTGTAAGCTCTGAGGTTTGTCACTGAAAAATATTTAGCAATGCTGATTTCTAGGATGAAAGACAATGGTGGTATATATATTTTGACTCGATGTTGAACAAAATGCCAGTGACTTGGTGACGACCTCTTGCGTTGCTATGACTGGTCGTTTGTGTGACTCTCTTGGAAAAAAATGGAGAACTCCTGATTGTTTGCTTCCCTGGACCCAGTAGTCTAGGGTAAAATGAAATCTGATTAAGGCAGTATGGAAAATCCATTTTCACACTTCCTGCCTCCCCCAAATAGAGAAACGCTTATAATAAAAGAGTGTTCACAGAAGTTGATCCTATGGGCTGAGTCACAGATTATGCACAGTTGAGGAAGGCTGAAGCAGCTCTCCAGCCACACAACCATAAGGAAGAAAGAATTGTCCATATGCAGGGCCATGGGGAGAGGAGCTGTTGTGACCCTGCCTTCCCAGTTATGGGGAAGGGGATACAAAATCCAGAAGGAGCTGAAATATCATTCAACTGTCAACTCCTTAACAGCAAAGAACGTGCTTTGTTTTTTATTGCCTCGCGCCTAGTGTGCTGTCTGGCACATAGTATGTGGTCATTGTTAAACTAAACTGGGTTAACGTTCTGGACTCCATGAGGAATATCAAATACTGAATGAGCTCCACACTTTGAAACTCAGAAGAGGCAGAAACTATATAAGGAGTATTGACCATTTCAAGGAGGGAAAGGGAAGCTCCTGTCAGGACGGCATTTGCTATCTGAGATGGTGATGGCGCCTGACGGCCCACAGGAACCGTGGTTTTCAGGGAAGGGGCTTCCAGCATAGTGTAAGGTGGAGGAGCTGCTGTTCAGGTGCTGCTTGAACAGGAAGTTCAGAAATACCCAACAGCCAGCGCTGAAGATACATATTAATGCATTCCTATTAATAGGTCAGTACTGGGCAAAGCCTACGAATCACAGGGCAGCCCTGGCCAGCTCTAAGCTCTGCCCTCAGAGTTTGCCGGCATCTGATACCAGTGAATACCAAAGAAGCTTTCTAGAGATACTGTGGCAAAATACTACAAAATGCAGTGGCTTAAAACAACCAAATTTCTCTTTTAACATTTCTGGAGATCAGAAGTCACAAAATAAGGTGTCAACAGGGCTGCCTGCCTTCTGGACAGAGGCTGCAGGGGAGAATCCATTTCCCTGAATTTTCTAGCTTTTGGAGGCCACCTGCATTCGCTGGGTTATAGCACCTTCCTTCATCTTCAAAGCCAGGAGGGTAGCATATTTAAATGTCTATCTCATTCTCTGTCTCTCTCTGACCTCTGCTTTCATCATTACATCATCTTCTCTCTTTTTCCTTATAAGGAAGGACCCTTGTGATTACATTGGTCACACCCAGATAATCTCCCTAGCTCAAGATCCTTAACTTAATCACACCGGCAAAGTCTTTTGCCATGTAAGGTGACATTTTCACAGGTTCTTGAGATTAGGATATGGACATATTTGGGGGTGGATCATTACAAGGCTCTGCTTGATAGTTAAAACTTTCCTTGGATGTCCATTACAGCATTGATTCATGGCACACTGTGGATCCTGGAATTCTGAAGAATTTTGTTTAAGATTTGATCAGATTTTAGCCAATTAGATTCATTTCACATTTTAGTGAGCCCATAAACCAAACAATGTTAGCTATCAAGTAATTGTCATACTAAGACAACGATGTAGAATGGTATCTTGAGTTTTCCTTCCACGGACACTGACAATCATTTCCTTAACTGCCAAAATTAATGCATTAATCCTAAGAGTCTGATAAGTGTTAGTCTGTTAGTTAATTGTTAAGACCTTAATAATGTGAGGTCTGAAACTGAAAAAAGTAAGATGATTTATGTATATTAAAATGTTGCAATACTTTAAATATAAATGTCAGGAACTGTGAATATTTTAAGAATTTACTGTACTTTCTAGTTAACATGTTAACCTGCTAAAGTTTTATGGATGTTGGTAGAAGACATGAGACTCCTAGATCAGAGACAATGGATAGTTTATCAGTTCCAGCAATGGCAGTAGCCGGAATGTCAGCATTTTTGTACTCCCTGAGTTCTAATTCTCACATGCCATTCAAAGGTGACCAGATGACACCCACAAACTTAGTGGTTATGTTACATAGGGTGGATATTGAACTTAGGGAACCTGAATTTTTTATAACAGGCAGTAAACCTGCCTATCCTTTGCCCTAGAGGGAGACATTTTCTATCTTTCAAAGCTGTTTCTTATACAAACTTTCTTTTTTTTTTTTTTTTTAAAGATTTTATTTATTTATTTGACAGGCAGAGATCACAAGTAGGCAGAGAGGCAGGCAGAGAGAGAGGAGGAAGCAGGCTCCCTGCTGAGCAGGGAGCCCGATGCGGGGCTCAATCCCAGGACCCTGGGATCATGACCTGAGCCGAAGGCAGTGTGGCTTTAACCCACTGAGCCACCCGGGCACCCCAAACTTTCTTATATATATATTTGGAACAAAGGCAGTAAGTGCCTTGTTCCTAATACGTACAGAAACATGGGAGAACCGTGGAGAATTGTT
This sequence comes from Lontra canadensis, assembly GCF_010015895.1. NCBI lineage: Eukaryota > Metazoa > Chordata > Mammalia > Carnivora > Mustelidae > Lontra > Lontra canadensis. The sequence continues at coordinate 34,741,002 of NW_022631003.1, read as the reverse complement.
TCCTAGTGACAGATATACCTACCTTTATTTTTAAAAACAAATCTCTTTAGGCATCTATAGCTGAATGTTCTGTACAAACTTCAAATTTATCTTAAATTAAAATCTTATTTTACCTTTACTAAACTCCCTTTCCTTTATTCCTCTTTCTTAGTTATTAGAACTACTACCTATTCAGATTTTAAACCTGAAACCTGGTGTTTATTCTAGACTCCCCCTTCTTTCACATACATATATAACTATCAAGAGCTATCTTTATTAAGTCATCTACATTTTTTTTTCTTTACTATTATAACTAACAAAGTTAGGGTTTTCCATCATCTTTCACTTAGACCATTGATTTCTCAAGGTGGGTCCATACACCAATGTAGATACATGACAAACTTTTCACCAATTTACAGTAAAATGAAAAAAAAAAATTAAAAGGTGAGTTTTGCATGAATCCACAATTATTCAACTAAAAACATGGACTTTTAAAATCTGTAGTTATTACTTTCCTACTTTTCTTTTTTTGTGATCTAGCAACCTTTATTATATGTAACAAGGAGAATTAATCTTTAGCAGTCAATGAAGAATTGGAATAGCTACTGAAAGGGAGCATTTAGGGGGTTCCTAGGCTGCGGGTGTTGTTCTTAATCTGAATGCTAGATACATAAATGGGTTTAGTTTGTAAAAATTCATTGAACTGTCATTTATGAGCTTTTGGCTATATGTATTTTATATAAATAAGTTATCAAAATATCCTTTATATTATGAGATCATTGTGATGCTAGAGGGGAATACTCCTGTAAAATGCCCTTATTTAGCATAACAAAGCTCTTTTAAAAGGTTTTTAAGTAAAATTTAATCCTTTGTCAAACCCCTAGAATAAAAAAAATATATATATTCACTGGCCTAAATCCCAAATTCTGGTACCCTCAGAAATCTTTCCTAATGGGTTCCCTACCTTCAGGTGCCTTCACTTTCAAGACATTTTCTGTAATTTTGACCATGACTATTTCTATGATACTCCTTAAAAGGCTTTCAGGGACTTTCACATGGTCACTTTGTCATGCTGAAGGAAGGTCTACGTGCATTTCCTTTCGTGAAGTACACAGAGGTATTATTTAAGTTTCTAACTTGCACTTAGATTTTGAACCTTTTGTTTTGGATTTTTTTTTTTTTTTTTTTTTTTTTTTTTTGAGAGAGAGAGAGAGCACGAGAAAGGGGAGGGTCAGAGGAAGAAGCAGGCTCCCTGCTAAGCAAGGAGCCCTATGTGGAGGTCTATCTCAAGACCCTGGGCTCATGACCTGAGATGAAGGCAGATGCTTAACTTACTGGGTTACCACCCAGACTTTTGAACTTTAATATGCACATTTCTTTGTTCCCAAACCAATGTAATTATTATTCCCCACCCCAACTCTGTATCTGATAGTGCCTATAGACAATAGATTTTTATACTTCTATATGGAAATTCATTGAACTGTTTTTTCCCCCACCAGATTATAAACTTCTTAAGGGCAGGAACTGTTTTATTTGTGAGTGGACCTAGCATATAGCATATATGTATAGCATAGCATATACAAATGCTCAGCAATTGTATATTAGATGTGTCTCTTTGCTATATTCCCTGTATACAGATGAATCATGAATTATATGTTATTGTCTTACAACAAGGGACCTTGTTTTATTTGTTTTTGTATCTACGGAACCTCTTTGTGCAAAGGTTAGAGCACAGTGCTTAATAAAAATTTGTCGATTGAGTAAAAGAAAGAAAGAAGGAAAGGAATTATTTTCAGAACCTGAAGTTTTCAGTTTTTTACTCTAGATTGGCTTCTAAGAGAAAATCTCAGGGACTGAGGCTACTCCTGGTCTATAGTATATCAAGACCTCTTATTTGCTCTAATTTCAGCAATCTCTACTCAAAGCACAAACCCTACCTCTTTTATTTCCTCCATTTCAAAAATGGAAGAAAACTACAGTGAGATCAACTAAAAGGCAGTCAAACTTTTAACCCATTTAATACCTTGGAAAAGCTACAGCCTCCCTACCCACCAAGATTTTGCATAGACCATAATGTGCGCTTGTGCTCACATTTTCCCATTCACAGAGAAGGCAGGAGGAAAATGAGCTCTTTTTTCCCAGTCCACACTACAGCATAACCTGGCTATTGTTATAACCAGTGAAATCAGATAGTGGGGAGCCCTAAGGTCCATGTATTATTCAGGGTTCTCCAGAAAAGCAGAATCAGTAGGAAGGATTATATATAAAATTCATTCTCTCTCTCTCTTTCTCACTTTCAACTCGGGTGGTCCAGGAAGGCCTGCTGAGAAGGTAACCTATGCTCAAAGACTTGAAGGAGAACACCGTTCTTATAGAGAGATAAGTTAATCCAGTATGTTTTAATGTGGCTTCCTTTCAAGAAGTAATGGCTTCTCAATCAGATAAAATCCAGAGCCTCCAAGGTTTTGCACTGGAAGGAATATTTTATGATCACTGATGGCTCTTTGAAAAGCCAGGGGGAGCATCTGGATTGTGGATGATCAGAAGATAATCCTTTCAGTGTGAAATCTTAGAGGCTACCCAGCATCAATACCCACTGGCTCTCTGAGACTAACTTCTAAAAACTTTTAGATTTTTGCAAAACACAACCTGAATTTTATCATTTTGATCCTCAAAAATATTTAACGGATCTCCATTTTTTTTTTTAACAGAAAAAAAGGGTCATAATATAGGAGTAGTTAAGAGTTCTAGATGCTCAGGTAAAATCCTCTGCCCAGTGGTTCATTTGTTAAGAGAGGGTGCCACTGTGGTTCTGGTGCTCTGGCTGAGACCACCTGGTCATGGCCTCTAAACAGGCAGGGGTGAGGAAAGGGCCCTAGGATTCTACAGATCCTGGCTGGCCCATATCTCCTCCTCCTGCACCATACTCACAGCCTCCTCACCACCATCAGTCTTGAGGCCATTGGAACTAAACTAATTTTGTCCTTCAACCCTATTTACTTTAGTACCCCAGAAAGCCCAACATGGCAAGGTAATCCCACATCCCTATACTTTATTGTGCATTTAGCACTGTATATCTCCTTTCATGACCTGTGGCTCATCTCTCTCCAATGCCACAACAGTTCTACTGTCTCCTGGAACTCAGAGTCAGCCATTAGCAAAAATCCCTTAGGTCCTCAACCTCTTCGATGAAGATTTCTTTTACTTCTGAATCCCCATCACTTCACCCTCTGAGCTGAAGAACTGGTGTCCCTCTCCTCTTCCTCTTTCAGCTGCGATTTGTTTTTCTCTCCTCATTGTTGTGTGGAGGTAGGTTAGATGCTTTTCCTTCTCCTCATTGCTACTTTCAGGTCTTTTTCCTCCTTCCTGCTTATAAACCCCAGCTTTGCATCTGAAGTCATTAAACCATCAAACTACCTAGTATCTTCTCCTTGCTCTTATTGTCTAAGGTACCCTGGGCCATTCTCTCTAATTCCTTGAACTTTCCATTTCTTGGCTTATTGTCACTGAATCCAGCATTTTCTCTCATAATGTTAATGAATTCATCATTCTTGCCAGTCCTTCTACTCCCTTACTCTTCTTGGCCGCCTCTGCTCTTATGATCTCATTCTTTACCTTACCTCAGCCATTAGCTCCCTGGTCACAGCCAAACCTTTATCATTATCATTGCAACCTCTCTATAATCTCCATTCAAGTTCCCACTCTCTTATCACCCTCTTCCAAGTTTCCTACTCATTCTCCATTCCAAAATTCTTCCCATCCCATAGGTTCTGCCATTCATTAATCTTACCACCTTTTCACTTGCTCCTCATGTCTTCATATCCCTTCTTTCTTAGTTTGTATTCTGTGGCCTGAGGTTGGAGCAGTGTAAGGAAACAGAATCAGGAGGTTTTTACAAATATTTGTTTAACATTAACTTAGAGAAGAGGTCTATCACTGTCTGGGAATAGGGCAGAGGAGGAACACTCAAGCCTGTTGCCAGCCCATCTCCTACTGTCCAAGAATCCCAGTTCAGCTTTAAACTTGTACATCCCACAGAGGAGAATCAAGGCTTGCCAAGAAGCTGGATCCTTAGGAGGCAATTTAGTGTTCCCTCATACGCATGGATACACTATATACCACTGAGGGGAGGAGTGTAGTTAACCTCTTTGCTCATGTGGCTCAGGTTTCTAACTACATGCAGTCCTCCTTCTGAGGGAATTCTGCTAAAGGCCTTTCTCCAGCGATTTAGTGAAATCTCAGAGCTATTTAAGTTGCTGGCTGTTGCTTGGTTGTCTACACTTGAATTTGGCTTTGGGAGTTAGGGAAGGCTTCAAGCAAAGGAGGTGACATTTGAACTTGGCTTTGAAGGATTAATAGGATTTTGCCAGAAGTGATGGAAGAATTCTAACTGGCAAGAAAGATAATCACTGGCAACACTTTTTTCTGCTTCATAATATTTAGGAAAATTTAGATCTCTGCCCCTATATATTCATACATCATATGTTTATGGCTAAAGTAAATATGATTAACTAGATAAAATCCAACTTTATAAATCTTCTCTTTTATGTGGAAAGTAAATATTTTTAAGAACGAGGCTTGATTTATTTACATTTTTAATTAAATGAAAATTACAGATAAAAGATGCTATACCACTCATCTTCCTAGGAAAAGAAAATATTGCAATGTAATTAAAAGGACGCCTCAAATTATAATTAGATTTGAAATTTAATTATGACTAGAATACTTCATCCTTATGCACACTGACACCTTGTTGATACATAACCTTTAAAGTATTTTTATTATATTTACTCTAAGATCTTAATCTGTGGACTAAATAAAATCCTTAGATTCCTGAGAATTATTCGAATTCAACACAGAATACAATGTGCTCTTTTTTTTCTGGAAAAAAGTACCATGTTTTAGAATTCCTATTTTGACCATAGCTGAGTCTTAGTACAGCTTCCAGCTGAAAAACTATTCTAAAAATCTCGAGCAGCTATGGGTTAATATAATAACAACTTCCTTAGCAAGAGAACATCTTTGGATTCATACCTGTTGGAGTTGATATCTTTAAAGTTAAAAGGACTCCAGTAATTCCAGTACATATTCAGGAACCACATTTTTCAGAAGGAAATATCCTCTTATGGAATGGCAAACATATATGTTTTATATATACAATATAAAATTGTGTTATAGCTATTTGATGGAATCTCTTCTGCAGTGAGCTCTGGTTAAATAAATTTGCTATAATTAACTTCTTGTGGCACCATTTGACATTTCTTACAGCTTAGAAAACAATAACTTTCACAGTAAAAATGATTTAGTTACAGCATAATATGCCCTGATAGAAATGTTTTGATATAAAGATCCCCAATATGTAATTATTGTTAGCTTGATTTGGAGAATATTATATGATAAAAAACTATTTGAAGAATTTGCACTGTAGCTTATCTGGTGTTGAAGAAGGCCCTTAATATAAATTGAAGGTCTTTATTCATAAGCCCAAGTCTGAATTCATAGCCTTTGTGGAAATCTTTATTTTAAAATACTTATTTGTTAATTAAATAATTAAATACATATATATTGAAACCTTATTATGTGCTAAGCAATTTCAGAGTTTTGTGTAGCATATGGTGGCTCTAATTTAACTAGTTATTAAGTTGATTGCCTTCATGGCAGCAAAAATAAAAAGCTTGCTTTTAGAAACTCATGAAGCAAAGTACAAAACAACAAAGTTTGATCATCTGAAATAGACTCATTTTCATTCTATTGAGTTTGAACTTACATGCCTCACTTAGCCCCTCCTTTCTGAACCAATTTTCACCAGACAACTTCTCCTAGATGAACTGAATTTCTACAAATGGCCTGCCTCTGTGGTCCTCTGTATAGGCAAACCTCTCATTGAAGTCCTTATCTCTTTTGAAGGGACTTCAAAGGTCCATTGAAACCCAAAACTTTCCTTGAAGTTAAGTCAAGTTTTGCCTGTTTTAGGGCTGCAGGATTTCATCCAGAAAAGCATAGGTGGTTAACAAGGAAAGAGCATGTTAACCTGGTTGGATTTCATCACAAGTGGAATTTGGTCTGACAATTTTGGCTCTGTTAGGGGGTTTAAAGCATATTCAGCTGTGGAAATGATAAAAGGATTCCCCTACCTGGTTTTATCGCACAATAGCTGAAAGACCAGCAGGTATTTCCAAGCATCTTTTAGTGCACACCCCAAACTGCTACACCAGCTGGATCTTCAGTGAATGAAATCACCCCACTGTTAAAGCATTTGAATCCCAGTCAAAGTCGTTGACAGTAAAAATCCAGGTGGCTATGCAAATTGGTCATTTCCTTAAATAGTAATTTGGGTTTCACCAGGTGAGTTCTGCTAATAATGACAACCAACATCTGTGTAGCATGTTTCAATTCACAGAATAACTTTTATGTGTATTATCTCAATTAGTCTGGGAGATAAAGAAATGGAAATTTGGAAAGACCATGTGACTTGCCCAAGGTTACACAGGTAGTAAGCGGTGAGCCAGGATTTGAATCCAGACATTTGAAGCTCAGACACAGTGGGCTTTTCCTCAGAGTAAGAGTGACTGCTAGTGTGGGTGGTTATGGATTCATAGATCTTGATTTAAAGAAACAAGGGCTCTGGCTTTGTCTTCATGGGGAATCCGATTTCCACAGGTCCCTTTGTGAAAATAGGATAAGTTATATTTTAAGCTTTGGGCTCCTTTTACCACATCTTGTTATTTTTTCAAGAATAGTTGGATATTCATATTTTCATGGATCCTATCCCAATTTTTAAATATTGACATTACATTACATTAGTTTGAGTCATTGATCCCAACTCTTCATCCCTTCCTGAGAATAGAATTACACATCCACAGCTGTTACCATGTAACTCTTCAGGGGTTCCCAATAGAACACATAGAATAGATATCACTTACCACACTGGTTTGGGATTTGGTCATGTGATTTGGATCACCCAGTGAAATCTTGGGAAAAAGTGAACTGTGGCTGGCTTTATGAAGCACCTTTTACTGCCCACCCACCTTCACTCTTGCATTTACCTTGAGAAAGCTCCTTCCTTAGTCCTAGACTGAGGAGACACAGGGAGCAGCCTGGAACTTTACCTACAGATTGCAACCAAGCTCAGTCAATTCCAGAAGATGCTTGTGGATTCCTGCTGAGCGCAGCAGAGCCCCAGCCAGCAGGCAAGCCTCTGAGTGAGAAGTAAATGTTTGTGGTTGTAAACCACTGAGATTTGGGGTTGTTTGTTGTGCAGCAAATCTTGACCAATTTAAACATTAAACAAAACAAAACATTGCAGCCCAAATGAAGTAAGTCTAGAGAGTGTATGTAGCCTGTGGGCCACATCCTGGAATTTGTGTGATGGACTTTTGGCAGTATCCTTGCCAAACCTAGCATTTAGATCTCTGAGGGGAAAAAAAATGCATCAAATGTTGGTGCATCTAATAGTTAGAGAAAGAGGCTGTTAATTTAAGCCTGGCACCTAACCAATCCCTGTGCTCTTTTCCAGAAGAGAGATGAAACTAAGGCATATAACTAATTGAAGATGTGGGAGGGATAGGAGAGATTTTCCTTGTCATTTACTTGGATTAACAGGATCAGCCTGCATTTTCCTCTGTCAGAATTAGTCTACACAGAGAAGGCCTATTCCTTGGAGAAAGAATTTGTTTTCTGTCATCCAGGTTTGTTTACAGTCAGAAGTTTTTAGAGTCCCTGAGAAAAGTTAATAGATTTGGGCCTATATTTAACATTTCATCCTTCTTCACTCTGAAAGAAGAATCTTAATTATGTAGAGAAATATCCCATGCTTACTAGGTCCTGGGGAAAAGCAGTAATTTATTTTACAGAACAAACAAACTGGGGAATTAAATAAAACTTACTCTTTGTGGAATTCAGGAGGCAAACAGCATAGGCAGACACACAGTGGAGAGAATGGCAATAAGCTCCAATTGTAAAGATATAAGCCTGCACATACATATGTACTTGCCATTGATAAGACTGAGTGAGAGAGGGTACATCAGATCTGGAACCGGTTGCCTCCCCCCAAACAAAGACTTTTACAGCTAAAATGAGAGCAGTTGTGCACATTGTCTAGTCTGGATAGGACCAGGACCTTTCATCTGAGCCATCTCATTTTTATAAATGTTTGATATTATGGCAAGGACTAAGAGCACACTTTTGCATAAATACACTCCTTATTGATCATGCTCAGCTTCCCCAGGTTAATGTAGCCTGTCTTTTCCTAATCTTGGAACAATAGAACTAGTATGAGTCAATTACCCTAACTTCTATGTGGGTCATGCTAACAGGTCCTTGGGCCAGTTAGCAGGTGTGTCCTGCTATAATTGTTTCATTTTTATTGTGATAATTACCAGGAAGGAGAAATACAGGGCGCTGTGAGGCAGTATTATCACAGGTCCCAACTAGACTGAGACATCAAGGAGGGATCCCTGAATAAATGGCATTTAAATGCACTTGAAAGAGGGTGAATGGTATTTAGCCTGAGAAAGGGATGTGGCCAGTGGGGTTATATAGAATGTAAGAGAGAAAGGGTGAAGGGAGAGGAAGTGAGAGGGAGGGAGAAGGAGGGGGAGAAAGAGAGAGAGAGAGAGAGAGAGAGACAGTGCACGCACATGTGTGGATGGAGAGCTGCAGAGAATGAAAATATTTGAAGCTCTGTGCTAGTATTTTTTAGGGGGGGTTACAAGTATTGAAAAAGCACACCATGAGATGATTCTGATCTCTTTCCTATGCCCAATTTAGAAACAATGTTCTATGCCATGAACAGAAAAGAATATTTGAAGAGTTTAAATATTGTTGGACAAAGTGTGAAGTAAAATCAATAAGTGTTATGGTTAAGAGGCTGGAAATGAATATCAAACAGACCTGGTTTAAATCACAGTAGCTTGCTTACTTAAAGCCTTGTGACCTGGGGCAAGTTACTTGTTTAACCTCTCCCAATTTTTTTTTTAATCCACAAAATAGGGAAAATAATGTATATGTTCAAGTCCAGTATAAGGACTAATTGAAGCAGCAGGTGTAAACTGTTTAGCGTCGTGGCTCTGAGATTGCAAATGTTCAGACAATGGTAGCAGACAGGTCCAGACCCTCCTGTGGATGGTTGCACCTCAGGGCACAGGGAATGGGAGCTTGAGTGAGTGATGATATTATATTTGTAAAGGTCTAATCTGTGTTCATAATCAGCTCATTTATTAAGAATTTGAACTCCCTTCCTTCATGTTATTTTATTGTCTCTTTAGCAGGTGTATCCATTTTCTAGCACTACTGTAATTAGGTACCATAAACCATAGCACAAAACAACAGAAATGTCTTCATTCACAGCTCTGGAGCTAGAAGGCCAAAAGCAAGGTGTTAGCAGGGCAGTTCTGTTTCTGAGACTCTGGGTAAAATCCTTCCTTGTCTCTTTTTGGCTTCTGGGGATGACTGGCTTCTGGTGGTGGCATCAAACCTTGGTGTTCCTTGGCTTGCGTATCAATCACTCCAGTCTCTGACTCTGTCCTACCTGGCCTTCTCCCCACTATGTCTCTGTCTCTTCTATTCTTCTGAATGACCTCATTTTAACTTGGTTACATCTGCAAACACCCTATTTCTGAGTAAAATTAAATTCAGAAGTACTGGGAGTTAGGACTTTGACATATCTTTCGTGGGGGCACAATTCAACCTACAACAGTAGATGAATGAGTGGTTATAGGACAGGCCTGTTCACTATTGATGGAGGGCACCCTCTTTCTGTGGCAAGTTGAGGTTTCTAATCATAAGTGACTGAGGTGCCTCATTCTTTTAGTTCCTAGAGTTCTAGACAGGCCTGAAGTGTTAAATCAGTGTTCTGAGTTCTTTAAACCTATTTTTCTCCATTCTAAAAGTCTTCTTGAGGATCATCTTAAGCCTTGTCAAAATGTTCTTATCTCTTAGGATAAAGAAAGGGGGTTGAGGAGATCTACACACTAAGAGAAGTTAATAATTTTTAAAACTAATTATGCCAGAGGGAGGATGATACAAAACAATCTATTATCTTGACTGTAGATTCTTAATGCAGCTCATTTTAATGGGTATTATTGGAAGGTTCATGATCTTTTGGTTGTTTTTAAGATTAAACCTAAGTTATAACATTGAGCTTTCCTGCTTCAGTGGTAACTTCTGCCCTCCTGTATTCTTTATTCCATCGGTGTGGTAGGGTTAGTATGTAGAGTTTATAGTGATGAGGTAGATATACTCTCATAAAGGAATGAAAATCGATTTAAGATTTTTTAAATGAAAGAATATCTCCCCAAGCTAGATAATATTTAGAATACTTTAATCACATGGAGAAAAAAAGATTGCACACCCACAGTGAAAAAGACAAATGGTTTACACACTCTTTTACTGTAGGTTATATATCACTAATATATACGAATGAGTATTACTTTTGTAATATTAGATGCGCCACCAATGTGCTCAAGTCTATAGTCCGATGCTGGGAACCTCCCTCTCTCCCTGGCCTGGCTTAGCCATAAATAAGGGTGGATGAAGACAGAATAATGCTTTTAGTTTATTGCCACACCCTGGCAGGGAAATTTGGGGCCACCATTCAGGAAACAAAAAGGGTAACTTGATTTTAGTCCACTCCACTTGGTATATTAAAAATAAAACGTCTCCTTCAAGTCCTCCTCTCAGGCAGAGTCTCATTTGACCTCAAACAAAAGGGCCAAGTCCTTTCTCAGTAGATTAGAGAGACTTATATTTAAGCTGGGGATTTTCACATGTTATTTATTCTCCCTCAGTGCAGATATTTTACTGGGACAGACACAGTGACTTCAGTTGAAAAAATGGTTACAATCTGTGTTTCCTTAGAAAGGAAAAATCATTGCATGTCAGGAGCTTGGAGATTTAGTCCCCGGGCAGAGATTTTCGCAAGGATTCCCCTATAAACATAATATGAGAAGACAATAACCATTCCAGCTGGTCAGCTGCATTGCCACTGGGGGAAGATTTGTTATCCTGGACACTTAACCTATGGGTCTACTAGTTTACTTAGCTTGAAAGTTTTAAAGTCAGAAGTTGAACTCTGGAAGGAATAGTAATGATATAAAAATATATGATACAAAATGATATAAAAATAATCACTGTTGGTTTAGTTAAAAAAAAAAAAAAGAAGAAGAAGAAGGAGAAATCCAGCCTCTTTACTTAGGACTTGAATTCTCTTTATAGTTGTCCTTTTATCCCAGTCCATGACCTCACCATTTTTTTTTTTTTAAGGGCCAGATGAATGAAAACAATGTAAAAATAAAAAGAGAATTGCATTTGTTGGGAGGGGGTAGATTTGGAGATTAAAAATAAAAGAGATAAGACAATATAAAGAAATAAAAAACTAAAACTGGAAGAATTTTGGATTAAATGAACAATGGAATCCTTGAGAAATTAAAGGAATAATATTAACAGTGAAATGAGTAATCAATAGAGCTAAGATGTTAAATTATGAAGGAAAATACTTTTTTTTTTCTTTTTAGTATTAAACTATTAAGTTAGGGGAAAAATTAGGGAAAAGGAACAGAGGATATGTAAGAAAACTTAAATGTTGACAGATCTAGGAGCAACTTTGAGTTTTTAAAAATGCTAAAATACAATTTCAATAAGTGGAATGTTGTTTTTAATCTTGAAGAAAAGCACAAATAAGAAGGCCTAAGGGACATGTGGCTATTCAGAATTCCAAACACAAACAATCACCATGTAGGGGCAAATGGAATCTTTAAAGTAAGGCAGCTACAGATGTCCCACGCAGTTGCCCTCCTGAGAGTGGGAATTCCTGAGGGGTTCCTTGATGGGCTTTGGATCAGTATTTTTAGGAGAGAAGAAAACCTTAGACATTGGCCATTGTCCTTTATATTTACTAGAGAATATTTATCTTCAGTTCCAGGATTTCTTACCTGCTATGTGCAGGCAAGACTGTTATTATCATTGATGTTATTGATGATATATGTTATGGCTCTTGTTATTTATTTATTTTTTTATTGGTAGTAGCAGTGTTGTATTCCTGTTTTATACGTGAGAAAGTGAAGTTGAGAGGGTTAAGTGACGGATCACAGATAATATAGCAAATCAAAGGCAACGCAGAGCCCATGTACCAGGAACTACAGATCCCCAGGTTAGAAATTAGGTCTCTAGTTATTAACCTAGGGCTCTCTTCACAACAGCATCTTCCCCATATCTGATATGGCTCCTGTAAATGTTGAAATTAAAGATCTCAGAGAAGAGTAACGGAAATATTATTAGACAGGAAATAAGAGTTAGTTTAGAGGGATGGTTGGAGAGTTGATAATCTAGGAAGGAGTTTAAGCTCATTCTTAAATACATGAAGAAGCTCCATTACCAAATCCTGATGACATTACTTTGGACATGAGCCCCTTTCCTGTATCATTATAATGGGGGCCAGGCTATGACAAAATAAACAATTAGGTGACCTTGTGCATCATGTCATCCAGGCCCCTTTCTGCTCTGTCCTTGAGTCATCAACTGATTCTTTCACCAGCATGTTGAGAGGATACAAAAGACACCTGGAAAAAAGTTCCTGCTGGATATAATCATCCAAGACCACAAAGGATTATGGTTGAACACATCATATGTGCCTTTCATCTCTCCTCTCTTCTCTGACATCCTTGGCCTGCTACTGGATTCTGGCCCTTCTCTTTTCAGTATTTCCCTGGGTCAGCATTCCATTTGGCACTTGTAGCTCCAGGAGAGAGAGAGGTTTCTTTGGGCCCAAGGAGCATTCACTGGAGTGAGTGGCAGGAGTTCTCTCCTCACCATCCATCTTGGTCAAAGAGAAAAATCTTAGCAAATGCATCCCTTCCCCTAAACTAACACTCCCTCTCTTCCCTCTCCTTCCCTTTCTCTCTCAGCATGATTTACCAGCTCTGGGGAGAAGATCAGCATTCACAGGATTCTGAAGTAATGGGAGAGGTATGTGGAAGCACATGATTTGCTTGGGAAAGTTTTGAGTTTGCTTTTTTTGGACGTAATCTCAGTTCCTGAAAGAAGGACTCGTGAACTCCCATATCTCTGCAGCCGAAACTATCCAAGAACTTCCCTTAACTGAAGTATAATTAAAAATAGAGTCCAGTGGGGTACAGCCAACTTTAAAGACCAACTAACACAGTAGCTTTTCCTGGGATGAGCAATGGTGAGCAATATTTACCACAGGGAAGCCCAAATCTTGATTAGTAGCCAGAGAATAAGTCCTATGTATCTGAAAGATATTAGGGGGTGGGATGAATTTTGTTATTATATCTAAGTGTGGAGCTGTGGTTGGCTGGTCCAACATCTTCAGACTGTCTAGAGTAAGGTTGCTAGATTTAACAAATAAAAACAAAAGATGCTTGGTTAAATTTGAATTTCAGATAAACAACAGATTTTTTCTTTAGTTATTTTATGACTGGAAGTTTATACCTTTTGACCACCTTTGCCCATTTGCCCACCTTTTGCCTGTTTGCCCACAAACAACTACCAAATTTTTTCTCTGTATCTACGAGTCTGGGTTTTTTGTTTGTTTGTTTGTTTGTTTTTGTTTTTTAGATTCCACATATAAATGAGATGATACGGTATTTGTGTTTCGTTCTTATTTTATTTAGCATGATGCCCTCAAGGTCAATCTGTGTAATTACAAAGGACAAGCTTTCCTTCTTTTTAAATAGGTGAATAATAATTCAGTTGTATATCTATCACATTTTCTATATCCATTCTTCTGTCAGTGGACACTTAGGTTGTTTCCGTATCGTGGCTATTGTAAATAATAATGCAATAAACATGGAGGTGCAGATATCTTTGCAAGTTAGTGTTTTTGTTTCCTAGGATAAATACCCAGAAGTAGAATTGCTGGATTATATAGTTCTATTTTTAATTTCCTAAAAAAATTTTAAGGACCCTCCATACTGTTTTCCATAGTGGCTGCACCAATTTACATTCCCACCAACAGTGCACAAGAGTTCCCTTTTCTCTACATCTTTATATTTAAAAATATAAATACATTCCATATGTTTTATAGTACATACTTACACTAAATAAATACTTGCTGTTTATCAAAAATTCAAATTTAACTGATGTCCTGTAATTTATCTGGCAGTCCTTGTCGGAGAGAACTCCAGATTCATCTGGAATGACTCCCAGATCAGAAAGCAGGTGACTTCACTGAAGTCAGAGTAAGAAACCTGCTAGCAGAGGGGTGGCTACTGGAGAATGTCTTGTTTGGAAAATTGCCTTCATCCATCCAAAAGAGATTAAGAAATCTTTCTTTGATACAATCTATGACTCTAAAATAGTCTTTTCACTTTCTTTCTTTTCTATGATTGAGTACTATCCAATTATTATTATTATTATTTTTAGTTTTAGGATATAGTCTTACTCACAGAGACTTGGCACCCCTTGAACTTCCAGTGTTTATACTGGTGGTTCTATGACAACAGAGTCTCCTGACACTATATCCCTTGCTCTTTCAATCATATAAAAACCAGAAAAACCCAAGGACTTTGGATTTTTTGTTTTCTGGAAAATGTACCTTTGAAGGGAAGCCAGTTTAGACATGTTTTTATTTTCCAACATACCACTTTTCTCCTGTGTGCTAACATCTTTTTTCTTTTCTTTTTTTTTTTTAAGGAAATTATTGTATTCAGAGTTTTGTAATAAGGTAAATGTGAATGTTTGTTCATTAGTGGAGAACATCTAGAAAAGAAGTAAGGGGCCCTGGGGTTTAGTAAGGGAGAGAGACAAGGGAGTCATCTGAGAACCTTGTGGGAATCATGAGAAGGATGGAGATGGGTGTTATCTAAGTCATTGAAGAAAGATGGAGGTGGATACTATCTTAGAATGTGAAATAACAGGTGGTCCATTGTGGTTAGCCATTTTGTGGGACACAAAAGAGAATTTCTTTCTGGAAGCACAAGGCTCAGATAAAGTATAAAGTGGGCAAATGGAAACTAAAAATATGTTCTCCTATTTCTGGTTGCATGCACAGCACTGATCTTTCAGCTAACTAATGTTTTCTGTACTGGTTGATAAAATGTATCAAAATTAGCAGAGCCTCAAAAAAGAAGAAGGAAGGAAAAAGGAAAGAAAAGGAAAAGTAGGAAAGGAGGGAGGGAGGGAGGGAAAATGAAAAGGGAAGAGAGAAAAAAAAAAGATACAAATTTATGTTGCCAAGAGTTTTATTCCCTATCATTCATTATCAGGTAGCATTCTTTTCATGGGGACTTACTGTATTGTGGCCTTAGCTCATTCCTAGAGAATGTTCTTCATTCAGCTAGTTAGAAAAAATGTCAGGCTATACAAAATAAAAAATACAGTGATCTTAAATAAGTACATTATTTGCATAATACTTTTTAGCTACAGAGTCAAAATGGTTTAGAAAACACATATAATCAACTCTCCCCTCCTTCCTATTCTTTGATCTTTTCTAAAATAATTAATTTAGCCATAGGATCTCCAGGTATGCATCTTAGAATCCTTATAGGAAACACCTTCTTTAGATTGTCATGACCCCCAGAAATGAGCCTTTAAGCTCTGCTCTAATGCAGAGAACTCTGACCTCAAAAATTAACTGAAATATCACCATACTTTGAAAAAGTTTACTAAGCTATCCATAATTGATAAAAACAGCAACAAAAAGAAGGAAGGAATAGAATTATAATTTTCAAATTTTAATGTGCCTAAAAATGATCTGAGTCTGATTCCAGAAAAGCAGGTGAATTTGTTATGGTTACTCTCTCCCTTTCTCTAACATCATCCTGAAGTGGCCTCAGGATGATAAGGAGTTTGATGGATTTTGGAAGGCCACTTAGCAAACTCATGCAGAACCACAAGAAGCACATAGGAAGAAGGAGGATGGTTTAGTTCTAGGACAGAGAGAAGGAACTCTGAGAAGGATGAATGTGGAGGTGAGTTTAATTGTGTCAGGGTTCTAACAGCTTTTGGGAAAGTGTTAGCTTCAGATCTAGCCTTGCCTATGCCTAGTTTTGAATTGAGGGCCACCTTTACTCTGCGCTCCTCTTGTGGTTATCCTGTGGGCCAGTGATCTTAACCTTCAGAGTCTATGCTCCCAAGGTGGCATTTTCAAAGTTTATGTACCTTACCCTCCTTCTTTGGGATTCTGAAACATTTCCTCAGACGTGTACAGGTCCCTGGTTGAAAATCACTGTATGTAAAGAGAGTTTGTAGTGATAGAAGTGTGTGGGATCATGGGAATAATTTGAAGGCACAAGAAAAAATGGTTGCGATTTCCTGATTGGCAATGAGAAATGCAATTTGAATAGATGAACCAGAAAGTATTTCTATTGTGAAGAGAGAAAGCTAGGCATGGGTTGCTAGATAGGCATTTCATGTCTGGTATAAGAAAGTGACCGCTCTAACAAGTACCACACTGGGCCTCACTGGAGCATGGGACCAGAACCACAACACAAGAGTCAAAGAATGAGGGTTATCAGGACAGGACAAGAAGAAAAGGATCAGGCCCAGTAGCAGGGTGGATGTCTTCATCAGCATCATAGTGCAATGGAGCCAACTCTTAAGGAAGATGAAAACCAATTGAAAACACCTTATTTAAAAGTAGGTATCGGGTTCCTACTATGTGTGTATAAGTCACTGAGTTAGGCATTGAGGCCACAGAGAATAAAGTAACTTCAGCTTACTTGTGTGGATTAGGTAGACCAGCAGATTGATGACTATAAGAATTATTCATGGGTTGTCATAAGAGCATATAAGAAGAGGGAGAGAGATACACTAGGCATTTAGAAGTGTGTGCCATTTGGGCAATGTGTTTAAGGATGACTAGAAAGTATTCAGATAGAAAATGGGGGAGAAGGGCATTGTGGAAAAAAAAAAAACATACAAAGCTTGGTGGGTCAGCAGAGGAGAGGGAATGTGTGTCATCCCCATGGCTTCTGTACATGGTACAGGGAGTGGAATGGCTACCGCAGAGCTTTTAGTGCTCTGTGGAGACAACTCCATGAGCCATGGGAGCCACTGGAGGGCTGCATCAGAGAGGCCAGGCTATGATTTGCTTAAGGAAAGAACATTGGGAACAGCGTAGATAGGGGGAGGAAGAACAGGTCTAGACCCCTCCAGCTTCTCAGTGGGTGGGGGAATGTTAATGTCTCAGCACCCACTTTCTGGCCTTCCTTTGGCCTCCTCTTTCCTTCTTACTTTCGCTGCTTGCTCTCTAGTTCCTTCTTTATTGTCTGTTTCCTTTCCAACTAAAATTTTTTCTTCTATCACTTTTGGCCTTCCCTTTTTTCCCCTCTCCTTTCACATTTCCACTTTCTTTTCCAGTTTTCCACAACCCCCTTATTCATGATCAGACTGATGTATTTTTAAAATTTCTTATAAAATATATTGCCTTGTTACCCATTTACTGCTTCCAGAGAAAAAGGATACCATCTAGAATGAAGAGGATATAAATGGACCTTGATCAGTTTCCTAAATTAATTTTCTTTTGACTCTTATCTGGAAAGAAAATTTTGCCAACAAGAGAAAGGAATTTCCTAAATTCTGGAAGAAGTCTTTGAATATTGAGAAACAAAGTATAAGGACCAACACAGAATAAATCAGAGTTGGGGAGAACTCAGGTTCTACTTGGGGGAACACTCTTCCATTCAAACACCCTTTCCACGAGGAGAAGGGTAAAGACAGGGTGACAGAAGAATTGGACAGGATATGAGACTCTGGTAGGTAGCTAAAACACCTTTAATCGTCACATTTAAGGACCTTGTCATTTCCACTTCACTCTACCATTAGTGTGAGTGGGGATTCCATAGTAAGAAGAGGTAAATTAAATGTAGACAGTTAAGATCCTCCCACTCCATATCTATACTTATTTTCAATCACATCACTTTTAAGAGATAATAAATGTGATTCTGAAGTATGTTTTGTGTTACAGATGATTTTATTACGTTGCCTGGTATTTAATTTTCATCTAAAGTCAGGACCATACAAGAGTTCTTATTTCTTTTTCAAAAATAGTAATCATCATTATTTAGATCTTGTTTTGATTTGTTTTTTATTTATGTAACTCCTACTTTATTTTAGCTTTACATAGCAGTGGCTCTTGAGATATCTGCTAATATATATACTCATTGCCTGACATACTATGATATTTTAGTTATGGTATTAGGTGAAGGGCTGCCACTTTTATTCACTCTTTTGAGCAGCAGGTATTGAGAAGAGAGAATAGGTTTTTTGGCTTCCTCATGGCCATAGGCAATCCATGTACACCTGGCTACTGATTCATTTTTGTTCCAGATATTTGTTTTAGTATCTGGTCAGGTTGAAAGACTTAAAAAAAAGAAAAAGAGAGAGAGAGAGAGAGAATGAAAAAGAAAGTGGGAAAAGAAGGACAAAACAAAATTTTAGATCTGGATGAAGTTTAGAAATAATTTGTATTAGGATTAATTCTCCTCCTTACTTGACGTCTCAGCCAGTCATGTAAGATCATTTCTACCCATTGTGATTTAGCATACTTGCTCCCTTGCCCCCTTGTACTTTGTGTGAGAAGTTTGCCCACATCACAGTGAGTTTATCTTTCCTTTAGATTTTTATTCAAATGGATGACCCATATTTTAAACATGGAATACTTCATCTTTACACTAATCCTGAATTTTCCACATATTTGTTTTAAATATATTTAATGAACCATTAAATGTAGTATGCACCATTGGAAGAGACTATGGAGACCAGAAATTCTCTGACAAAGTCTTGGGCTCAAGGTGAGACAAAAACATGTGCACAAGTCCATTGTCAGGTACATAAGCTTGGAGGAGGTAGGGATGGTAAAGACCGAGGGAACCATGGACTCTAAGTTGACAGCAAGTGGTTTATGGGATATGCCCTGACTTCCTAGAATCATGGACTCTGCTAAACTTCTACTAAATGTAGATTTTCTGTTCTTAAAACTTCTATGTATAATCCTGAAAATGATCCCATGGAAAGATCCAGAAGAAGCTGGGAAAATGAAAACATGAGTTCAGGGACTTGTTTTCTGGGAATTCCATATGAACTACCCTATGCTTACTTAAGCATATTTTTATCTGGTAGAGGATAAATCACACAGGGGAGATAAACTTAGAGGAAAATTTATTTCTAAACAGTTACCTATCCTGAGCTGGAACTATCTGCAGAAGGGGCACTTGTATTCAAACTGCTTACTCTGTACCTGAGAGTATAGCTCCTGGCATCATAGACCAAGAAGGCTGCACACTTGAGCATCTGTGCATAAATTTAAGGGCATCTTGATATATGATAGACTGGGTGTGGGGTGAATATAACCCTCAATCTTTTTTCCTATCTGCTTGGGATGACTAGAGCCTGGACCAGTATTATAGACAGCTAGGCCAACATTGTAGAAAGTCACTTCAGCACCAGATACCCAGAAATTTTAAAAGTACTAGGGTGGAATTTATCTTTGCCTACTGAAATTTCAATATAATGGACAAAATACTGGAGAATTAGATAAAATGGAGAAGATTGGTGACATTTACTAGATGAAAAGGCTTTTTTTTTTTTAAATTATTTATTTGAGAGAGAGTATAAGCTGGGGGGAGAGGAAGAAGATGAAGGAGAAGCAGACTCTGCTAAACAGGGAGCCCCATGTGGGGCTGGATCCCAGGACCTTGGGATTATGACCTGAGCTGAAGGCAGATGCTTAACTGACTGACCACGCAGATGCCCCATGTTAGACGAAGAGGCTTATAGAATTGAATTTATTTTTTTGATAATGTTGTGATGAAAGTATTCCAGAATGAGCAATTTTTTAATTTTTATTTATTTTTTTATATGTTTTAAAAATATATTTATTTATTTGACAGAGAGAGGGATCACAAGTTGGCAGATAGGCAGGCAGAGAGAGGGGGAAAGCAGGCTCCCCACCGAGCGGGGAGCCCGATGCGGGGCTCAATCCCAGGACCCCGAGATCATGACCTGAGCTGAAGGCAGAGGCCTAACCTACTGAGCCACCCAGGTGCCCTCAGAATGAGCAATTTTAAACAAGTCCTAGTTGGAAAGCTTGGCAGAAAGTTAAGTAATGGAAACAGAGTGTAACAGAGAGAGAAGATGGCATGGAAGAATGTTCTAGAAGGCATGAGCAGTGGGAGAAATGGAGATGGCAGACCTAAACAGATGTAGTTTGGCCTCAAGGCTTTTAATTTAATTGAAAAGTAGAGGGAGGGGGCACCTGGGTGGCTTATTCAGTTAAGGATCAGACTCCTCATTTTGGCTGAGGTCCTGATCTCAGAGTCCTGAAATCAAACCCCAAGTCGGGCTCCATGCTCAGCAGGGAGTTTGCTTGAGATTTCCTCTCTCTCTCTCTCTCCCTGTCCCCTTCTCCCTGCCTAAGCACGTGTTCTCTCTTAAAAAAAAAAAAAAAAAAAAAAGGAAGAAAGGAAGGAAGGAAGCAAAGAAAAGAAAAAGGTAGAGGGAGGAGAGAATACATTCCAGTGCAATACAAAATCTACTCAAATTTGATTAGCGAAGTAGGTTACTTTAGTATAGTGAATGGGGATTTAAGGGATGAGGTTAGAGCAGCAGTAGATTAAGCATAAGGCCTTCAGGAAGAATGAGGAGTTTTACTTAGAGATAGACATTAAAGCAGAATTATTACATTGCCATTTATTTTCTGTTAATTTTCTTTTTTTCACTGTCTTGTTCTTACATCTTCTGCCTATCTTCCACTGCCACAAAACCTAACAAATTTTCTGGTTTTGGTTGATTGGCTCTATTTTTTCAAGTAAGAAAAATGATCAGGGAAAGAATACAGAGGAGGGTGGCTGGAATATATTTATAACAGTTTAATCAGATTTCATGTGTTTGCTTGAGGCATGGATGCAGTTTATGAAAAACCATTTTAATCTCAAGGAAACAATGAAAATACTCCAGTCTTTAAAAGTTAAATGTTATACTTATCAATCAAAATTAGAATTTCAGTGAGACTCACTATAAAACTAAAACTGTTGATAGTTTAGATATGTATTAATTGCTTGCATCTCCAACTGATCTGACTATAAAATTGGAAAATCATAAGGTAACTGACTAGATGATTTTAATCGGCTGATTGAATATCAGTTACTGAAGTGGTACCTGACTGTGTTAATGATTGAGCAATAATTTGCAGGGTTTTTCTCCTCCTTTTTCAAATTCAAAACAGAAAAATATCTTATGCAAATTATAAGTGGGACTTCAAATACATTTTGATTATTATTTTGATATCTGGAATTTTTGGAAGTCTGTCTTTGTTTTCTATTTGCCTATAAAGCAAAGGGCACAAGACAAATCAGAAAGTAATTTGTTACTTCATTCAGAGATAAGCTAAATAGAAAGTTCAAAAGCCATACAGATATCACTAGAATCATATTTGGCTATTGCAAAATGAGAACTTTTAATCTTCCTTTTATTTTGGTCATTCTTGACACAAGAATAATGGAATCATTTTAAAATGTCAACTGGATGAGACCTCAGCAACCATGAACTCTGCCTTTCTTTTGTTTCTCACGTGAAACCAAAACCCAGCGAGGTCAAATGAACCAATCAAAGTTACACAGGTGATAGTGGTAGAACTCTGTTGTGTAAAACGTCTTTTAAATAACTCTCTGTGACTTTCATAATACAATCTAAACTCCTTAGCTTAACACCCAACAACTTGTCATAATCTGCCTCTTCTTTCCTTTCTGGCCTCATCTCTGTCAGACTTTCACTTGTAATCTTTGCACCAACCATACTAAACTCCTCCCCACCCAGGTATATGATGTATCCTCATTTGTGTTCATTCATTGCCTCCAGAGAAAGCCACACCTCCTTCTTCCTGATTTGTCCAGCTAACCACTCCTCTTTCTCTCTGGGGAAACTTTCCTTGAAAGACTTCCATGGCCTACCTCATGGTTTCTGTGGCAATTCTGCCTACTTCCATCATCATCTTACCACAGTCTGTTTTAAATATCTCACTAGATCACAGCTCCTTGAGTGAAAGCATTAGGACCCCTTTGAATTTGTATAGCCATAAAAACAATAATAATGATAACAATAACATTGTCATTTATGGAGTGCTGACAGTGGTTAGGCACTGTTCTAAGTGTTTTATTGGTATTAACTCATTCCTCAACACAGTGCCTGGCACAGACACCCTAAATAAATAGTTGTTGATAGGTTGTTTGGAATAATCCGTGCACACAGGAGTGAGTGCTAGCATGCTGGCCTCCATAATTCCAAATCCAGAGATTTGAGTAGATTTTACTGCTGATTATCTAATATCCAGACAGATACAAGTGAATGTGAGAGGCTATCTGGTTGCCCTTTTGCCCATGTTTAAATCTGTAAGTTAAAAAGTGTAGAAAACACACTCAAAACCTCATTGATGTGGCTGCAGCTATTAAACTTGGCTTAGAAAAGCCAGATACTCAGGAAGAAAATCTTTCTTGTAGTGACATCATGGTTCAATATAGGAGTTTTCTAGATAAATTGAAACCATTCATGCTGGGCCAGACTAATATAGATGGGTAGCAATTTTAGACTCCAAAACTTAGGCCAATTTCTTTGTGTCTGCAAGACCTTATATATTCAGTGAAATTACCAAAATTCTACTTCCCTTCTGCCCTTGATTCTTTATATTTCAGGATGATTATGTACGTACAGTGTTAGAGAAGGTATATAAAGAAGGGCTAGTAGAATGATGCTTTTGTATCATTCTACATAGATCTTTGACTAAAATATTTGGTGTCATCTTTTTTTTTTTTAAACATATTAGCAAATAAAGTAGACTAAAGAAAATTGTATTGGGGAAAACCAGCACACGTTTACCACATCATTCAAATGCCATGGCAGCTAATTTTCAGTTGAAAAGAAAGTTTTCAAATTTTGCTGCAGG
This sequence comes from Lontra canadensis, assembly GCF_010015895.1. Taxonomy (NCBI): domain Eukaryota; kingdom Metazoa; phylum Chordata; class Mammalia; order Carnivora; family Mustelidae; genus Lontra; species Lontra canadensis. Next base: position 34,718,126 of record NW_022631003.1, on the reverse strand, counting down.
GAACAATGAAGGGGTCTCGGCCAGGTGGTCCGTGATCCCTGCAATTGTGTGCAAAAATTTGTATTTGCACATTTATGTTTAAGAGAGCAGTCTGAGGCTTTTACCAGCTATTCAAAGGGATCTGTCTGTGTCTTTCAGTTGATTAAGAACTACTGCTGTCAAGTAATTTCAACCATCCAGCTTGCAAAGCTCTGCAATATGGGTTAGGAAGTCCATATTTTAAAAGTATGAGTTTCAAAGGCAAAATTCAGCAAGTTAAATAAACTGTGTGCTTAGGTGGTCCCACTCAGGTCAAGGGTTAGTTAGTCATGTGCTAAAACATTGTTGTATTTTCTGTACTGTAGCAAAATTATGTCTTTCTCTTTCTGCCGTTGGATCCTATTTGAATTTTGGAGATTAAAATTAAATAGTCCTAATGAAAGGATTTCCTTTCTAAATTGGGCTCTACTGAAACCAGTCAATAATTCAGAAACTATCAGGAGGCCTTAGGGACGGTCTGTGGCAACACAAAAAGGGGAAGTTTATAATGGTGATGGTGAATGAAACTATGCCATAAACTGAAATTGCAACAATTAACTGTGGTCATTATTTGGATGATCATTCAGATTCATGACATTTACAGAACTTTGCTTGTGCCTCCTTTGATAAATAAGCACATCTAGTTTTGTTGTGAAGCTCTGTAAAAATTGTTTTGTGTTGAGAACTGATTAGGGTATGAATGGCCTAAAATGATACCATTGTAGACATTGTGCTGGGCTTCCAAGATAAAATGGCTGAGAAATTCATGCTTGTATATGTATTAAAAAAAGATGATTTCTTTTTTTAAAAAGATTTTATTTATTTGAGAGAGTGAGAGAGTGTGCATAAGTGAGCGAGTATGAGTAGGTGGCGCAAAGGGAGAAGCAGACTCACTGCTGAGCAGGGAGCCTGAGGTGGGGCTCAACCCCAGGATCCTAACTAAGGTCATGACCCGAGCTGAGCTGAAGACAGACAGTTAACAGACTGAGCCACCCAGGTGCCCCAACAAAGTGATGATTTCTAAAGACTAAATATTGCTCTAAGAACTCAAAATCCAAGCAGTCAATAAAGCATTTTGTTAGGTAAAAAATTGTTTATCCTGTTTTCTTAAAACATACAGCAAACTTTTGAGACTTTTGATTCAAGACAAAACGGATAATCGTACAACCTGAGAAGATAAGACTTAACTTGCCTGTGTCCCTTTCATAATATTCAGATTCCTGATCAGCCTTAAGTTCAACGTTGCTTTACGATGTAGTTGTTTTGCAGGCAGTGATTTTGTGGTTTAGAAAAATGTTTAAATATTGGGTGAAATTTGCCAATATTATTACTGTATAAATGTTTAAAAAATACTTAGAAAAACTCACTCAGAACAGTCAACACCAAATGTATTTCATTATGTAGTGTATTGAGAAAAGAGTACTGTAAAAGAAGGAAGAGGCTGATGGTGTGAATACTTTTTTTTTTAGGACTTTATTTATTTATTTGTCAGAGAGAGAGAGAGTGAGAGAGAGCACAAGCTGGGGGAGCAGCAGAGGGAGAGGGAGAAGCAGGATCCCCACTGAGCAAGGAGCCCAGCTCAACTCCAGGGACAGCACCATCCCAGGACCCTGGGATTATGACCTGAGCCAAAGGCAGGTGCTTAACTGACTTAGCCACCCAGGTGCCCCAATACTCTTTTTTTTTTTTTCCCCCAAACATGAAATCTATTTATTTTATTTTAAAAAAGGATTTTATTAATTTATTTTAGAGAGAAAGCATGAGCCAAGGTGAGGAGCAGATGGGAAGGGAGAAAGAATCTCAGGCAGGCTCACCACTAAGGAAAACCCAGTGTGGGGTCCTGAGCTCACAAGCCTGAGATCATGACCTCAGTGGAAGCCAAGAGTCAGCCACTCAACCAGCTACGCCACCTAGGTGTCCTTGGTGTAAATACTATTGAAGGCAGTTTCTTGCTCTATGATTTTAGACTTCTATCATTGGAAAAATATGATGACTATGTTTCCCATCAACTGTCTAGAGAACTGATTCAGGTTTACACCAGTGTAACACGTTTTAGCTGAGTGAGCAACAAGTTCCTTATTGATAATCTGATACCACCTTTCTTGTATTACCGAATCATCTGAAAAGCCACTCAAGTAATTGAGGTAAGCATTTTAGTCTCCTCTAGGAGTTGGACTTTGTTCAAAGATAAATAGTCAAATAGAATTAAAATAAGGGAAGAATTAAATGATTTCACATCCCTTTTTTCCCTTTGTGTGTCATTTGATGAGTATGCTGCTTCTTTACTTCAAGACTTAAATATGTATGGATGCACTGGTTTGGTGTACTCGCTTTCTGTTCCTCAGAATTTGCTCTTAGAACTGTCATATGAAGGCCTTAACCTTTTGCTAGTGGGTCTATCACATCTGAGGTTACTTATAATACTGAGAGACCAGACTTTTACAATATACCTTGAGAAACTTTTTTCCCCCCCCGAGGGTTGCTTTTTTGCCTTTGTATAGTTTCTCCTAAATCTGCTAAAATATTACTGAGCTTTCCATTCAAAGCTGATATATTGACCTTATTTTTGTGATGATTTTAAACCACTTCTTTGCACTTCTCAAGGTAACCTTGATGATATTGTTACATTTGTTCATTATAATTTTTTATGCAGCAACTATCTCTATTGATTTGCCTGTGGCCTTTGATTCGATGAATCACAACATATTGCTATTTGAGTGTCCCTCAATTTGGCAAAGTTTAACTATAGTGGAATGGTTCTCAGGCTACATTAGTGAATAAACCCCAGTCATTTTGTTTAATGGTGTTGAATATGAGGTGAAAATGTTACATTCAAAGTTACCTCAGGAGCTAATTATGGGGCTTTTTACTTTTTCAGTTTTTATTAATGACCTGCCGACATCATATAGTTCATGAAATGCTCTGAATGTGTACATGCTGATGATATGACCTCAGACCTAGCGAGAACTCAGGCAGTATGAAAGCATTGTGTGTTTAATTCAGAGATTTATTGAGTGATGTTCACAACAGAGATACGAATTTTACACAGAATTTACAGGCCTGCAGTTTTTTAAACTGTGCAGAGCAACCCTGGGGAATTTTTATATTCACCTATTTTATAAATGGAAATAAGAGCACAAGTAACTGAAGTAGATGATGAAAAGTATATCCGGCCCTTTACACACAATCTTATTCCCATATCAAATAATGCCATTTCAGTTGGTCAAAACTTCACATTTCAGAAGTATGCTATTTCTCACTAAAGAATTTTTAAAAATATATAAATCTATATCGCTTCTTTATACCCATCTCTCTGGATGTAAATGTGGGTATATACTTTTTCCAGATTTTCCTTTCTTATGTTGTGTCAGTTTTCAAGTGGCAACTTTTCTCCACTGTGACAAAGGACTTTTTTGAGACTAGATTGCCAAGTACAGACAGTTTTTTATTCATTCACTTATTAAAACATATATAAAGGTGGAGTACACTGGGTATAGTCCATATGTTTTGGAGAAATTTCTCCACTCACAGAAAGCTCCCTTGGTTTCCTCCCTGTAGAGGGAGGGGTAGGGTACTGGACCACACTGAGTATAATAAGAAGCCCTATTACTTTCCTTGGACCAAAACAGAGGAACTGATTCTGCAGAGAGAAAGAGAAGAACAGTCTATATGGGCAGCTTTTATTACTCCTAAGTTTTCAGTACATTCTGAGTTCAGCGGCCTAGATCTTGGGTTCCAAGAGTCTCCTCAGAAGCTCGTAAGAGACCCTCCTTGTGTGTAGAAGCTGTGAATACACTAGTCACACAGAGATGAAAGGGATGCAGTTTCTGTTATATTCCAATGGGCTATACCCTGGTTAAGAGAATGAATTCTGAGCAGGGTTGCCTGGTTTCATATTCTAGTTCAGCTCTTACCCCGCTGAGCAACATCAGGCATGTGGCTTATCTGCTCTGGTTTCAGTTTCTCCCATCACTAAAATGGGGATCATAATCAGCTACCTCACGAAGTTGCTGAGGGTTAAGTTAGATAATACATATTAGAGGCTCACAAAAGTGACGAATATATAAAAGGCTGAATGAACTGTTAACTGTGGTTATTATTAAAGAAATAAGCATCCTACCATAAGAAAAATGCTATTGAATAGTAAGCAAAACATTCCAAGAGCATAGGAGGAGAATCCATCCATTTTGACTTAAGGAAATGGCGGTTGAAGAGAAGGACATGGAGAAGATGACATTTAAAAGTAATGGTCGCTAGGGCACGGTTACTATGTTGCAGGCACTGAACTGAGTGCTTTAGAGACCTGAGCTCATTAAATTCTTACAGCACCCTGTAAAGTAGCTGTTCTGTTACGGATGGAACCCCGGAAGGCTGAGCAATCTGCCCTGGTTCCCAGAGCCAGGAGGTGGCCAAGCTGGGGCGCAGCTAGAAGCTGGACTCAGTCCACGCCGAAGTTCAAGCACACTAATGCTCACACTCTTAGGTCTGCCTTGCGTCTCCTTTCCCCTTGGGTGCATCTCGGAGGAATGTATGTGCATCTGCTGGTTGAAGAGGGGGTGAGGCAGAGGGAAAATATGTGCAAGAGTACAGAGGTGTCAAAGTATGTGAAGAGAGTCTGGGGGTCACATGCAAAGGGCCTCTGGGGCCAGGCTAGACGTTGGACTTGGGTTTGTGAATAAGGTGGTGGCTGGGGTGGGGGGAGTGGGCACTGAAGTTGTTAAAGCCACCAAGAAAAGTCACATAATCAGCTCTGCAACCTAGAGAAGAAATATTGTGGACAATAGTTTTGGATGGATGGAGGGTCAATGACAACAGAGGTGGGAAACCTTTGGGAAGACCTGGGCAAGAGATGATGAGAGGTCGGAGAGTAGCAGAGGGGCTCAGTGGGAAGGATAGACACGAGAGGCATTTCAGTGGTGGACGGAACACGGTTGGATAAGAGTGCAGGAGAGCGAAGCTGAGGCTGCCGCAGGTCCCTGTGACTGAAATTGCAGGAGATTGGGAATACGAGGATCATCCTTAATTTCCACAGAAGGATTTGTGAGCTAAAGCCAGGGTTAAGGAATAACAAAACTTCTAAATGAGCTATTTCAGGGATGAGGGAGCATTCTCTGAGATTTAAACTTGACAATGCAAACGTCTATTGTCTGAAAGAAGAGTAAAGGAGAAATTAAAGGTACCAGCACCTTGGAAAATTTCCAATTGCCATTACAGGCTCTTAGAGGGTCAGTGGAAATGGCAAGCATGCACAACTTTCAATTACAGTAAAAGCTCACTGATTTGGATTAATTGGGGTAAAGGGCAGCCTGGCTAAATAAAAGTCTGATTTATAAAAAAATTTTTAAATAAACTCAGTTTGATTACTTATTTAAGTATTTTAAGCTAAGTTAACTCTATTTTCTATCACAAGTGATAAATTACTAAGAATGATTTGTAAATAACAGGGAAAGGGCCCAATGTGAAGGGCAATTATATTTATTAATTTGTTCAGTCATTTAATAAATATTTAGTGCCCACCATATGCCAGGCAATATTGAACATAAATGATGCTTTTAAGCATAATAATCACTTTATGCTTTTAAAATATCCATTTCTGTGCTTTTCTTGTAAGTCCACATCTTGACAAGGCTTAGGTATTTGAAAAACCAAATGAGTCCCCTTGTAAGATTTTCCTTGTTTGAATGATGAATCACCTTGTAAGCTTTTCCTTGTTTTGTAGAAAGTAGAAAGATCTCCATTTCAATGATCACAATTAGTGAGGTGGAAACTTCAAGGTTTTCTTGTAGCAGAGTCTCCTATTGGTCTCAGTGCTTCTGTTCATATAGCTCTTCCATCCATCTTCCTCTCTGCCCTGGGCACAGTTTCTGAAATGTAAATCTGACCCTGTTGGTTGCAATTTTCATCTCCTTCCATCTTGGATATCGTCTACGGGATAGCATTCAAGCAAGTTCTTTGGCATGGAATTCAAAACTCTGGTCATATATCAATCCTTATCTATCTCTGTGTAACTCACTCAGAATTTGCCCCGAGCTTGCTTCTCATAACCTGCTGCTCCCTGGCTCTGTATTTTTGCATATGCTGTCCCATCTGCTTAGAAGTCCCTTAACATTTTATCCTTGAACTTTTATTCATCTTTTAAAACTTTGGTCAGGGGGTACTTTTTCTTTTCTCTCCCTCCTGGACAGCATGACACACCCCTTCTTTGTTTTCCTTCTGTGATTCTGATACTGTGTGTATCACATGAGCATTTGCTTGTTTGTTCAAACATTTCTCTCCCCTACTCCCCAATAAATTTCTTGTGGTTGGGGAGTCTTGTTGCTTTCATCTTTGTCTCTGTGGTGCCAAGTTAGCATCAGATACAATGTAGATACTATTAAGTATTTTCTGAATTGAATTGAATTGAATTGAGTGGAGTGTTCTTAACCCATGTGGCTTCTATCAAGACTCCTTGCCTTGCCTTTTTCCCTGGCCCCTGCCTATTCAATTTACTCATAACTTATTTTAACAAATACTGGTCATCAGACAAGGAGGAAGGGGTACCAGATCAAATTTAAAAATCCAGTAGTTATTTCTCATTATAAATTTGGGTTGATAGGGTGCTTTACAATTATATATGTATGTTTTCTTACCTTTAGATATAATTTTTCTATGTAGTTTGCTCCCATTTTCTCAGCCCACTCCTACCACATCTTTCTATCACTGTCTCTCTATCACTGTCTGTATAGGTTCAAAGGCAACTTTATAATTCGACTTTCTCCTGAAATCTTAGTTTAGTGATATGTCATTGGAAGCTCAGAACACTTGATTTGGGGGTTAGCTATATTTAAATGCTGTAGTTCATCTCCATATATTCCTGCTACATTTGATCCTCTGACTATTAACTTTCTCTGCTGTCTAACTCTTCCAGAAACTCTGTCTTAGGGGCCCTAACAGTAAATGATCACTATGACAAGAAGGGATGCAGTTAATTAGATTGATGTTCAAAGAGTCCCCTCTAAGTTGTCAATAACCATATTTATATCATAATGCTGCAACTTTAGCAGAATTATTTGCTTTTTATGAAAATCTGATGAAGCAATTTTCAGATTTTCTAACATGAATCAAAAATTTGAAAAATATGCAGATACATAGCCTTACTCCCACTAACTTTTCTCTATGTTAACTGACTTTAAAATTTGGGATTTGGGCTGGGAAAGAAGATTAATGCATATTTTAAGAATGCATTTCCAAATAGACTTTCCAGTCTAGTTTTGAAAAGTCAAGGCATTCTGATATGACTTTACCATTAAAAACTCTTTAGCAATAGAGTCTACTTAAACATCTTTGATCTTTGCTGGCTGATAGCAAAGGACAAAGAATATAGTGAAAAGATTTTTCTTGATATTTATAAGTAATTTAGTAATTTGAGATCTAAGGTGCTATAGCTTGTAGTATATGTGAGGCTTTAACACACACACACACACACACACACACACACGATTATATGAGAGGGTTAAAAAAAATAATGTTTCCTAAAACTGACCAAAGAGAAAAAGGAGTGATGCAATTCATAGTAGGTGATTGTTCTGATATTATTCAGTGCTCATAAAATCTGTACTATATTTCTATATTCCCAAATATTCTAGAGACTGCTGTTTAGTATGGTGCATGTAGTTAGGGACTTAGTTATCAGTGGAAACCTGGTCATATTTCACTGGGTTGGATTCCTTTTCTTATTTACAGTGAGTTAGCAGACAATAACAGACATAATGGTGCTCTGTTCAGGAATGATCATTTTACTTGCAGCCTACATTTTAAAAACTTTGACTTCATTTCATTTCACGGAAAAAGACACGTTTAGTGCTAATGAAAGATTTCCCCACATCCTTTAGTGCTGCGTGGAAGAAGTTTATCAATTAAGGAAGCCCATCATGAAGGATCATAAGTCCCACAACTGATGATGCCAAGACTAACTGGCCTTAGTATTTGTATTATTACTCACCCAAACTGCATTATTACTAAAACACATGACAGCAGAGGGAGAGAGCCCCTCACTAGCCTTTGTTTAAAGCAACCTCCAGCAGGCGTGTCCCTTAATGATGGTCTGTGAAATCCCAACCAATGCATGATTCAACTCTACGTTTTAATTATATTGGTACATAGTATTTTAGCCTTTTGAAGGTGAAAAATACATGAAATCATGTATGTCTAGGATCTAAGCAAAGTCACTCTGGGCCACTTGGTAAATGTCCATTTTAGAATAGGCAACAAGTTCAGTTCTGCTGGCCTCTGCTCTTGGAGGTTGAGCCCCTTGCTAATCTTGGGGAGTACTTTTGGGTCTTGGGCTTTGATGAAAACAAACATGAAAGGATCCTGTGAGTGGCTTCTCTGGGCTCTCTATTCCAATTTTATGATCCCAGTGTAGTTGCACATGAATGCATTAAGTGTCAGGAGACTATCCTTGCTTGAGGAAGGTGATGGAGGTGGAGATCATTTTGGAGAATTCCCAGTAGGTCGTGATATCTAAGATCAATAAAGAGCATTACTTGCTCCATTATGCCCTCTAATGCAGTTCAACAAACATCATTAAATGCTTCTTATGTGAAAGATCCAGGGATCCAAAGTCAGGTTTGTGAAATAAATGATCATAAAAATACTAATCTGAAAATTCATGATCCAAAAGTTCTGTCTTAATTGTCCTTGTGGATCAGACTTTTCCCCAGGGTCTCTTAGTGCCAGAGCTTGGCTAACCTGGCTTAAGTCAGATGTTTACCTCAGGGATTCATTCATTCATTTATTCATTCAGTTAGTCAGTCAGTCAGTCAACACATTTGCTGAGCATCCAGTATGTGTAGGTTCTGGCCTAGTTGCTAAGACTGAATACAAGGGCTAGTGAAAAAACGAACATATCCTTTGTTGTGAAGAAGGAAGTCTAGTGTAATAAGGTAATATGCTCAGTTGGCCAATATAACTCTAACCCTCAATCAGCCAGCATTCAGATATCCATATATGAAAAGATAGATATTCAACTGGCTGCCTTATTATATCTACTTTCTCCTGGGGTTCTTTTCTATGGTAACTTCTTTTCCTAGACTGATCCTTTTTTTCTGACTTACACCACAGGCTTTAGTGTTGACTCTCTTTCTATTAATTCCAGCTGTTAAAGAATTCTTGACTGGGTTAGTTAATGAGTTCATTCTGCCTTGCCTTCTGTCTGTGGCTCCTGCCTTTAACTCTTGGCCTTAGATTGTGATATCTGGCCCTAACTCCTGTCTTAGTGGTCTCTGCCCCAGGAGCTCATTGTGAGTTCTTGGGCTCATCTCTGGTGTCTGTAAGGCTACTGTGACTGGGGTTCTGCTGTTGCATGCAGACAATATAGGGAGCTCATGCCAGGGAGTATGCTGTTACAGATAGCTCCGGGTTGGCATATACTCAATGTAAATGAGTGTAGCCGTTGTCTTCCACCACAATGTGCAGTGCAAAAACCAACCACACCACACAACCCAGCAGCATAAAACAAAAATCATCCACTTACCTCATGAGTCTGTGAATCGACAGGGCAGTTTTGTTCTTGGCTGGCAAATCATTGACAAAGACTGACTGATTATTGCTGGGCCTTTGCACACGTCTGGGCCCTGGGCCTGGATGACTGGGCTGGCTCAGCCCTGCTCCGTGCAGCCTCTCATCATTCAGCAGGCGTCCCAGGTTGACTTTCATGGCAGCAGCAGGGTTCCGAGAAAGAGAGAAAGTACACAAGGCCCCTTGAGGCCTGGGTTCAGAACTGGGGCAGTGTCACTTTCACTGGTCTTTTCTGGCCCAAATAAGTCACAAGGGCAGCCCAGATTTAAGGAGGGGGGAACAAACCCTGCTCCTCCTTGAAGAGAGTAGATGCAAAGTCAAAATCAAAGGAATTTGGGGGAATCAGGGCTTTCATTTCGCTGTCGGTTTTCTACCATGAATGGTTTCCAACTATTTAGGAGTATATTTCTCTACAGTTTTGGGCTAGAACTTGGGGTGCAGTGGGGATGTGAGCATGAAGTGGGGTGGAGAGAAGCAGTGATCAGCACAGTGTCTTTCTGTCCTTCAAACAGAGCAGCCTTGAGAACTGTGCAAGGGGCTGTTAGAGGGAATGAGGACAAGGGGGGTAAGCATGATAGAAGGTGAAGCATTTGTGGAGTACAAAGCCTTCTTATGGATGTTTGGTTGAATCATCTTGATTGCTCTCACTTTGATCTTGGTTTCCAAGAGCAAAGTGGAAGTCATAAGGAAAGTTCTGGGTGGTTTCTCTCCGGAAGTTCTATGGTACCCTCACCTTCTGGATGTTAGATATAACCAGGAAAAGAATATTGGTTCCTGAAACTAGTTTCCCATTATAGATCCCTGAAGGTGGACAAAGAAGGTGGGCAAAGCCTTTCCAGGCATATACAAAGATACACAGGATGGGGTGGGTGGGGTGTCTCAGATAAAGGCTAATCATACATTTAAAGGTGCTATTGCTTCTGTTTATCATGCACACCTATTTGATTTGTCTTCAGAAATAAAAAGTCCTTTCATTTCTGTTTTTCATCCTTTCAGTTTTTCATATCACTGACTTGGAAACATAGCGAGGCAAATAATATTTCCTATTTTTCTGATATTTTTTAAAGAGACATGATTCATCTCCAGGGAAGCATTAATACAGAAAGCTTTTGCTGAGAAAGCAAATATATTTACTTGGAATCTTGAAATATTGTTGACTGATATGACTTGTACCACATGATTTTTAGGATGAATGGTTTGGGGCTGTCTTGGCTTAGCAGTATTCTCTGGGGCCGGTTTACAGTGAGTATATTATATTTATTTAATTTACTTTGCTTAAGTACAGTTCATTGTGTTGCTTGTAGTTTATTTATGTCTGAACACTTTAACATTTGGTTAGTGTTTTATTTACTCATAAGAATGCATTAACTACAAAGAACAATTTCTCCCTTGTCATCAGACAAATGCATTTGATTATCTCTTTTTGAGTAAGATGTATAGAATGATGGCATCTCAGAGTCAGCAGAGACCGCAGAGATTATTTCACAGCCTCACTGATGCAAAGATATGACAGTTTATTTTCCAACATTATGTCTCTTCCTTCCCTATTCTGCATAATCCTCAGAAACACCTGTGACTTTGATTCCCTTCTTCCACTAGCATTTCTCGTGGTGTCTAAGACTCTTCTTAGGCATTGTTTGACAAAGCAATTCTTGGCAATGAATTGGCAAGAGGCCTTTTTTCACTCTCTTGGCTCACCCTCCCACCTCCAACACAGCACTGCCACCAGATGGGGGACGGAAGGTGAGGCTTAGTAAAAGATACCACCTTATGCGACCCCACAGAACTTGTCATATTTCTGGCTAAGGAAGCTGAAGATGAAAGATGAAAAAGCATGAACGTGCATGCAATGGTCCAGGGGAAAAGCAAGCAGTTCTTTCTGGCTGAAATACAGAATGATGGAGATAAACCAGCATAGGTCGACTGGGTCTGTTTGAATCCTCTAAGAAGTAGGGAGCCTTTGAAGATTTTCCTAGCAGAGCATTTCAATATCTAGTGGTGCTGAGGAAGAGAAGGTTAAGAGAAAAGCTTTAAAGATGGGGAGAACAGTTATTTTAAAAAAAAGTCTGTTACAATAGACTAGACAAGACAGTACTAAAGCAGTTGCAAAGGTGGGATTGGTGTGTTGGTTTGGTTTTGCCCTCAGGACATTTTTGTGTTGGTAAAATTGGGCGTCAGGTGTAAGAGAGGGAGAATTAGATTGTGACTTTAGAACTTCTCACTTGATGTGATAATATTATTAAGGGAACTGGCAGAAATAGGAAAAAGAACATGTTTGAGTGGAAGATGAGTTGAGTTTTAGATGTGCTAAATATGAAGTAGATATCAAAGTTGAGATGGCCTGTCAACAAAAGTTGAGTCTGGAGTTCTGGAGAAACGTTGGGGGTGAGAGCTATGGAATTGAGTCACTGGCATGGGTGAGGTAGCTGAAGCCACTAAATGAGACTTGTTGCCTAGGAAGGAGGTGTAAACTGAAACAATAAACATGATAAGGACAGAAGCAAATCCCAAAAGGTATCAATGGAAAAGAAGTCAACTGAAGGAGGTGGAGAAGGTAAAACAAGATTTTTCTCTTTAGATGGTTTCGGATTGAACCCTCTTTTACATATTGTTTCATTGATTCATTCTAAGCCTCTTATGGGATATAAATTCTTCCATTCACAGAAGGGGATATAAATTCTTCCATTCACAGAAGGATGGAAGCTAGGGATTGAAAAAGCCAGCATTTACTATTCTCCTATTTTTGAGGAGAATAGTGGGCAAAATAATTTTATCTGTCCAAGCCAATTTCAAGCTCAAAGGTATAATTCCTTGTGTTGCTTGTCTCAATTTTCTGGTCTTAGGGAACATGGTCCTGATACATTCTTGTCATTAATAGTTTAAAAAAATGTATAAAACAACCCCTGTGTCCATCAACAGATAAACGGATCAAGAAAATACAGTATACAGCAGTCATTCTGGAAAACATTATGGAAGTTCCTCAAAAAATTAAAAATAGAACTACCCTATGATTCAGCAATTGCACTACTAGGTATTTACCCAAAGAATACAAACCTACTGATTTGAAGGGATACATGCACTCTGATTTTTTAGCAGTGTTATCAACAATAGCCGAATCATGAAAAGAGCCTGTGTCCATTGATTGATGAATGAATAAAGAAGATGTGGTATATAAATTCAATGGAATATTACTCAGCCATAAAAAGAATGAAACTTGCCATTGGCAACAATGTGGATGGAGCTAGAGGTGTATTATGTTAAACAAAGTAAGTTAATCAGAGAAAGACAAATCCATATGATTTCACTCATCTGTGGAATCTAAGAAACAAAACAAATGAACATAGGGGGACAAAAAAGAGAGAGGCAAATCATAAAACAGACTCTTAACGATAGCAAACTGAGGGTTGCTGGAGGGTGGGTGGGTGGGGGACAGGCATTAAGGAAAGCACTCGTAATGAGTGCTGGGTGTTGTGTATAAGTTCTGAATCACTTAATTCTACACTTGAAAAAACTAATATTATACTGTATGTTAACTAACTGGAATTTAAATAACAACTCGAAACTGAAAAAAAAAAAAGAAAGGAAAGGAAATGTGGTACACATATATGTAATAGAATATTATTCAACTTTTAAAAGGAAGGAAAACCTGTCATTTCTGACTGCATGGATGAAGCTGGCATTATATTAAGTGAAATAAACCAGGCAAAGACAAATATTGCATGGTATCATTTATATATGGAATCTTAACAACAACAACAAAATCAAACTCATAAGAAGAGAGAGTGGAATGGTAGTTGCTAAAGGCTGGGGGTTAAGGGTTAGGAAGAGGTTGGTATAAGGTTACAAACTTTACATTATAACATGAATAGGCCTGAGGAGCTAATATATAATGTGATGACTATGGCTAATTACATTGTATTGTATAATTGAAATTTGCTAAGAGAACTTAAATGTTCTCACCAATAGATAATAAATAAATAAATAAATAAATAGGTAAATATGTGAGGCAATAGGTGTGTTACTTAATAGGCAAAAATCCTTTCAGAATGTATATGTATATCATATCATCATTGTACATTAAATATCTTACTATTCTATTTCTCAGTTATACTGCAATAAAGCTAAAATGTATGAATATAATATGCACATTAAAATTTTTAAGTAGGACAGAGAGATTTTACTTTTTAAGTAAATAAATTTTCTTTCCTTGAGCACATTGCCTATTTTCACTTTCCAGGGTCCCACAGTTTACATTTTTGTATGTGTCTCTAGAAAATTTCTATATCTTTGTAATTTTAGATATATACACATATCTACATGTACATACAAGGAGTTCTCAAAGATCTGCTTAATACTTCCATAATCTTAATGTTGAATTCTTTCCAAGTGTGTGTGAACCATATTGTGCTTCTCTGATCTTAAATATGAAAGAGCTGGAAAGTTGCTTTTCATGATCTATGGATGCCAGAATGACCTCTCTGTAGATCATCTTTGGCAGAAGCCCAGTGTTGCTGTGCTCAGTCTACTTATTTCTAAATTACTCTAAGTCCACATTTTTTATTTCATTTAACACCCTTTTTATGTATCCAAAGCTCTAAGGGTGTGTTCTTATTAGTAGATGGTCCACTCACTTCTTCCAACACTTACTGGGACAGAGTAGCCACAGATTCTTTGACCATTCTTTCTTCCTTCCTTCACTTACCACTTTCTAGGTAGGTAAATGTAGGGCATACAGTTTTGTTTTTTTTTTGTTTTTTTTTTTGTTTTTTTTTTAAACAATGACATGAAGTATCACACCCTTACCAGAAAGCAGAAGAATGGTCAATGGTTTAATTCAATGAATAATTTTTTTCTCTCTTGAGGGATCCTCAAGAGAACTCCCACTGGTGCCTAAGACTCTTGACATAACTATTCAGTGATTTTTCCTTATAGGAGCAGATGCATCTAATAAGAAATGTGATTGTACTAGTGTGAAAGTCCTTTCCGTATCTCTTCTGGGGAAGAATAAATAATATCTGCAACCCCCCTTAAGGAAATAGTGCTTGTTTGGTTGCTTTTTTTGATGTGTGTAGATTATAAAGTGGCTTGTCCCTTTATATCCCGAATAAGGCAAAAGGGTTTTGTATTTGGATCCCATTGATCCAACATTTCTGCTCATAATAATAAAGAGCTAAAATGCTAATTTGGTTAGCTAAAACAGGCACATGATTTTCTGTGGTTACAAACTAGTCCTCTCCTAATGGATGGGCAGTACCAGCTCAGGTTAGTACTACTCATATACGGACTGAAGATTCTCTCCTTCAGGGAAAGTGTTTGAGGCAGGATAGGTAATACCTGGGTAGTTCTTGGGTCTAGCATTTGGTAGAGTTTACCCTTATGAAAAACAGAAAGCTTAAGGAAAGAAATGTTTTCTTGTTGCACATTTTGTCAGAATCCCCTGATCTTTTAACACATAGATGTCCAGAATAATTCCTTCATGAACTTCTTAAAGTGGACAAGGTTTTATTCACCTTTGCATTCTACTCCATACCTAGCTACAATGGGTTATGCTGAATTGGTTCATTAGGTGTTTGCAACAGCAAATTAAAAGTTAAATTATGCATTATGATTTCTTTCTCAGTCAATTTAAGATCCATATCACAAGAGATGAGTTGCATTGCCATTTTGTGCTCAGTTTTCTCACCTGTGCTATAGAATGAATACTACCTACCCTTATGTGACAGATGTAGTGTCATAGTCATGACTAATACTGGATTAGCTTGTGTGACTTGTTGCTAAACTCCAGCAACAAGTAATTTCTTAGTTTCATTTTGGTGTTTCTCAGAGAGAAAGTAATTGCTTATTGTTTGCTCTGAAAGTGATTTGAGAATAACAATGACTATCCTAAACCAATTTATCCTTTGACTTCTTCGTAACAGGAATGTTAACTCGCTATGCTTCCACTTTCCACTATAGTAAATATGTTAGGTTCCAGAAACTGCCTTAGAAATTTAAGTGACATAATGAATTATTTTTGGAATGGTAATTTCAGTCACTAACATCATTACTCCTCATTTTCTTCATGCTTTTGGACATCATTGGAGTGGGGAGGAAGAGAACATTACTGTAATGGGGGGACATACGATATAGAATAAATGTATTCATAACTCTTCTACTTACTTGGCAGAAAAATCAATGGGCTGCATTTTATCATTGGACACAGGGACAGTTATGTAGTGTTCCATAGATTATAAACATTTGATAGGGCCCTAGGAAAGGATAAAGAGGAATTTTTAAAGGGAATTTTTAGATAAAAATTAAGTAAGAAAATTAATTATAAACATACCTAGTATATCCTAGAAGAGTAAGGAATAAGAATTTATTTTATGTTAGTAGACTAACATCTTCATTTTTCATGTCATACATTTCCCTCATTTTAATTAGTGCTGAAAATAGCCTTGATGGCATTACTCAAAGCACATTTTTCCACAATGGAAATACTACTGTTTATAGTCTCCTCTGTATTTAGAACAAATAGGGAAGCCTTAAAAATTATATGCTCATAGTATTTAATTCACTTCTGAATGTTGCTACTGATGTATTATCCATGATACTCTATGTATCTCTATCACTACACTTATGGAATTGTTTTATGGCACTTAGGCTCATGTGTCTGTCCTCTCTAGCAGAAAGGACTGTGAATTATTCATCTTTGAATCCAAGCGCCCTGCACCATGCCTTGCTCATTACAGATGCTCAACATTTGCTGAACAAATGACTGAATGAATGAACATATCAAACTACAATGTGGTGTCTTGAAATAATTCATCCACAAAAAAGACTTGACTTTTTCCTCAGAGATTGTTAACTCATTTATTCTGTCTTACCTTAGGTTTATTTTGCAGACAGGCAAATTGGGATTCACTGGTAACTTGCTGAGGTATTTGTAATACTACCAGGAATCCATGTTTCTAGCTGTAATAAACAATTCACAGCTTTAAAGAGGGAATGCTATAGATGCACACAGGTGGGCTGCAGAGAAAGGGGAGTGGGATGCCATCAGACCATCCTCATCTTCACCGAGAGGTTGTACGGGACTCTCGGGGCTCACTCCCATTTTCCCAGTTATTTACCATTGACTGAAAGAAGTTACTTCAGAGTTGTGACAGTATTGGGTTGATTTAGTCCGTGAGCTTATTCATGCTCTCAGAAAACAATAGATCTTGTCTCTCTTTACGTGTATAGTGCACACATTCATAGGCATAAAGCTTTCCTTCGGTGCTGGCACACCACAGCACATTTTACCCAGCTGATTGACAGTGTGGTCTGGTCTCTAAGAGACTGCTGCGACAAATGAAAGCATAAGTAAGATGGGAGAGGTCCGTACTGTGCACGGTCCATCAACATTAATGAGAGTTATAAATGTTCTGTGTGTGTGAAATACAAAATGGACCTACACAGTTGTTTTTATTGGTATTTATTCACGGGACCGTCAGCATCTGTGGAACCTATAAACATGTAACAGGTAAGGTTCCTGCCCCACGAAGCTTGCAGTCTAACTCCAAGAGATGACAGCTATCAGAATGTGTTTCAGTGAGCTGGGCTTCTTGGCATCATGATACCCCAAGAGAGTGGACTCCTGTCCTGGTCATGGACGAGCTGGCTTCATTGTTTTAAGTCAAGCAACAGTTCAGAATGACCCCAGCCTATACACTACTGCTGCTCTCACCCATGGGGGTGATTATGTGAGCACTGGTCACTCACGTTAAAGGAAAAGATAAAGAACTAAGACAGAATTTTGGAAAATGGAAGCAAGCAAATAAAAAAGCACCCAGGGAACTTCCAATTGCCGTGCCGACTGTAGAAAAGCGTTCAGCCTGGAATTAATCATTTCAGGCATTTATAAGTAGGTTTGTGTCTCCCTTTCCATAGGTGTCTCGCCTTGCCATCAATGACATCCTGTTTTATGAAAGTGTAATGTGAAAATCTACTGATAAGCCAAATAATAAAAACTTTATAGCATGTCAGGACTTTTTTATTATTATTATTTAACCTCAATCAAGTTATAATACTGAACACATGTATCCTTGGCCTAAATCACCTTGTCAAGTTTAACTGTATATTCAACTTCATTTACATGACATATGATCTAATACTGGAGAACAACAATACCATTGTAGTGTTAATTGAAAACTCCAAACTGAGAGCCAGAAGAAACCACTGGTCTGATTGCTGAGGGTCCCAGGGAAGGGGATCTATTCCCACACCTGCAGTTGGTCCATAACACTAACATTGTTACCAACATCTGGGTCTAATCAGTCCAGAGGCCTTGATATGCTGCTCCTGGGGCACATAAATTTAGCATTACATTCATTTTAAAAGCCCCCTCTTTCAGTTTTTTGAGGACAAGATAGATTCATGGCTCCACAGAGTCTAACAAAGTGGAAACCACAAACAGAGTAAGTTACTGCCACAGGCCTTGTGGACTTGACTTACCAACTCTTTGCCGCTTAAATAATGGAATTTTATGTTCAGCCCTGGCTATCAAAAATGTGTTTCCACCGAAAGTGAAGTTTGACTGAAAAGCTGTATTTAAAATAAGAGCAAATCCTTAGAAAGTGAGCCAATTTGTATAAATCAGACTTTAGGTAAGGATATGAGATAGTATCTAACAGAGAAATATAAGCCTAAGGGTCATAATTTGCCTGATTTGCTGAGTCACTGGAAGGCCTTTTAGAATTGACCCTTCATGGTGTGGTTTAAGGAGGTTTGCTTCCGAAGGGACTTTTTAGAGGAAAATTTAAAGATCTTTCAGTGGGACTTTGGAAAGATGGCTACTGAGGATAAAGGGTCTGTTTGACCTGATAATTATTTTCTGCAATTGCTCTGCAAAGTGTAGCTCTTACAAATGAAAAGTTCTGCTGCCACTCAACATGAGTGAAAACTAAAAACCCTCTTGTGTTTTGTGCTGATTCCCTGGGTAATAGTGACCAAAGACTTCTGAAATAGAAAAAAAAAAAAAGTCCTGCACCATTTTGCAGGACCGTTTATTAAAGATATAAATACAAAACAAAAGCAAAACTGAGTAGTTTTGCAGACTACTCAGTTGTGTGCTTGAGGCCAATTTATTGTAGAGCAGAGTTTTTCATTTGCTTTGTTTTTGGTTATTTTTCTCTTTTTCTGTCTTTCCTTCTTTTATGTAACCAAAAAAAGAATTGCCTGCTTCATTCAAGGGACTGAGGAGTTGATGAAACAATTCTACGGATTGATGAAGTTTGGTGCTTGTTGGCTGTGTTATTTTATTGATTTATTGGCTTAAATATGGTGGCTTGCCTTCCAGGACTTCATCTGAACTGGACACATTCTTTTTTGTAATGAACACTGCTAAATGGTCTATCACTGGAAATGAGTAAATGAATGAGATTAGTAATGACCAAATAAACATAGGAAGGAAGATGCTGTTCCTTGGACTTTTACCCAATAATAGGCAGGCATTTTTTTTCTCCTAATGGTGTAGACAGCATTTGGTGATGTAGTGTCTCATCTTAGCCAAATATTTCATCATGGGCTCATTTTTTTTTCTTTCTAGCCACATTTTGTATATGAGTTGGCATAACGATGGTTTCATGAGTCAAAAATATGGAAAGCAAACTGGCATATTTATGTATAAAAGTAGATTGCTTCACTTGGAAATAAGCATCTTACATTAAGATTTCCAGAGTTCTGGGTAGAGCAGAGTGAGAAAAATCAAAGGTCCCCAAGAAGTGTTATGCAGTTTAGGATGTGATGTTCATAAAAATGACCCCCAATTCAGGGGCACCTGGGTAGCTCGGTTGGCTAAGCCTCTGTCTCATGATTTTGAATCAGGCCATAAGCTCATCGTTGTGAGATCGAGCCTCACATTGGGCTCTGCGTTGGGTGTGGAGCCTGCTTAAGATTCTTTCTCCCTCTCCCTCTGCACCACACACTCCCTTTCTCTCTCTTTCACTACTCTCTTTCTCTAAAAAAAAAAAAAAAAAGAAAGAAAGAAAGAAAAGAAAAAGAAAAAAACCCTGATCATGAAGAAAGTCTCAAGTAATGTTCAAGCTAATATATTTAAGAAAAACAGAATTTGCTTCTACATTTTAAAAAAGCTTCTTTTAAAAAGAAATCCATTCAGAGAATGTTTTAATTACCTGAAAATCCCAGGGATAAAAAGAAGAATACTTCAGCAAAACTATCTATATAAGAGAAACCAGTATAAACATTTAGATCAGTGATCAGAGTATCAGAAATAATGAATGTCATAAAAAGATCATCTATTACCTGCCAGGTGCTGTACCAGGTATTTTGTGGTAGTACTCATGACCAAGGCCTTCCTCTTCTAAATGAGCTTGTTAACTAGTTTGGTTCTCACATAAAATTGTTTTGTGGAAATATTGTACTTTCACTTTCTGATTTGATTTCTAAAAACTGGAGGTGTTCTCAATTTCAGTGTGTTGTGATTAATATATTGTACTCAGATTCTACCTTTTTTTATTATATTTTGAAGATAAAGCTAGGTCAGCCTAGCTGTATCTGTTTAAAGTGTGATGCACATTTGTAAAGGTACAACAATTATTTCATTTGTTTAATGAAAAGTAATAGGCATGGTATGATGTTGGAGGAGTTCCCACAAGACAGACTGAAAAGTGTTGACAATTTCCCATTTCCCATATAATGCATGTGGTAAAACCTTATACTGTATCTGTTTAAAAGCTCTTCAGTATTCAGTTTAAATATGTTTTTAAATTCCTTGTTCCAGTAAGATTAATTGGGTAACTCCAAACATTTATAGGAAGTGATGTAAACTAGAAACACAACCAATGATCATTATCAAACTTTATTTTGAGAAATTATGCAATACCTAGAGTTGTTCACAGATCTGGGTTTGTACCCATTTTGCAATGCTCCATGGTAGGGGGACAATAGTGGTATACAAAGGGAAATTTGAGATAGTTACTAAATCTCTTAATAACTCTGCAATCTGTATCTTTCCAAGCAAAAACAATGAACAAAGGAGCATTTTTTCTTGATCAACCAGAACCTGAATAATAGCAGGCTTCTCATGTTCTTTACAGATATTATTAGTAGGTAACACTGATTGAATGTATTACAGATCAAGTGCCTATCAGGTGGTTTATATACATTATCATCTTTATTTTAACCCTCTCCCTTCCCAGACCTCCCCCCAGGCAAATCTCCACTGAAAACAGACTAGAGGACAATGTTAATGGGACCTACTTTCCTGTACTTCAATGTTACCCTTTCATTATATCCTATGGGCCAAATTCATATTCTTCAATTCTTTCTGCCAGTAACAGCAAAAGTCATTCTCAAGTGTCTCGGTTTTTTGTGCAAATGACACCTCTAACATTGGACCTGCAGGTCAGCCCAGGCTTTGTGGGGGTATTCAAGGGTAGGCGATCAAATGGGGACTCCTACTATGCCTGAGTTTGCATTATTCCAGGAGGGAGTGGTAAGCTTTGCATCCTGGGACAAGACAGAGTTTGTGGACCAGTGCCTTGACTCACAAAACACCTTGCTTCCAAATGCTTCCAAGTAAGGGGTGACCTGTTGTTAAGGAATTTATAGAAGTAAGAATTTGGAATAATTGGTGTTAAAATAAAACTGATGTATTTTACATTATGGCTCAGCCAAAAACACATTTTTAGTGCCATTTTTGGACCAACCCAATAACAACTGAAGTCACTCTGGTTTTCGCTCAGGATTTTTTTTTTTTTCCCAAGTTCTCTGTAGCTTGAATACTTTGTGCAGACTATTCACTCGGCTGGGACTGCCAACTCCCACCCCCCATTTTCATATCACCACACACCCTTTCATCCATTGGGTCTTAACCTAAATATCGCTTCATCAGAGAGGTGAAAAGGAACCTTGATGAAGTAAAGTTCATTTTGTCCCCACCATTTTCTCTCTTAGCACCCTGCTAATTTCCTTCATATCTGTTGTCAGCAATTTGTGTTTTTACATTGTTTTGCTCATTTGCTCAATGTCTGTCCCTGCTCCAAGTTCCTTGAAGGCAGGGCCATATCTATATTAATCAAAGCATCTTCTGGTACTTCTAATGGGTAAGAATTAGAAAAGTTGCCCCCTTCCCCCACCACCTGTGTTCCTTTGACTGGGCGTATTTTACAGGGCACAATCTAGTTCTCTAGGTCTTAGACCAGATCTTGACATCAAAGGACTCAAAAACTTGTCTACTGAATGAACTTAAAAAATAAAATTTTTTTCTCCCCTGAAGTATTTACCTTTTCATTGGTCCAGATTTTGTAGTTCATCTCAGGGCATTGGTGGTCTTTTTTTTTCTTATGGAACTTTTAGAAATGACACCTGGAAATTTCTTGAGTATTATCTACCTATGTTGTTCTTTTGTTGTATGTTCTTTAACCTCTAAATTATGGAATTATCTGTATGCCTCAAAACAATTAGAATTTGAAGCAATCTTGGGGGGGAAATGAGAACTTAAAACCATATTAGTACTGAAAGAGTTGGAAAAAAATACTAAAAGAATACAAAGACCAGAGAAACACATGAATCTTCATGGAGATTTCTGTCTAGCTATGAGCTTAAGAGAATAGACATGATGTAAGGAAAAGTGGGATAAGACTAGGTTCGTAATGACCAACGCCCAATAAATGCTAATGGCACAATCATTTGATAAAACACATCTATAAACATTGATCTGTTTTTAAGATATGAATAAATGTAAATAAAACAGATACTGTAGAAGGCAATAAGTATCATTGACATAGTGAAGTTTTTAGATGAATAGAAATCTGTTTTAGGAGAATTCTACAATACAGGGTCTCAAAGAATTGAAGAACATGAAAATGTATCCAAGAGATAATCAAATGAAAGCACAATGGACACAGTGCCAGAGAATTGTTTGGATTAGATTCTTTTCTTCAGTGGAATTCTTTCTTTTAAGTATTAACCTATTTAACCTTTGGGAGTGAAATATTTGTCTTGTGATGGGAAAGTTGCATTTCATTGTAAAACTAGAACTCGTCCTTGGCTGCTTTGTTCTTCACCAAAGCATTCTCTTTCTCAGTTTCCTATGTTCAATATTTAACATATAAAAAGAAACAGTATCAAAAAGTCTGGAATAGAGGCATATTTATGTACAATTTGCAGTCGTAGTTTTTGGCTCTGGAACAAAATTGTATGAATGGTCTCAAAGCTAGTGCCCAAATTTTGTTTGGACTCGTTTGGTCTAAGCTTGTCAGTTAGACCCTTTTCTGTCTCAACCTGAGTCACTCCAATTCACACATCTGATATCACAAATGGTGAAAGAAACTTTCAATGTTAATTCTAAAATAACATCCACCATTGCTGATCTAATAACCATATCAATCATTTTTGTCATAGTTACAGTGAAACAATGTGCTTATCAATAACTTAAAGGACAATATACTTTACTACCTTCTGTATTTATTCTAAAGTCAGGTCACTGGGTAGATTTCATTATTTCTCTTAATTAAAATTGTATCCTTGTTAAAATTATAGTTAATGCAGTAATTAAATAAAAAAAATTTTTATTCTGCTGATGGTGATATTTTCTATATGTGCCTCAGTTTCCTTGTCTGTACAATGGAGGACACAAATTGATTTGTTAACCTTGTTATCATAATTGTTAAGGTAATGTTAATGGCTGTAACTAAACCCCAAACTCTAAATGGTTTAACAACATGCAATTTATAACTTGTCCAGAGTGAGTGTTCCTGGTTGGGTAGATCTTTATCAGTGGTTTGAGGACCTAGGTTGCTTCCACATTGTGGATTTACCATATTCACATGTGGTTTCCAGTTTTCAGAGGAGTGGGGAAAGAAACTGAAGAAGACAGAACTGACACATAACACCTTCAGTCTATAAATGACACCTATCACTCCCATCCTCACCTCACTTGTGAGGACTAATTGTACACCCTCCTCCTAGATAGAAGTGGGCAGAGAAATGTCATTATGGCTGGGCAGCTGCTTTCCAGCAGTGACTCTCCAACAAGGAAGGGAAGAAGGGTTCTCTGGGGGTCAGCTAGCCTCTTTGCAAAAGCCTAGTTTGTAGATTCATAGTGAGGATTAAATAAGGGAATCCATGGAAAGAGTTTACAACAGTAGTTATCAGATAGAAACTAAAGATAGTGCAGCTCTTCTCCTCCCTTTCTTTTCCTCCTCCCTTCCTTGTCCCTTTTCCCTTCTCTTCTTCCTCTTCTTTTTCCTCCTCCTCCTTTTCATTCTCCTGTGTTCAGAAATAATCTCTATATTACTGTTGAAACTCAGCAACTTTTCTTTGTAATCACTATTTATCTTTTTCTTAGGATACATTTTTGACTTGAAAAACATGTTGGCATTCTGTGTTTCTTGAATTTCCCTTTGCTTTATCTTTTTCATATATTTGGACTCCTCATGTATACTTAATGGTCAAATATCATGAATGTCTAGCTTTCAGTATACTTCTGGGAAAATGTTTTGTTATACAATACTTTGTCCTTTCTTTTTTCATGGAGAAAACAATTTGAAATTTCAGCTGGAGAGAAGATGTAAAGCTGTCTGACTCTCTCACAAGTCTTGTCCTATAAACTATTAAACTACACAAAAGGAGCACACTTTCCTTTTTTGGAGGATTGTTTATTAGTCCTCTGATTAAGCTCACATTTGCCAGGACAGTGTTCTTATATCTGTACATAAATAGAGTGAGCTATGTCCAGAATTCAGTCTTGGTTTTAGTATGTAAGAGAAGAGGGTTACTGACTGACCCAACTGGTCCTGTCCTCCCTTCCTGCTATGAATCTCTAGATTCAGGAAATACATGTATTTCTATATATGATGGTTTTATAAATTTTATGCTTATAAAATATATATATTTTTCTCTCATTTTTGAATTTTGCATTTGTGGTGGACTGAAATGTACTTTTATTAAATCAACAAGATGCCTCTGTATACCATCTGTAATTTCAGTTATCAGTTTACATTGCTGAAGCATCAATTAAGAAATATGCAGTTAATAGAATTGTTAAAACAAAAAGTTAATCCCAGGTATTTTAAAGGATTATGCTTTGACATCTTCTACTTCTAGTCTCGACAGAGTAGCTGGTACTGAACTTGCCTCCTCCCCAAAAAAAACTTATAAAAATAGGCAAAATAAATATGACAAATATTTTTAGAACTTGTGGAACATGCAGTCCAAGATTGTGATTCTTAAGATAAGGAAAGCATGCCAGGTGAGCTCATGCATACTCCTACTTTTCCTAGAGGCACTTTCCTATAACCACGGAACTCAAGTAGAATGGAAATTAAGTGGAATAACTGTCTCACTTTGCTGAAGAGCATATTGGAATTCTTGGCTGGTAGACTTCCTGGAATTTGTTGGGGAGAGTACCGAAGAAGAAAAAGCTTCACAGGGGGGAATGCCTAAAAGTCTGTGTGGGGTTTTATTTCATGTCCTTGAAAAATCATTGAGATGCATAGACTCAAGACAAGGTACCAGAGATTTCTTGATGCAGTGATAGGAGATAGAGTTTCAGTCTGATCAGAGTAGACACCTCATGAAAAGACTTCAGTATTAAGCTGAGACTCCATACTGTGGAGTAAGGAATATGTACCAGGACTAAGTTTAAACTTAAAATAGAACCACCTTAACAAAAATAAAACCAAGCCTAACAAACTCAAATATACCTACCAATAATTTAATTGCTTGCTAGCAGAAATTTAACATCTCTTAAAAGAAGTTCATACAATCTAGACTCCCTGCAGCATATCATCTGCAATGATAAAACAATTACTAGACAGGCAAAGAAACACGAAATAGTGGTTCATAGTCAAATCATAAATCAGTCATTAGGAATAAACCCCAAGATGACCTACATGTTTGAATTAGCAGGCAAGAACTTTAAAACAGCTATTATAAATATGCTTAAAGACTAAAGGGAATGCATGCTTACAATGAATGAACAGCAAATAAATCTCAGCAGAAAATTGGAAGCTATGAAAAGTTGCCAAAAGAAAATTCTACAAGAGATAGTAGTATATTTGAAATAAACAAAATATCACTGGATGATCCTAGTAGCACATGCAAAATGGCAGAAAGTGAGCTGATTTCAAAATAGAGTGCTTTAAATTATCTAATATAAAGAACAGGGGAAAAGACTGAAAAAATGAATAGAACCGTAATGACCTGCCAGACCTTTCATGATGATTAAAGGATCAATTTCAATTCATCATTCAACATAAATGTGTGTGTTCCTAATAACAATGTGAAACAGAAACTTACAGAACTAAAGAGAAATAGACAAATTCACAACTATAAGTTGAAAGTTTAAATAACCTATTCTCAATAATTGATAGTACAAGTAGATAGAATATAGTAAGGATAAAGAAAATCTGAACAACCTTATCTCTAAGCTAATTGACATTTGTATAATACCAAAACCCAACAACAATAGAATCACATTCCTTTCTAGTGCAAAAACAAAACAAAATGAAACAAAACAAAAAACCAAGTTAAAAAACCTACCCCACAACCCTCCAAAAACAAAGAACCTGCAGCCCAAAACCATTCAACAGGATGGACGATATACTGGGCTATAAACCAAAAATGGAATTAAATTAGACATGGACAATATTGAGGTATTAAGAAAAGTCCCAAATACTTGGAAATTGAAGAACACACTACTAAATAACGCTTAGGTCAAAGACGAAATCCTAAGGGATCCAGTGATCTTTGTGGCGATAGGATCCGCAGTGAGGCGGGCACTGTCTGCAGCAGTGCACAAGCACGCAGTGTGGCCCTGGAACTCAGGTGGGACAGAGATGAGGGACGTGCGCAGAGACACATACGTCTGCAGCAGTGCGGCAGGATCCCAAGTCTCGTCCCTCACCAGCTGCAGCGATTTCTCACTCCCTCAGCACAATGAGACAGCAACCAAAATGAGAGGGAAGAAAATACCAACCCCAACCTTGAGTATCCTGGCAGGCTCTCAGAACCACGAGCTTTCATAGAACAGCAGTAATCAATAAGACATTTTGGAAAGATTTTAGGAACTGATATGGACTCGTGGCTTCCCCTTTATTAACCTCATGCATTACTTTCAGCTGCGCTGCCTCCAGCAGGAGCAGGTGGGATCTACCAGCAACCTTGAGGGAGCCACCCAAGGGTGTGCCCACATAAGGGCAGAGGGAAACTCAAGAACCACTGACCCAACCACTTGCTCCACCAATTTGTACCTTAGCATCCATACAGATGCCTTTTAAGTATGGGCATAGACAAAAAAAGAATTCGTATTGAAGGAGAAACACACTGTCTTCAATGTAAGGCTGAACTTTCTGCATACAGAACAGTAGCCTAACACTTAGTCTTTAGCATAAAATATTCTCCCCCTTAACCATTTTTCATGCTGCATAGCACCACTGCCCTCTGGAGACAGTGGGAAGAGCATGCCCAGGCTCCCTTTGAACTCCCGCTCAGCCAGATGCCCACGTCAACTGGCTACAGTGGATTCATTCCCCATGGGTCCACAGAGCACAGTGTGGATGTGTGCACTGCAGACCTGAGAGCAGCGACCCAGCTCCAGGGCTACCATGCGCTTTTCCAGAGCAGGCTGCACCAGATGGTGGTGACAGCTGTGTGCAGGACTGGAGTGCTAGCTCTGCTGCAGGTGCCCCCAGACCAGGCATTCCCTGTGAGTCTCGGTTTCCTCATATCTCTTCCTTGATGTTCCGTCTTTGTTCATCTAGCATCCTCAAACTGAAAGTCCAGGACCTTCCACACTAATTATAAAGTCTGGCTGAACATTTAATAATGAACAAAGTTGTCTTTCTCCATGGTGCAGCTGTGCAGGAGAGCTCTCCAAGAAAAAGCGTGCCCTTGACAGCACTCAATCTTAGATCCAGTTGTAGCTCCATGTCAGGTCCCATATTGTCTTCGTTCAGTCATATCCAAACTGTGGTCTTCTTCATAGCCTTCCTGATATCCTTCCCTATGAAATCTCTCATTTGCCATCACCATGGTGTGGAATGTGTGAACTCCCCACCAGGTGGCACCTGGCTGGCCCTCCCCCGCCAGCTCGGCCAACCTGCGCCACTGCCACCAGTAAGGTTCTAGCATCATTAGCTCACACCCTCCTCGAGGCCAGCCTGTGACTGCTGGCAGCAGTGCAGAGCCAGAAAATAAGAGTTTTAAAAGCAGTGGCTTAAGTTTCTACCCTAGGAAGTACAAACAAACAAAACATAACTAAGCAAAATAAAATAAGAATAAATTAATTGAAGAGCCAAATTTGGTTTCTTAAAAAGATTGATAAACATCTAGGAAGATGATCCAGAAAAAGGGAAAAAAATTACCAAGATCAGTAATGAAAGAGGGGATTCACTACAGATTTTAAAGGTGTTACAAGAAAATGTAAGAATATTTATTATAAGCAATTTATGCCAACCAACTGGACTAGGCAGGTGAAATGGACAGGTAGATTCACAAATGAGTTCTATCAAGCATTTAAGGAAGAAATACCAATGTTTTGATTTGGTGAGTTCAGTATAATCTTTGTAACAGAACCTGGTATCAACAGAAAGAAAAATTATGGACCAATAGTATTCATGAACATAGCTGCAAAATTCCTTGTCAAAATACAGCAAATAGAATCAAACAAAGCATAAAGACTATATTATATCAAGACCAAGTGAGGTTTATTCCAGCAACGCGAAGTTTAACATTGGAAAAGCAATGAATGTGGTTCACCATATTAACTGAATAAACAACAAATTGTATAGTCACTATAGTTTTTATTGTAAAAAAAATTGACAATATTAAATATCCATTCATAATAAAATGACCAGCAAATGAGAAATAGAACTTTCTCAACATAAAAAAGGGCATCTATGTAAAATCTATAGCTAACCAATTTAATCATGAAAGACTGGATGCTTTTCCCCTAAGGTAAGTGACAATGCAATGATTTCTGCTTCGATCATTTCTATTCAGCAAAGGAAGTCAAAGCTGGTCCTGTAAGAGAAGAGAAAGAAATAATATCATAAATATTGGGAAAAAAGAAAATCACCCTTTTTATAGAAGACATAATTATCTATATAGAAAATTCTAAAGAATTTACAAAGCAGTTACTAAAAATATTGAGTAAATTTCCCGACTGTAAAACACCAGGTCAATTAGATTGTTTCCTAAATAAGAATATGAACTTAAAACTCTTTCACATTTACCATATTTGATGAAAACATTAATATTTAGGAATATGTTTTAAAAAGTGGAAGATTTCTATAGTAAAATTTACTAAAATTCCTAATATAAAGAAAACCTAAATAAATGGAGAGTTATTCCATGTTCATTAATTGGAATTAAGTGTTGTAATACTGTAATACTAAGTAATACTGTTGTCTGTTCTCCCCAAATTAATCTATAGAATCAACACAGTAACAGCAAACTTTTTAATAAAAATTGACAATATTATTCTAAAATTCATATAGAAATTTAAATGTCACAGAAAACTCAACATATTCTTGTAAAAAAAACTAATAAATTTGGAATACTTCTACTACCTCACTTAAAGAATTACTATAAAGCTACACTAATCAAATAGTGTGGCACTTGCATGAGGATAGAGTCCAGAAAGCGACCCAATTCATTTTTTTAAAAAAGATTTTATTTATTTATTTATTTATTTATTTATTTATTTATTTATTTGAAAGAGATCAGCAAGAGGACAGGCTGGGGGAGATGCAGAGGGAAAGGGAGAGGCAGAGGAAGAGGGAGAAGCAAACTCCCGGCTGGTTAGGGAGCCCGATGTGGGACTAAATCCTAGGACCATCCTAAAGTATTTTTAAAAATGGCAGGAATGCCCCCGTGGGCACTCCTATTTTTAAAAATACTTTGTTAGTTTTAGGTTTGCAGCAAAATCTAGGGGAAGGTGCAGAGATTTCCTGTATATTCCCTGCCTCCACACATGCACAGCCTCCCGTTACCAACATTGCCTATCAGAATGGTATATTTGTTACAACTGATGAACATATATTGACACCACAATCATCCAAAGTCCATGATTTCCATTATAGTTCATGCTTGGTATTGTAAGTTTTATGGGTTCGGACAAACGTACAATGATGTATCTACTATTATGGTATATAATTTCCACTGCCCTAAAAGTTCTCTGTACTCTGCCTATTTATCTCTCCTCCAAAGGAATATTTTTTGAGACCCAGTAATGAGCAAAGGTTTCTTAGACAAAACACATAAAATCATCATTGTAAAGAAAAAAAAACTGAAAATTAGACTTAAATTCTGCTCACCAAAAGTCTCCATTAAAAAGCAAGATTAGGCAAGCCACAAAATATTTGTAAAACATGCATCTGCTAAAGACCTGTATCCAGAACATATAAAGAACTCCTAAAATTCACTAATAGAAGGATTAAACTACCCTATTTACTATTAGGAAAAAACATGTTCAGGTACTTCACAAAAAAAAAAAAAAAAGAACCAGAGAAATAGCCAATAAACAAATGAGAAAATATTCAGCCTCTTTAATCATTAAGGAAATGCAAACTAAAAACTCAATGAGATACCATTATTAATCCCTAGAACGGTTAAAATTTAAACTACTGTCATCACATGTTGGCTAGGATATGTGGCAACTAGAATTCTCATACAATGATGGTAGGCATGAAAAATAGTACAACCACTTTAGAAGAAATTGTGTCTATTTCTTATAAAGTTAAACATACACCTACCATATAACCTAGCATTCCGCTTCTGGACACTAAGCCAAAAGAAATGGAAAGCATATGTCCACAGAAATACATGTTCAAAATGACTCACAATGACTTTATTCCTAATATCTCTAAATCAGAAATAAAGCAAAAAGAGAATGGATAAAAATATTGTGGTATATTCATGTAATGGAATAATACTTATAAAACAGGAATAAATGACTGATAAATACAGCAATATGATATATTTCAAAGGCATTAGGCTGAGAGAAAGAAGCCAGACACAAAAGAGTATATACTGTGACTCCATTCATACAAGGTTCTAGAAAACGCAAAACTAATATATGATTAAAACAAACAAACAAACAAAAAACCAAAAAATAAGAAAAAAATGGTTGTTCCTGGGGTGGATGAGATTGGGTAGGGGCATGAAGAAATTTTCTAGGTGATGAGAACATTCTTTATTTTGACAGTAGTGTGGATTATACACCTGCATTTATTTTTCAGTCTCATCTTATTGAACACTTAAAATTTATGCATTTCTCTGAAGAAAAATTTTACTAAAAAATGAACTGTAGAAAATAACTCTTGCTGATATACACTTATTTTCTATCCTTTATCAGGATAGAAAATGTATGCCTTAGACCACACACTTTATAAATAGAGAAATTATCTTTTTAGATAGATTATGGATGGATGGATGCATGGATGGATGGGTACACGGAAGGATGGAAGATAGATAGATAGGAGACTGACAGGTCACTGACCCAATCACAATGGAGCATAAGATTTGCATAACTTTTCTATTACTGATAGCACCTGTATCCTGTATCTGTATTCATTTATATTCTCTTGACATTCCCCCCTTTCTTTATCCAGGCACTAACAAAGACACACATTTATAAGATGGTTCAACAAATTTAAGGGTGTGTGTGTGTGTGTGTGAGAGAGAGAGAGTGTGTGTGTGAATAGGGTATCGATACAGCACAGCGGAAAGATCTGTGTTTGAAATCAGGTAGACCTGGTTTCCAATCCTGATTCTGCAAGTTATTAGGTGAACTTGTGCAACAACCCTAACTTCTCTGAGAATCTGTTTCTTTGTCCATAAACTAGGGTGATTTATGCTCTAAAGGGTTTATTCATTCATCTATTTGAAAAGGAACATTGACTTCCTGTTATTTGCCAGGAACAGGCTGTACATTTTGAAAAAGACATTTATATCCAGAACATACAAAGAACTCCTAAAGCTCAGTAACAAAAAGACAAACTACTTAAAAAAAAAAAAAGCAAAGACTTGGACAGACACTAGGGTTGAGTGTGGACAAGAAGAGCCCCAGAGTAAATGCAAGAAAACTAGTTGGCTCTTTCAGTAGTTAGGTTGTAGCTTATTTCAGTTTGAAATAGGAGAATGGCAGTGAAGCCAGAGAGATAATAGATTGACCCTAGATGTCTTTAGAAGGTAAAATTCCTTGAACTTGGTGAGAATTGGAAATAAACATTGTAGGAGAGGAGGCAACGAGTATGTTTCTTGCTTGTCAACTGGATGGACAATGGTGCTTTTCACTGGAAGAGGAAGCATAGGTAGGGGATCATATTTGGTAGTTTTTGAGATAAATGTAGAGAGAGCATGTCATGATGACTGGCTCAGAGCAGGCATTCAATAAATGGAAGCTACTGAGGAATGGAACAAAACTAATTAATTCATATTGGATCAGACCTGTAAACTGGATTTCAATCACAGTTCTAAAATAAGTTAAAAAAAAAAAAAAGAAGCGAGTATTGATGAAACCCACAAATATATACCCAAAGGTATGTACACAGATTTTGTTCAGATACTGCTGCTCTAGGTCTAGGAGTTAATTACCCTAATTATAATATATCTGTTTTGAGAATACCATGATACCTGAATTTCTCTCTTTTCTCATCTTTGCACTCATGAAGGTTTCAAAAATCTCAAAGAAATATGTAGTTATTTGGTTGAAAAAAAGAAAACATCTTTACTAAAAAAGTGAGTTTCTCATGAAGAAGGAAGCCAATCTTACACTGAAGAAAAGAGATATAAAATAACATATAGTATTTGATATTTCTGTGCAAGAAGTTGCTCTTAAAGCATTTTAACAGGATGCATGGTAATACTACCTACCTTAGAAATGAATTTTGATGCTGTTGTGTAATCAGGTTACATATGAAAGAAACTTGTAGCCCTTAATAACAAAACCAGGCTTTGGAAAAAATGACCAAAGCACACTTATTTTTACTTTATGCTTTGAAACCTGCATTGAGATACTTCATTACTCTCAAACCATGATGAAATCATGGAGACCTCATAGCAAGAGCTAAAACCCTGGGGAGGCTATTAACAATTTTGCCTTTACATTTCCTAAGTGATTGTAGAAATGTGGGTTCTACTTCCCCATGAGACTCTTCTTGCCAGATTTGGTACAACTGCTGCTATATGGACAGAAAGGATTAGGTATTACAGTGAGGCTTTTTGCAGATTTGCCTTAGAAAGTTAAGTTCTATGTTAGATATGCTAAAGCTCCCTTAAGTTAGAGGGAAATTAGCTTCCTGGAAGGGGTGGGGGCACTATACAACAAATATACATAAATAAGGGGCCTATAAAATGGATGATAATTTTCATTCATTATTTCATTCATTATTATACATCATTCATTTCATTCATTTTGTTTCATTTTATTATGCCACAATAGAGGTGGAAAAAGAGGTGTCATAAGTGGAGTGGTCAGATTTGGTTGGGGAAAAACTAATATTATTATAGTATAAGTGAAGCTTTAGTAGGTAGAGATGGTGAGAAAAGACATTTTATTATAAGGAATAGCATGAACACGAACACAAAGATTGCCTACATAAGAACTTCATGCAAGTAGGGGCAAAGAGAATAAGAGAAGACCAACTGCCGAGATTTGAGGAAGGTAGAACCTATAGGCTTCAGCAGTTTGTACGTGGGTACAGGGAACTGAAGGTGAAAATCGGTGATGCCATACTGTAACAGTTGAAGCCATAAAAACAAGTAAGCATAGTGATGATGAGTCAGTGCTGCTGAAGTTCAGAAAATTACTTATGTTGGAGCTGAATAGCTCAGTTTATTATTATGGCATGAGAATTAGTTTCAGATTATGTTTAGGAGATTGTTTGTTGCCTAACATTGGATTTAGGGTTGACTCTTTTTTTTTTCTTTTTTAAAAATTTTATTTTTTTATTTGACAGACAGAGATCACAAGTAGACAGAGAGGCAGGCAAAGACGGAGAGAGGAGGAAGCAGGCTCACCACCGAGCAGAGAGCCCGATGCAGGGCTCGATCCTAGGACCCTGAGACCATGACCCGAGCTGAAGGCAGAGAGGCTCCAACCCACTGAGCCACCCAGGCAGCACCCCTAGGGTTGACTCTTAATAAGTTTTGAATTACATAGAAGGTGCTTGATGTAGAGACAAACTAGAATGCTGCTTTTCAAATCAGCTACAAAGAAATTTTAGAAATTTTTTTGAGTTGTGAAAACACAAGCAAAACATCAGAACAACTTACTAGCTTAATGAAATGGAGCCAACTTGGGGATAGTCCAGATTCCAGGACAAATTGTAGTATGTTTCTGGAGTCTGAGACTCAGCTTCTCCTTGCGTATGCTCTGGCTTAAGTCAGTCCTGTCCATAGGGTAAAGCAAAGGCAGAAAATTTTATTTTTATAAGCTTTTAAACTTTGAGTAGGAGATTGAACATAATATAGGCTGTATTCTGACCGGAAGCCATTAAGTCAGGGTGGGAAAGATAATTCTACTGTTTTTCCAACAGCACAGCAATTGAGAATGGAAGGAAAGGTTTTAGCTTGAACATTCTCTTAAGTCCCCGTGGGTTATTATGAACTGACTAGTAGGGATGTTGCCTATAACTGTGGCAGCTGGTGACTAATTTGTAGCCTGTAGCCACCTCATTCTAAGTGTGTTTACAACAAGTCTTTGGCTGAACTGTTTGAGTAAGAGTCATTCTCATTGGACTTATTATCACCAGACCTCTCCATATTCATGGCATGTGACCAAGTGATGCAGATGTTTGGAAAGATTTTAAGCTGAAGATATGCTAAATTAGGAAGTAGGATTCTAAGAGTATAATAAAGAAGGGCTGTCTGGATATAAGGGGGAGTTTAAGAGATCTTGGTGGTCACCCTAGGTGTGCCTTTACTGGAATTAGAAACTTTGAGGTAGAGGCCACCTGACTAAGATTGTGTGTAGAAGAGAAATTTTTCACAGTTGTGTTAGGAACCCCTTAGGCCCTATGTGGACATTCTAAGGGGTCAAAAAAACACAACCTAGTTAGACATACAATTAGTAAGTTGTTCTTCTGGCTCCGGGGCTGTTCTACTAAGAAGAATGACTTAGTGGAGCCAATCCCTTTCTGTGGATTTCACTTTTTTAATTTATAAAATAAAGAAAATGGAACAACTCCCATTTCAAAAATCTTAGCTCTTAGATTTACATATTCATACATGATTTGCAAAAAGAGCACAATGCTCCACATCTACCTGTACCCATGCCATTTGCATTGTGACTTTCAGCTCCTCAATCGAGGGTCTGAGTCTATTCTCCCATCCTTTGAATGTGCATCAACCCTGTGACTTATGTTGGCCAATAAAGTAGAGCAGAAGTAAAAATGTACCAATGCTGAGTCTAGGCCTCAAAAGACCTGTGTGTTTTTGTTTATTTTCCTGAAACTCTGCCACCACTATATGAACAAGCGTAGGCTAGGCTGATGGATGATAGGAGACATGTGTCCCAGTCACCCCTGTCACTCCAGCTGGCAGCCAGCAGAACACCAGCTGTACATGAGGCCATCATAGACCAGCTAGATCCCTACTAACCTGCCAGCTGATGACAGGTGCATGAACGAACCAAGCTGAGATCAGCTAAACCTGGCTCAGATCAGGAGAACCACCCCCCTGACCTATAGAACTGTGAGTAATAATACATGGGTCTTTTTTGAAAAGAGAGGTTAACAAACTATGGTTGTGGGCCACCTGCCAATTTCTGTAAAGTTTTATTGGAATACAGCCATACCCATTTGTTTATGTATTGTCTTTGGCTTCTTTCTCACTACAATGGCAGAATTAAGTAGTTGGGACGGAGACTATGTGGTCCACAAAGACTAAAATATTTACTATCTGGCGCTTTAAGAAAAAGTTATATGACTCCATGTTTTAAATCGCTCTTTTTGGGTGATTTGCTACATGATAATATCTAACTGGTGTGCTCTCACATTAAGAAATTGATAAATCATTTTGGCTATTGATTCTTCAAAATAAACCTTTTAAACACAATGTGTTAGGACAGAAACTGACTTATCTCTTATAGTTCTGTGGGTTGACTGGGTTCTGCTAGGCTGTTCTTCTGCTACATGCGATGTTGGATGTTGATGTTATTTAGGAGTAAGACTGGATTGGAATTTCTAAGTGCATTCTGGTAGCTGGCAGCTGATGGCTGCCATCTGGGAGATCACTGAGGGCTATCAACTGGGGCACTATGCGTATGGCTTGATGGCTGTGTTCTGAGAAAAAAAGGTCTCAAAAGTGAGAGCTTTGGGAAGCCCAAGCCAAACCTACTTCAGATGACTTAGCATTGAAAGCTGACTTCTGCCTTGTTCTATTGGTCAAAATGAGTCATGGGGCCAGTCCAGATTTAGGAGGAGGGACTACTTTAAGGAATAAATACAGGGAGTTTAGGTTCATTGGTTCAGGGGAAAGTGTCATTGAATATTAGTTACTTCAACTACAATATATAGCCTTTTCCCTCTATTTTTCCCTCTCCTTCAGTGTTTTCTTTTTGTCTTCATTTATGGTATAGAAATTGTTAAACTCACCTGCATTCTCCATATACATGCACACGTAGGTACAAATATGTATGTGTATACATTGGATTCTAGTCTTAGTTTGGTCGGATGGCAGAGTGATGTTTATATATGAATCTTTTGCCTTTGGAAAGGGTCACTTCACATCTGCCTCAATTAAAATGTGTGATGACTCTTTAACCTTCGAGTCTTAAAACTGTTAATCATATTATGTAATTTTATCCATCTTTGGCGAGCTGATAATTTAGATTGGAAGGTGACCAACAATGAAACATATGAAATCATGTAGCAACTTTCCATGGTACTTCACTCTCCCTTTGGCAGCCGGTGCATCCCATACACCTGTGGGCTCAGCATAACCCACTTCGCACAGTTTAAAAGATGTCAGAGTTTAGGTTTCTGGGTGTTACCATGCTGCTTATTTTGAGCATTCTTCTCTCAGTGATTATCTGGAAATTCCAATTATGTACTTTGAAATCTTGGTTTGTTTTGTTCCAACTCATAGTTCAATTTCCTTAAACCATAAAACCCTGTCATCTGTTTTGTCCTGATTTTCAGAGCGTTGTCTTGCTCTCTAGCAGTTTTGAGATCTTTAACTTTCAAAGTGACTATCTCCAGACCATGACACCTTCTTTCTCTCTGTCAAATTCCATGGCAAACCATGCCCATTCACCATATGCACACCCCAGTACCCCAGGCCTCCAGACCTGTATAGTAAACACAAAGCAGGAAGACACAAAAATTATTTCTCTTCATTTTATGCTAGAAGTTAAATTGAGTGGATTTAAAGTGAGGTATAAACTCCTTTCTTTTGCTCACTTCTTTCCTGTGAATTTAGAGGAAAAGTTATACTAACTCCTTCCCAAATACTCTTTTTCCTCTGTTTATGACATTCACATGTTAAAATAAAAATCGTGCACTGAATTCTGATTTCTCTGCAAGTATTTCCAAAATTCACTGCTTTCTTACATGATTATGTCAAATATTTTCACCTTTCATTGTAATTTCTCACAATCTGTCCTTTTGTGTTGCTGATTTCCCCTAGATGACTCTGATCCCCCGAAGCAAATCTAGCAACCCGTGCTGGCATGGACCTATTCAAATGCTTTTACCCCTTTATTCCCAGCCTTTCAGCTATTTCTTATTCTCTGTGTTCAGTCCTATCTCTGCTCTCTCTTACCTATTCCTCTCACTCCTGCTTTTTCATACAGTAATCAGTCAGATGGTGGCAGGTAAGAGATCACATCTATCCTATTGGGGACATGTCTTCTAGGAGTATGGCAGGCTGTGTGGAAGAGAAAACCTCTCACCTATGTTTTACTGCATAAACACAGA
Source organism: Lontra canadensis (assembly GCF_010015895.1). Lineage (NCBI taxonomy): Eukaryota > Metazoa > Chordata > Mammalia > Carnivora > Mustelidae > Lontra > Lontra canadensis. The sequence continues at coordinate 34,680,642 of NW_022631003.1, read as the reverse complement.
AGACAAAGACCAGAATCATGATCAGGAGAGATAGACTCTATGCCATGGAACAAAGCTAAGAGAGGAAATTTTAAGGCTAGTGTTTGATCCAACTGGATTAGATAGAACAAAAGAAGGGGATTGTAAAATAAGAGTGTGACAACAGAGAGAGAAAAGGTGAACAAAATGTATACTGCAGTAATTTTGTTAGTAGAGTATAGATCATATGGTCATGTTGGATTCCTTCAAATTGCTGGAGCAAAACTTACCATTGCCTATGTCTTCCTCCCATGTTTTCAGTATTTTTGTTTATACCGCTTTGTCATTTCTTCTCTCTTTTTTTTTCTTCTTTTTTTTTATGGATGTCTTGTGAAAGTCATAGTTCTAGATTCTCTATACTTACTATGTTAAGTCCCTTAACTATTTTTAAGGAAAACTTATTTTTATGGAATTGTAACTTAAGTATAGTGAAATGCACAAATATGGAATATATAGCTTATTTTTTTGCTTTTTTTCCCGTATATACCTATATCAAGCTGTAGAAACTATAGCACATGAAACTATCACATGCTCCCTCGTGTCCCTTCTGAGGAACTACTACCCCAGAGATTAATTTTGCCAATTTAAAAAATCTATAGTTTTTAAAGGTATCATCAGTAGACAATGAATGAAATATTTGAAAGTGCACAAATTGATGGTTTGACATACATACATCTGTAAAAACATCAATCAAGATGATATACATACCTGTCAGTCCCAAAAGTTTCCTCTGGCTTCTTCATAATCCCTCCCTTTCATGCTTCCTTACTCTACAATCCCATAGCAACTGTTGATTGCACTCTCCTGTATTTTTTTTTAAAGATTTATTTACTTATTAGAGAGAAAGAGAGAGAGCGAGCGAGAGAGAGAGCGAGCGCATAAGTAGGGGGAGGGTCAAAGGGAGAGAATCTCAAGCAGATTCCTCACTGAGTGCAGAGCCACATGTGAGCCTCCATTCCAGGACCTGAGACCATGACCCCAGCTGAAAGCAAGAGTCAGATGCTCAACCCACTAAACCACCCAGGTGCCCTTGCACTTTCCTGTGTTTTACATAAGTGAATCATACAGCCTTTAATTTGTTTGCCTTTTTCATTGAACATAATTATTTTGTAATGTATACTTGATAGAGCATGTTTCAATACTTTGTTTTTGTTCTATTGCTGAGTAGACTTCCAGTGTATGGATATGCCACACATTTTTTTAAAATCTATTTTTGTTTCCTGTTTTTTACTATTACAAATAAAGTTTTAGTAAACATAATATCGACTTTTTATTTATCTTGAGTAAATATCAAGCAGAATGGCTTGATCATGTAATATGTTTATATTTAACTTAAAAAAAAAAAAAAAAACACACTGCCCAACTTTTCCAAAGTGGTTGTACCATTCTATTTCCACTAGCAGTAATTGAAAATTCCGGTTTCTCTATAACCTTATCGACACTTAGCATGGTCAGTCTTTTTTTAATTTTAGCCATTCTAATAGATGTGAAGTAGTATCTCATTCTGGTTTTATTTATGTTGCTTTTCCATATAAACAATAATATTGAGCATCTTTTCATGGTTTATTTGTCATCCATATATTTTCTTCAGTCAAATGTCTCTTCAATTCCTTTGCTCATGTGTTTTTGTGTGCGACTTTTTTTTTTTTTAAACGAGTTGTTTGTTTTCTTACTGTGTTTGAAAGTTCTTTATGCATTCTGGATATAAGTACTTCATTAGATATATGATCTACAAGTGTTTTCTTCTAATCTGTGGCTTGTCTTGTATTCTCAAACAATGTTGAAAAGCAGAACATTTTATGGATGCTCTTGGTGTCATAGTTAAGAAATATTTGCCTAATTGAAGATAATAAAGTTTCTTCTTTATTTTCTTCTAGAAGTTTTATAGTTTTCAGCTTTACATTTAGGTCTATAGTTTATTTTGGGTCAATTTTAAATGGTACGAGGTATGGGTCCAGTTGTTGTTTTCAATTAACCTACCACTATTTGTTAAAAGACTCGTTTTACTTGTTTTGAACTTTATATAAATGGACCTATGGAATGGTTTTAGTTTATCTGATTTCTTTTGCCCAAAATTATGTCTTGAAATTCATTGATTTTGTTCTTTTTACCAGTAGTTTATTCCATTCCCTTGTTTTATAGTATTCCACTGTATGAGCATTCATCCAATTTATAGGTGATGTGTGTTTCCATTCTATTATTGATGGGCATTTTGGTTGTTTTCATTTCCTTCCTCTTATGAATAATGCTGTTATGAAATTCTTATCTTCTGGTGACATAGCAATAATTTCAGTTGGGTGTATATACTTAGGAGTGAAATTTCTGGGTCATAGGATATGAAAATGTTTAGCTTTAGTAGACCCTACCAAAAAGCTTTTTAAGTAACTATATCAATTAATCTCTTAACAACAATGTATGAAAGTTCCACTTACTCACCAATGCTTGATATTGTCAGTCTTCCTTAATTTTAGTAACTCAAGAGAGCATGAGGTTGCATCTAATTTTGGTTTAATTTGCATTTTCCTCAGGAATAACAATGATGAGCACGATGCATAGCACACAGGCCAATTGGGTATCCTCTTTTGAAATTTCTATTCAACTCTTCAAGCCTTTCTCCATTAAAATTTTTTATTTGTAGAAGTTCGTTATATGTTTTGGATATGAGCTCTTTGTATATAGAAGTTCTTACTTTGAGAACTTAATTTTAGAATAGCAAATTTTTCAGTCTTTTCAAAGGCTTGTGCTGTAATGCTTCATTTAAGAAATCTTAAAAATAATGTCATAAAGATAATCTCTTATTTTTTTAAGAACTTTTTTTTTCTTCTTTGAAATTTAGATCTATGATATATCTTGAGTTAATTTTTGTGTCTGGTATGAAAGACAGGTCAAGATTCATTCTTTTAAATGTAGATGTTCAATTAATGCAATATTGCTGATTGAAAAGACCATCCTTTCCCCAAACTGAATTGCAGTGGTACCTTTGCCATGTAACAATTGATTGTATGTGTATGGGTGTGTTCCCATACCTTCTATTCTGTTCTATTGTTCTAGTTTTGTACATTGTCCTAGTTACTTTTGATTTATAAAGGTCTTGAGATCTGGTAGAGAAAAATTTGTTTTCTTCTTCAAGATTGCTGTGATTTTCCAGGTCCTTTGTATTTTCATATAATTATAGAACCAGTTTAGCAGTTTCTGCAAAAACTCTGGGGTTTGATTGCAATCACATTAAATACACAGATAATTTGGTAAGAACTATCACATTAAAAACATTGATTCCTCCAATCTATGAACATGGTATATTTCCCTTTTATAGGTCTTTAATTTATCTCAACATTGTTTGATAGCTTTTGGTACAAATGTCTAGGATGTCTTTTATTATATTTATTTTCAGATATTTGATGCATTTTGTTGAAATATTAAGTATTACTATTTAAAAATTTTTATTTTCCAAGTTTTCCTAGATGTATAAAGGCATACATTAATTCTGAGCATTGATTATTAATATAGTAACCTTGCTAAATTGACTTACTGATTTTAAAATTTTATGTGTAGAATCTTTTGGTTTAGTCTATATGTGGAATCACCTGTAATTAATAATAGTTTCTCTCCCTACACGCCCCCCAACAAATCTTTGTCTTCTTTCTTCTACTTGTATAGAATAGAATCTCATGCAAATCTGAATAGAAAGATAAAGATGATGGTAAACTTCCTTGTTTTCTTTCTACTGTTTTTTATTTTATCCCACTACCAGTGCTAGTTATGCTTAAACTGTAATCTCTAGATTGTTCTCCCTCTTGACTTTCCTTTATGTAGGGATCTCCAGCTCCAGGCAGTATCTTAACTTTCTTCCCCAAACTCACATAGTCATCTGGGCTGTGGACATTTCCTTTGGCTTATGTTGAATAATGTTGACTAATTAGTCTATCAGTCTGATTACAAGATGATATAAGTATTACAAGATGCTAAGTAATTTTCTCTTTTATACTAAACACAATTTCTGGAGTGCAGGGATTATGCCTATTATCTCTTTACTTCTGGTATCTAGAACCATGCCTGGTGCATCAGAGTTATTTGATATTTGATGAATGTTTGCTGAATGAAAAAGTGATGATCCAACTCTGAACTTCCACATCTATTTATTAACTCGAAGTTTTCATGTAGCTGTACCTACAGGGGGACATGTATACCCTGCACTCAATGAAATAAACATTTTCTTTTCTGTGTTCCTCTCCCAATGACTCAACTGTCCAATTAACTCTCTGGGACATTCATCTGGTAGTTAAGTTTTTACTACTTCCTTTGTAAAAGTCTCATTTGGCTTCACATATCAAGTTACTTCTCATATTCTGTTAATTCTTTCTTGCTGGGCTTTTTGGATTTGAGCCTTCTTTTCCATTTCCATAGTCATTACCCTAGTCCAGCGTTTTATAACTCCATTCTTTGTGCCATCTCTTGATTGCTTTATTTGTTTCTATTCCCTCTATTCTACAGCTTGCTCACCACATGGCTAAAAGAAGTCTTCCTTAGACATTATTTTAGTCATGCATTCCCCCCAGAAGCAAAGTAGATTCTCTTTATTTATGCTAATGGTATGCCAGCCCCAGTTTATTTCATACTATGTGCATACATACTCTATTTATCTCCAACATAGTCACTCATTCCACTTCACAAAATTTAGTCTCCTTGTTATGTCCACTCCTTGTCATTACTCCTATCCTTCCATGGAATGGCTGCTTCTTCTCTTTCAAGATGCTATGACTGTAACTTTAAGACTTGGCTCTAGATTTACTTCTGTCAAAAAGATATCAATGAATTGTATCATCCCAAATGAAATGTTCCCTTCATTTTACACATTCCTAATATTTTCATCTGTAAGTATTACTCTAACAACCAATTATCAAGGAAGCACAATTTGGTAGTTCAGAAATGATACTTTAATACTAAAGGCTTTATGTTAACATGTGCTTTTTTACCATGATTTCAAATGTTTTCCTGATAAGAAGTTATGGATTTGGGGTATCTTGTGAAGAATGCAAGAATTGTGACATTCAGATGTGTGAAAGATGTGTTGTGCATAAGCAAAGTAAAATATTCTCATTTTTTTGAATTTTAAACAGAGACTCCTGTACTGGTTTCATGCATTAGCTGGAATATGGTCATAAATCATAGCATAAGAACTCAGGCGAGAAATTTTGTGGTATATGATTTATGAGGATTATGGGATTTGTGAGGACTAAAGGGGATCCAGGTATTACCCGACCCACCATTTTTAGTTCAAACTGAGGTAAATAAAGTCCTAGGAAAATTGTGACTTATCCAAGATCTCAAATTTAATTAATAGTGTAATTGTGATTATAACTGAGGTCTCTTAATGTGAAGGTCAGTGCTTTGCTTTTTGTTGTTGTTGCTGTTGTTTGTTTGTTTCATATTACATAAGGTCACCTGTGTTGTTTTTAAACTACCATCTAGGGGCTGAGCTGCATTGTCAGCTCCCCAAAATCAGGACCATGCCTTTGTTTTCTTCTACTTTTCTCCAGAGCTCTTCTCCCTGGAGCAGGACTCAGTTTCAACATTTAGGACACATCCTTTCCCCTTTGTTGTATTCTTTACCTAGAAGACTGTCAGTAGTGTTTTCAGAATCAGAATAGAGAGGAGACTTCCTTCTTTAAATCACTTTTTGGGCATTTCTTTTAAGAATACAGGGTTTAAGACTTGTGCATGATCAAGGACTCCTGAAATTTGTCCTAGCTATGAGTTAAGAAATGGAGATCCTGAGCAGGATGACTTACTACTTTTATCTATTACCTAAATCATTCATTATTTCCTAATTTCTTTTAGGATCTGGTCAGAACTAACAACAATTTCATTAGAAGTTCAAGCTCATCAGAGGCTGCCTGTTACCTTTGAAACACTCAAGTTTCAACATCTTTGCTTACCCTTAGGCGACTGATCTAGTAGGGCAAGCCACAGCTCCATGTGTTCTCACAGCAACGTCTCTTCCATAGCGGTTCTTCCCATGGGGAATCGAGCCAGATGTTGAGCCCAAGATGGTTTCTTTATCAGGACATTGACAGAAGAGCCAGAATATTAAACTCTTGACCTCCAATATGGGCCAACAAATTGCAGATACAGATTTCAATCAAGAAACAACCATTTTCCTCCAAATGTAAGCAGGCTGTTGCTCAGCTCATCAGGTTAGAATCCCACTGTTAAGTTACTACCCAGAGGGCGCATTCTTCTTCTTTTTTTAAATTTTATTTTATTTGATTTTTTTTTTTTTTTTGTATCTCTAGGTTAGAGTTCTCCAAACTAGAGGAATGTGAAGTAAAACCAGCTGTTTACAAGAGAGAAAACTTCTGCTTATTTATATACAGGGGTCCAAGTAAACAGCCTGATTAAGAATGGACAGGCTGTTAAAAATATGATCCACTGAGTGGTGTAGGGCAGGCATTTAACTTAAACGTGAAATCTTATGATATCCATTTGAATTGAGAAGGAAAGCATGTTTTCATGCAGTGGTATTCATGAAATGTTATGCATAAGCTCAGAAAATTCATTCATCATGGGAGTTTGAACACTGTTGATTTGTTTCAAGTAACTTCTATTATATCACTGAAGTCCTCCTATTACATAACAGCAGCACTGAGTCATCTGTTTGCTTAGTTACTTCATTCAATTATGGGTACTCTAACTTTCAAACTTTATAGTCTTCCCTCATTTCTCTCTTACTTACAGAAAATCAACAAAACAGGAATTGTTCCTACAATCGTCCCTTGTAAGGAAGGTCCCATCTGAGCAACATTATTCCAGCCGTTGTAGTTTTGGTTTTTCTCCTTAACAAGAGAATAGAAGTGGTCTTTTTCCCCCTTGAATGTGCATATTCCTGAGGGAGCTTAAAAACTTCCATAAATCAATAAAGTAATTGCTACATAATGACCTATTGTTAGTGTTCGTGCCCAGAATGATGTCACAAGGGGGTAATGGAGCTACTGAATCAAAAAATGGCAGCTGTTTCCAATTTATTTGAGAGTCAGTTGGACAGAAAATTAAATAAACACATAGACAAGAAGGACAAGGGCAAGTCCTTGTATTATTCTTATGATAGTTTTAATTCAATTGCAGAAGTCAGCAGGCAGCTGATATCGTGGCCCAGAGTTTCATTAATTGCCTGTCTCGCATGTCAGTGAGACAGCACATGCTCACTTCATCATTTTCAGCTTTTGTTATTTGCATTTTAAAATACCCACACCAGTGAAGCACGGATCAAACTTTGCTTGTGTGTGGGTTTGTTTTCTTTTTCTTGTTAGAACAGCCCTCCAACTCTCAGAAAGCTGCCATTGGGAGAAGTGGCTTTATCCTCTACCTGCAATGATGGTGTCTCTTTACTCCCTCAGGGCAGGCTGCCTAGAATTTTTTTAAATTACTCTCTCCTCCTTGGGGGAAGGCCTGAAGACTTGTATTTGTTGTGAATCCTGAAGAAAAAAGCGACACCGGGTTTGCAGGCTCTTCTCCTCTGTGCCTGGCAGCTTTGATGTGCCCTTTTGATGTTCCTGCCTTGAGGCAGCTGGAGAGGATTATCAAAAGTAGCCTTAACAGGCCAGGTTGGAGTTGGGGGTGCAGCTCCATTGCAAGCTGGACTTCACATCCCTCATGTAAACACTTTCACTGAGGTGTGGTTGCCGTAGTGCAGATGAAATTTCGAGGTGCTGCCAACCCAGCCCACATCGATAGAACTTTAATTTTCAGACGGTCATTTTGGCGGGACGCTCTTGTCAGGTGATTGAGTGATTTGCTATATGGCCTGGTAACCACTACTTTATTTATTTATTTTTTACGATGGGATCTCATTGTAACTAGAGAACGACTTCAAGTCAGCCCTTTAAAAGTATTACAGTTTTCTCCTAAGAAACATACAGCCCAGTTTTAAAAAGATTTCCTTACGGCAAAAGGACCTTTCGAAGGTAAACAATCCCCTTTTAGTTTAGGGATGAGAGAATGGAAGTCTGGTGTGCCAGTTAAAGTTTCTTAGCATAAGCTGGTTTTGTTTGGATGGTAACGAAATGAAGAAGAAAGGGATTTTCTAGAAGGATACCGGGGGTCTCCCACAGGCTTGGAGGCCAGCTTTGCCACCAGGCTTTGTAAGTGACTGAAGTAAGGGTGCTTTAGAGGACCAAGAAACAGGAAGCAAGGAAGTGTAGGATGGGGATAGAGGGTTCAAAGGGGGCAATAAGCTAATAAACACATAAATACAGTATTTTAGAGAGTGATAAGTACCATGAAAATCAGTGGAGCAAGGTGAAGGGGATGAGAAACATCACTATTGGAAGTCTTTTTTGATATGGGTCAAAAAAGACCTCTCTGCTAAAAAAACATCAAGAGCAGATACCTGCTAGAACTGAGGGGACTATGCCAAGCAGGTAGATACCAGGAAGAAGAAGAGTACTTCAGGTAGAGGGAATAGGAAGGGCAAAGGTCTTCCTTTAGGATGTACTTTCCGTGTTTAGCAAGACCAGTAGGGCTGTGGAAGAATATGAGAGAAGGGTAGTTTGACATGAGGCCAGGAAACTGGGTGGGGTGGAAAGGGGCAGACCATATAGGGACTTGTAAGCCATTTAAGAGCTTTGGATTTTACTTTAATTGCACTAATGGTTCCCGGGGATAAATAGAGAATATGACAAGCATGATGAAATGCTGATGTTGGGAGGTTGGCAAGACTCAGTTATGAGTTAGGCAAACCAGCTCACAGTGATTGAAATGCATGCCTCAACAAAAAGCACAAGTGACGACATATTATGAGGCCTTTGGGAATACTCATGGATACTCGGAATCACGAATGGTAAATCTCTACATCCAAGGATCTTCTGCATTTACAGTTTTTTTACTTTTGGGGGATGTCAGTGGAAAGTTATGCTACAAAAGGATATAACATACGTTGTTACTGTATGACCTCAGTGTCAGATTCCTAAAGGCAAATTCACATCTTGAAAACTCACCTTTATGGCGGTTCTTTTTTTTTTTGTTTGTTTTGTTTTTAATATTTTATTTATTTATCTGACAGAGAGAGATCACAAGTAGGCAGAGCAGCAGGCAGAGAGAGAGGGGGAAGCAGGCTCCCCGCTGAGCAGAGAGCCCGATGCGGGGCTCAATCCTAGGACCCTGAGATCTTGACCTGAGCGGAAGGCAGAGGTTTAACCCACTGAGCCACCCAGGCGCCCCTATGGCAGTTCTTTTGAGAGGAATTAATAACTTTCACCGGCACTGAATATTCAAGCTACTGAAATTATGTAGATTTTGTGCCTTGTAAGAGAGTCTTTTTGAGTGGTCTTCAGGAGAAAGGTTTCAGTTCTACAGATAGAAAAGCCATTCAAAACATGTTGAATTTCAGTTCAAAGTTTTAATCACATTTCTTTAAAAATGCCTTCACACAGAACCTTAGGCTCCTATAAAACCAAATGAGTATTGGTAATTGCAGAGGGAAGCAGATCTCCTGACTCCATTCTGAAAGGGTAAGGTACCAGTCCCCCAAACTGGGCAAATATAAAAGGGGACATTAGCTGTGATGAAGAAACATTCAAGTAGAGTTGGTACCTTGGGAAGCAGGACTCTGACTTCCTTTTCTTTTCCTTCTGTCTTCCTCATGAAGCACTGAGTGCCTCTAGAAGGGAGATGGTTGGAGAGGCATAACCATTATTACTACAGAGAGAAAGACAGACAGGTAAACACTTTGCCCTTGATCGATTCAGAAGCTTTCAGGCACCAGATTATTGCCAAGCAGGCATCTGCTTTTGAGAGCTGAGGACAAGCTACTGGGAGCCTTCTGACATGAAGTTAGGACTCAGATTGCATTAAATCTGTAAGATGAGCAGATAGCCTCTTAGGCAAGTGATAGGGTTCTTTTTTAATTTGGTCGTTTCTTCACATATTTGTCTTTTGTTGTAGTCTAGTTCAGTTGTCATAAGCATATGTTATTCTTGCTTTAATAGAAAACTTAATTACCCTAAAATACCTTAAAAATATGTATTTTAGAATAATGTATGTGGGTTGAAATCTCAGCTCACCTGGGATGCCTGGGTGGCTCGGTTGGTTAAGCGGCCGCCTTCGGTTCGGTTCATGATCCCAGGGTCCTGGAATCGAGTCCCACTTTGGGCCCCCCAGGCTCAGCGGGGAGCCTGCTCCTTCCCCTGCCTGCTGCTCTCCCTACTTCTGCTCACTCACTCTTTCTCTCTCTCTGAAAAATAAATAAATAAAATCTTTAAAAAAAGAAAAGAAATCTCAGCTCACCCATTATAAGATATGACCTTAGTGATTTAACCTCTGTCAGTTTTTGGCTCATCAACTGTAAAATGGAGAAAGTAACAGTGCCTAATTTTAAAGGCCCAATAATTCTTGGCCATTATTTTTACCCTTAAAAACATTTGGATGGCTGAAGGTTTCAGCAGCCTTTGATAGCACAGTGGCGAATCTGCACGATTGGTGGTGGCTTGTATAAGCTGCCGAAGCGAACTCACGTTAGGAGGCGAACTGCTTCCTCAAATGGTGGAATGGAACCTTTTTTTGATCACAGATGACCAGTGTGAGAATCTGCAACGTGCCCTATTGGGGAGGATTTTCCCATGGGAAAATTTCTCTCAAGTTCTGAGGGAGCCTCCCAGCCTTGCAGGGGTCTCACCAGGGGTGATTCCATTGGGCCAGTCCTGGCCAGAGGCTTGGGTGTGGAATGGAATGATGATATAATTCCATGTAATATATATAATTACGTATATATAAATTATATAATCTTGCCAATTCCAGAACGAGTGGACGCATGGAAAGGATTGATAAATTCTTACTGACCATTTATTTGTTAGACTGGCCTGTAATCTTGAGCCTTGTAAGTTACAACCATCTGGCTCTCTTACTGACTAAAACAGATCCCCAAATGCCTCTCATTTTGTGATTTCTCACTCTATAAAAAAAATGGAATTTTGAAACATTATTTATAAGAAAATATGTAATGTGTTTCTATTTTATTTGTTCACATTTTACTTATTTAATAGAAATGAAAGACATATGTAAAAGGACCTAACCCCTTTTCTTTCCTACCAGGTTTCTCGCAGGGTGATGGTTTAATTAGACTACTACAGTTGTCATCCGTATATACACAAAATACAGTGTGTTTTGCAGCCTGTCTTTTGGATATAGCTTCAGCATCTGCCATGATTAGTGATTTCAATTACATATCCAGGGAATCACATGGATGCCTTTATTACAGTGTATTTTTTAAAGAAAAAGAAAAGACTAATGAAATAGTAGTAAAGAAAAAAATAAGGGAGGATGTAAAATTGCATATAATTACCAAGTTTTCACTTGATATCGCTACTAAAATAAACTTCCCCTTTAACTCCTCTTCCCCCAGATGCTTTAAAATACTTACACACAGGGAAGGTTTGTTTTTCCCTTATCCCACCAATATAGCATCAAAACATAACACCAATTGCTTTGGTGATGTTAAAAAAAAAAAAAGTAACGTTTGTATCTAAGTAACCCTGTTGTCTTTCCATCTGAGCTCCTCTTTTAAAGCTGCTTAGTTTTGTATGAGATTTGCTCGTAAGTCAGGTTTTATGAATCAAGAAAACTCTGTATGGTCTTGCTAAAGCAGCATGTGCTGCTAATTTCTTTTTACACTGCCGCTCTCTGAGACACATGCACACACTTGTGGGTATAAGCACATACCCTATTAGCTTTTTATACTTAATAGGGCCCTTGGCATTTTTGAGTCTTAGACTAATTTGTTTTATTCTGCCTCCCTTCTGTTGTAGTCAGGAAAGTGAGTTGCCTTAAAGTTAAGTGCCCCGTGATCATTCTGCATGAAGGGTAAGACACAAGTCCTACCGTCTGATTGATTAGGTACTCTCCTCCCTGATCTGTTCTCTTGGCCACTGGAATTTAAAGAGGAATGGGACTTGGTTTGTCATTCACAGGATATTTTGGCTGTGTCTTTATCCTCCCCAGCTCATTAAGCTCATAGCTCTTATATTCTTCAACAAATATTTAAAACCAAGGGGGGTAATTCATTCATCAAGGGAGTTTTGCCAAGGTGGTCTGTTGTATCTCTTGCATAGCATTATCACATAACCAAGTATTAAGATTCTATCTAAATAAATACCTTCCTCGAGATTCTTACATCAATGCTAAAAAGAGGTGGTGCTACTACATCAGATCCTTGGAACTGAAGAATGATTAGATTGTGTTTTTCTCAACAGAATGTGAATTGAGGTCACATTTTGATGACAAGAGTCAATAGTATTTAGTAATCTCCCCACCTGTCAGGTGTTATTTAGAAGTTCTACCTTGGTTCTCCTTGTCATCTTTAGTGGCTTGAAAAAGCTAATTTAGTTCCTAACATAAGGAAAAGTTATGGTTTAATCATCAAAATAAATTAATAATAGAGTTAAACTAGTACAGGATGTGCCTACATTTCTGTCAATGTTGACCCATTGAATTGTGCATTTGTATAATCAATATACAAAAGGATTATAATATGTGAATACCATTGTGTGTGTATCAAGGTTTTATTTTTAAAGCACTTCTATATTTATGTATTTTATGTATTTATAACATAGTTTAAAAATAATTCATATCAGGTCAATGTGTCATAGTACATATTTATTATTATTGGGACTCATTATTATATTACTAAAATACAGGTTATTTCTGCCTGTACATAATTTTGCTATTATTTTTATGAAGAAATATGCTTTAGTAGCTTAAAAATACTGTGCTTTCAAATCCATAACTAAACAGTGAAAACTTCATTTGTACACCAAGGTCATTTTTTACAATTTGAAAGTAATGTGTATACATGGTTTGGCTATGAGAATCCCAGATCAAAGTGTATTAATTCATTTTTGAAAACACTTCAGTTTCTGTCTTTACAATATTCTCTTTTAAAAACCACCACTGGCTTTCATTGCTCTTTCCCTAAGCCTCATACTCCACATTTCTTACTGTGGGGTTCTCCATTCTGTTTCCCCTTTCCCTCCTTTTATTCCAGCCAGCAGTAATTTTATCTGGACCAGTTCTTCAAGTAAAAGATGAGATTATACATCAATTATAACAACCAGCTCATTTCTTCCTATCTTCCTAAAGCAAAAATTAGGCATTCCTTGTAAACATGGCACCCTATTAGATATTATTAAAAAGATAATTAAATAAAGGAATTATTGATTTCAAGGGCTCTAATACATAACTATTACCCTTCCTTCCCAGTAATTTTTAGAACCTAAAGCTCTGAAGTAATCTGTACTTGCCATTGTAACAAAGTAGGGCCCTTCTTGAAGAGTAAAGCAACACAGGAATGAAAACATATCGATCTCAAATCTTCACCATTCTGTAATGGTGGCATATTAGGCTTCTGTGTTCTAAAAGAGTTAAACTTTGTTGTATTGAAGTGTAGAGGGCCTCTCATCTGCTCAGACTGATCTAAATTTTCTAGACTAGATTTGTCATGATTTCTGGGCTACAGAGAAGGAACCAGGGATAAAGCCAGTGAAATTTTATGAACATGACTTACGAGCATCTGGCTAACTACTGAGATCAGGCCTCATAGAATGCTGGGTCCAGAAATGCATAATTATTTGAATACCTGGAGAGTATGAGACTCCAACGGACTGAGACACATAAATTAACTTCCACAACATTGATATTAAACAAAAATAAGAATGTCTAGATTTGTTTAACCTTCTAAGAGAACATTGTACCATAGTGATTTTTTTTAAAAATAGGAATTTGAATTCTCAACATGCATTCACAAACAAACTTTGAAACTCTTAACTACTCTGATTTTGGTGTTCCCTTCTTTGGAATGTATATAAATTTAATATCTCCCCTATAGGGTTATGCAAGGATGGTATATTATATATAAATTTATATATATTTTATTATATTTATATAATCATATATTTAATATACTATATGATATATTCCCTATATGGAGAAACCATATTTATATATAACATATTTACTATATAATGTGTATTATATATAATTTCAGATAGTTACTAATTCAAAATATTTATTAAACTTTTATTCTATATGTTGGATTCTATTCCAGAAGATAGAAATGCAACTGTGTACAAGACAGAAAAGGGCCTTCCTTCTCTGGAGCATATGGTTAAGATATGGAGATGGAAAATCAGCAATTAAATAAATAAGATGATTTCAGATTGTGATAAATATTACACAGATAACAAAACATGAAAATGTGAAAAGAGAGACTCAGGTGGAAGTAAGACTATTTCAGACTGGGTGGTCAGGAAAGGCATTGGAGATGAGATCTAAATAATATAGAGAAGCTTGTCATATGGACATCCTGGGACAGACTGCAGCTACTGGGAGAGAGGACAGGAAGTACAAAGTTCAGAAGTCATATATGAGCGAGGTGTGTCTGGAAGAAGGAAGGGCAAGTGTGACTGGCATCCAGCAAATGAGGGGCAGAATAATGCAAGATAAATTCTTGCAATTTCTATGATGCAAGGGTCTGAAGTCATGGGTTTTCATTCTTACTACAATGGGAAAGCAGTGGAGAGTTAAATAGGGAAGAGATGTTATCTGTTAAAGATCTCAGGGAAGAAGTGGAGGGCTGCAGAAGGAAAATAAGCCTCAGTTATGAGGCCAGTTCAGTCATCCAGGTGACTTGGACTACGGTATTATTTGAGTAGAGATGTGGACAGATTAAGGATATACCTGTACCTGTGGGAGACAGGGAGGAAGATCAAGAATATGCTTTCGTTTATGACTTCGTCACCTACGCAAATGAGGATTCCCATTTGCTGAGATAAAGCCAGTTGGGTCTTAACTCATGTGGAGATACATGTCACCCATCTAAGTGGAAATGATAAACAGTTGGATATATAAATCTTTGACTGAGGACTAAAAATGTAATAATGTATGTAATCTGAATATAGATAGAATTAAAAACCATAGGTCTGAATGAGATCGCCTAGAAAGAATATATAGATAGAGGGAAAAAAAGAGAACAAAGTAACAAGCCTTAGAGAATCATTTTATTGTGAGATTGAGATTGAGCAGTAAAAAAGTCAGCAAAAGAAAAGGGAATGAAACAGCCAGTGAGACTGAAAGAAACGCGGAAGGAAATGTGTCACAAAAAAGAGAACGCCTCTAGAGGAAGGAAGTTGAATACTGCTAAGAGTCCAAGTCAAGGTAAGGCATAAAATTGATTTGACAAGACTGAGCTCACTGGTGACTGGAATAAGAGAGCCATCATTGGAGTAGTGGGGATGGAAATCTACTTGGATTTATTCTTCTCATTTCTAAAATATTTCTGCATAAAGAACCAGGATTGAGCAAGTAAATGTCAAGAGCCCTCTTTCCTCTAAAAACAGGAAAAATTCTTAATATCAAAGTATCTACTTTGTCATTCAAAGTGGTGTTAACAAGGTGTTCTAAATTGTTATACAGATTGTGGCTTTCTTTAATATTTTAGTTATGTCTTTCTGACGTGGTCATCTTAGTGACTTAAGGATGATACTCTGGAACCTTAACAATTAGAAATGGGGAATCCCCTATTCTCATCAGCAGTATATTCAAGATGAGTTACTTCTGCAGATGGCAAAGCTTATCCTTTTTTATGTTGATTCTTATTTGCCTCAATTTCAGATGGTGACATTTGCTGAATTTATTCCCGAATTCTGATGAGCTTTCTATTTGTAGCATGTAGCCTGATTACAATGAAAATAAAGCATTCTTGACTTTTGGGGGCCCTAGTTTGGATGGAAAAGACATTGAGAATTTTTTGAAACTTGCTTGATATCACCTCTACTCCTGTCACCTTTCTCTCATGCTGTCTTTATATATGAAACAACAACCATAAGTTACCTCCCTCTCTGCAGCCCACATGTTCCTCAAAGCTGTTCCAGTGAGCTGTGTGTTCTTTCTCTGCCAAGTTTTCTGTCCCTTCCCGTGCTCCTGACATAATTCCTTTCTTCAGGATATTTTTAAAAAGGCATTGGAGGAAACAATAAATACTAGGTATTATGGAGTAAGTATTTAGCTGTTGATGAAGATAACATCAGGTTGAATTTTCCAGAAATAGTGACTGTCTTTTCTTTAACAAGAGAACTCTAAAGAACAATCACTTTTCTAATTGACATAACCTCATTTCTGTTTTCACCAAGTTCAATTCTCTTTAAGATTTATTGTCACTGAGAAATAATAGAACCTAGTATTTAAAATATCAGTCTCCAGGCTCTGATGCACATCTCTGTCATTTTTCTGGATGTTTGGCCTTTGACAAGTTGTGTGCCTCTAACTACTGCATGCATTAATTTGAAAATTTAAGCAGTTATCAGAAATGCAGATTTCAATATTCTTTATGTACTAAGTTTTCAACTTCTGCTAATTTCTCATAAAGGGAGTAAACAAGGAAGTAGATATGCTTAGATGTTAAAGAAAATAATCTTTAGAACCGTATTATAATAATTGAGTTATTTTAGTCTTCATTCAATAATATCTTCAGACAATGCATACACATTTTTATTCAAAGTTGCACATATTTTAAAAATTTACTCTACAATACTGTATGGGAGATAATAAAAATATTTAAAGCAAGCAACCCACATTTATGCTTAAAACATAAATTTTGGACAGCATTCTATATGCTGTACTCAGTAATGGTAGATTCAATTAAAGCTGTTTTGCAGAAATCCAGTGACAAAATATAATTGAGCTATGACTTGCAAACTTGTTCATCTGAATAAGTGTTTCTAATATTTATTTTAAACTAGAGAGGTAGGAGGTTTATGACCCAAGTTATGCCACTTTGAAAGCCCATTGAGGCAAGGTCAGTTTTTGTCTACATCCTTTTATACATTCCCTGACACAACAGCATATGTTATAAGCTCTTAATAAATTCATAAGTATGGTGATGCTGTGTGAGTAGTAGACTGAGTCAACATGAGATAGATCAGAGCATCCTCCAAAGCCTTGCTGAGTGATTTCCTTCTGTCCTGTGTTTACATTCCCTCAACCTCAGAGTTGCAATGCCTTACTCACTGTGGAGGCCTCATAAATATATCCTGAATTAGTTGATAGACAGTATGTTTAAAGAAGACTTTTGCCATATTCAGTAAGTCATAGGGTATCTTTTATATTTAGTTAAATTGAACAACCATTTAATTTTGCTTGTGTTCCTATATGATTAAGACACACAGAAATGTAGTTATTTCTTTCCAAATACTCTAAAAGGCTAGATATTGGAAACTTGACAGCTCAGAACCTGAGATGGTAAACTTTGCTGGGTCTATTAATACTTTTGTTCCTGTTTCCTCATTGATTAAATGAGGGTCAGAATTCTTTCCACATATTTGTTAAAAACAAATAAAATCCCCATTAAAATTAGGGTGAATAGGCCTAAACCGTTGTTTCTAGTCATATAAGTGACTTTAAGCTTTCTTTCATGCCTAGAACATTTTTCTCAACTTTAGACTAAATGGGTTGATGATACCCAGACCACAGTGTCAAGAAACTTAGTTTTGCTGGGTTTCAGAGCAGGCCCTTGATTCACGGTGGAAAACATAACCTCATTTCTGTTTTCACCAAGTTCAATTCTCTTTAAGATTTATTGTCACTGAGAAATAATAGAACCTAGTATTTAAAATATCAGTCTCCAGGCTCTGATGCACATCTCTGTCATTTTTCTGGATGTTTGGCCTTTGACAAGTCTTCAGACCTCTTTGATCCTCTTCCTTGGAATAGAAGGGAAAAATTATGTTCACTGCAAAAATTTGCTCTCAGGATTAAATGACATAATGCAAGTAAAGCACTTAGTGTGATTTCGAGCCCATGGGCAATACTCAATAAGTATCAGTCATTGGCATTATTGTAGATTTACTTGGTATTATAAAATAAACTCTTAGGAAGTTTAGCCACCATATTTAAATAGAAAAAATAATCAGTGAGGTTCTCTTTTTGATACCACCTAGTTCTCAGAGATTTTCAACAAGATTTACCATGAAGAATATCTGAGTCATGGTGTGGAGGGCAGAAAGGTGGTGAGCCTTCTTTATAAAAAAGAATATAAGTGGGGGGATGCCCACAGCAGTGACCACCAGGCTCCAGTTTCTCCTTACCCTACAGCCAATGATGAAAGCATGGTGGTACAGTTTGGAAAGATTCTGTGGGAAGTGAGATACTAGAGCTTGTAAGAAGTAGATGATCTAATTTATTTATTTATCTATTTTTAAAAATATTTTATTTATTTGTCAGAGAGAGAGAGAGAGAGAGTACAAGCAGGCAGAGTGGCAGGCAGAGGCAGAGAGAGAAGCAGGCTCCCCGCTGAGCAAGGAGCCCAAAGTGGGACTCGATCCCAGGACCCTGGGATCATGACCTGAGCTGAAGGCAGTGGCTTAACTGACTGAACGGCCCAGGCATCCCATAGATGATCTAATTTAAAGGTAAAATGGAGAAGAAATGCAGAGCCACAGAGGAGACTCAAAATGAAAGAGGATGAATGGTGTGTGAAAGTCCAGAACCAGGGGTAGAACAACATCAATATAACGCAGGGGGTCAAAACACGTTATAGTAAGTTTGGCTGTATCAGGTGGTCAGGAAAAAAACATTTACTAAAAAATCCTATTTCCTGTATGGATCCCATGCTCTGGATTTGTTTTTGTTTTTGTTTTTCCACCTTTTGTCAAAATCTTGGGCAGCCCCACTAGCTTTTCTGCCCTCCTTTAGTTGTAAAAACCCATTTCCCTAATTAAAAATTTCCATCCAGTGAATACTTCCATCTTTTATCCAACTTAAATGTTCTTCCTCCCACTGTTCTTGACTTTTCAGGCAAGAAGACCTGCAGTAAGGGGGCATGGTGGGTTTCTTTCCTTCTTGTTTTCTCAGTCTCTCCTCTACCCCATGGTTGTTGTTAGATTCCATCCAAAGTTGGAATGAAAAAGAGGTGAAGTAAGATCTCACTGGATGGATAGGGTTGTAATGTGGCTGTGTGACCTGAATGCACAGAAATGTGTCCATTCCCTTCATCTCCCCAGACTCGCCTTGGTGTGGGATGTCTCTCTCAGAGCTCTTCTCTCTGAAGGTGGCTTGTGATTTTTCCCTCTGCTTGCTAGATTCTCAGGGACCACTCCAGACTGGACTCACCCATCCCCTCCAGAGAGACTTCTAGGAAAAACTCCTTTTAAGGCAGAACAATCTGATTTTCCTTCCATAGGGTCTATATTTGGCCCATGGGAGATTAGCCCCTTTGCCCTGTCTTAAGTGGCAGAGTAGCCAGTTCTTCATGTAGCCCTCCCTCTCTTTGATCAGTCATCAGAAAGGGACAGCTTCAGTCATACTCTCTCATCTTCAGAATAAACTGGCACGAGTCAGAGACTACTTCCCATGCCTTTCCAACTCTATGCATCACATGTCAAGCCCCCTCACTTAACTTGAAGTGGGGGGACACCACCTCTCCTTTTCCCTGTTGTGGGAGTATGGGGTGGGATGTAATAACACACTGAACAATTCTCCAAAGAAATTCTCACTCTCAATTATTTTATCTCTCCCAATGAATTTTTTAAATTCTCCTATAGTTTGAAAATGGGTGGTAGGCTAGTTTTGGCAGAACTAATATCATAATCTCTTCACACATCCTGTGTAGATGGTCTAGCATTTTCGTTGAAAATGGAGGGTTCTTTAACCCCTGTTGTTTGTCCTCAGCAGCATCACACACCTCTTATACATTTCACATCCTCTCAGCCACACCTGTTTCTGTACCAGGACACTGCTGCAAGCAGGGCTGCGTGAGCTCTAAGAAACTTCATGCAGAAGCAGGTTGCCATGGCCTCAGCACAAGCTGAACTGAAGCCAGGTGCTGGCCCTGCCAAATCGACATGGAGGTGTGAGAAACCGGGGAACCCCATCACCACTCATGCATGTGTTGCCCTACAAGGCAGAAGTCAGTGGGAGATGTTAGACAAACTCTTTCCCCGTTTTTCATCTTCCCCCACTTGAGACAGTCTACCCTGAGATGCAGTTTACCCACCTTAGAGGATAACTTTAAAAAATTGTTTATTTATTGGAGAGAAAGAGAGAGAGCACAAGTGGTGGGGAGGGGCAGAGGGAGAAGCAGACTCCCCACTGAGCAGGGATTTCCCCATGTAGGGCTTGATCCCAGGACTCTGAGTCAAAGGTAGATGCTTAACCAACTGAGTCACTGAGGTGCCCCAACTTAGAGGACAGTTTGAAAGGTGAGACAGTCTGTTGCATTTAGCAATGGCCAGCTTGCACGGGCTCTTTCTCATTTCCTGCTTCACTGCCATTTTCCTTACCTCAGCACCCTAATAAAGAAATACCACATAAGTCCTCAGCCTGTAGTTCTGCTTCCTGGGGAACACAGACTAGGTCCATGGCCTTCAAAACCTCTGCTGAAATCCTGAGAAGCAGAAGAATTATATTTAATATGCTGGTGTGCATGCTTTCTGGGCTAGGGGGAGTCATAGCTTTTTCTTAAAGAAGGAGATACCTGTTGTGGGAGATTTAAGTAAAAGTATAGGGGCTTAGGATGAACAAGTCTTTTCTGGTCTTGACTGAAGTTATGGGAAGTCCAGAGAGATGAGGTTTAAGAAATTAAAGGAGGTTAAGTAACCTGCTGAAATGGTACTTAGATTTTTTTTTTAAAGATTTTATTTATTTATTGACAGAGAGAGATCTCAAGTAGGCAGAGAGGCAGGCAGAGAGAGAGGAGGAAGCAGGATCCCTGCTGAGCAGAGAGCCCTATGCGGGACTCGATCTCAGGACCCCAAGACCATGACCTGAGCCAAAGGCAGTGGCTTAACCCACTAAGCCACCCAGGCACCCTGGTACTTAGATGTTAAATGTGCATTTGGTTTGACCAGATTTCATTTTCTCTATGTAATGGTGACAGAAACTTTGAGTGAGAAAGAGCTTGGTGCACAAGTACAGCTTTAGTTTAGAGCCTCAGGGTGGGAAAGAGCATTGCTGAGATCATGCTATTTGTTAGTGACATCGCTGGTTTATCCTTATGTAGTCTAGTGCCCCTTTCACAGTCTGAACATTACCATACACTTAAATATTTCAGTAAATATATAATTAAATGATTATTATTTATATTATTCCCAATAGCCAGCCATACCTTGAATGATTTCAAGATGAACATTTACAAAAGATTTAATTATTTTATGTTTGAAAATTTTCATATTGTTCTTTATATACTTTTTTTGAGAAAGAGAGAGCATGCGGTGAGGAGGGACAGAGGGAGAAGGAGAGAATCTTTAGTAGGCTCCATGCTCATGCTCGTGGGTCTCGATCTCATGACCCTGAGATAATGACCTGAACCAAAATCAAAGAGTCTGTTGCTTAACCAAATGAGCCACCCAGACATCCCTTTATATGCTCTTTTTTTTTTTTTAAAGTCCTGATGTCTAAGTGATAGGGTACATGATAGATAAGCAAAACAATATGTTTAACAAAGTAAATGAAAAATTAGTGCTTAATTGTAATAATTTAGAGATGACTGGCTATATTGTGGAACTATATATTTTTTAAAGTCTAATAAGTTGTATGTCTCCATAATAAATCTTAGGTAAACTGTTAATGATTCAGACTGTCAAGTTATTAGATTGTCTTTTGCACCTAAGTAATCTGGGTTTTTTTTCTGGTAGATTTAAGTATATACCTATCTACACATACACACACACACACACACACACACGATTTACCATTTACTTCTTGGAAGTAAGATTCAGGCACAAACACTTTGTAAAAGTTTATGGTATTATTCAGGTTTGAGCCCATGATTCTCTTAAAATTAATTTTAGTTCTTTAATCAGGTATTTCTGCCCAAACCTACTACTTAAAGTTCTATTCTCTTTAGATTAGGAAGAATGGAAACACAGTTCACTTCTGTATGGCCTTTAATGATGTAACTTTTATTTTTAAGACCGACACAGCATTCCCTGAAAGGTGTTCACTTAGAAAAAACTGATGTGAAAATAGATGTTCTTGGGACAGGCAACAATTACAGGGAAGGACTATTGTAGATCAGGAACCGTAGTGAATACTTTGCCAGTTCAGGCTTCGAGGAAAATGATTATCACATTTTGCAATGAAAATCCCCTCAATTTACAGTGAGCATAATTTTTTTTCTTAATTTTCTAGCAAACATTCAGAAATTCAGCTGTTTTCAAAGAACCTATTTTCTCACTAAACATTTTTCTAATTCATGAAAAAGAATTACTGAGAATTGCCTGACAATGTAGTAGTAATCATAGACCACCCAAGCATGGTTTTTACAAGGCCAAATTTAGAAAAGAAAGCTGCTGCCTGAGGTTATCAGAAGGAAAATAAGTGGCTGTTTATTAAGTTATAACGATGAAAAATAAAAGTGGCCAGTCGTTCTGGATTTCATTGGAATAACTACACTTATCTATGACTCATGATCCTTTTTACCAAAATATTTAATGAGCTTTTCAGTGTTATAAATGAAGACATAGATGGGTGAAAACAAACCAGCTCTGCCTTGACTACAACCCCATATGCTATAGGCAGAAGGAGTTATTCATTTCCAATGAAATGCACAGAAGCTCAACCATAAATCTAACACACATTGCATGTCTTCATAGGTGCAAATTGATAATCGGACATCAAAACAATGAAGTTATCCCATTGCAGAGGTGCAAATTAGCAGTCAGTTTACAGATACCAGCAAGGGAGAAGACAAAGGGAAAGGAGCACATGATAGAAACTTCTATTGTTGCTGTCTTCCAGAGAGCCTATATTTGAAAAAGGAAACACCATAGAAAAAAACAGAAGACATTCTAAGAATTATATTTCCTATGACTGCTCTCTATGGAAAGCATGTCTTTTGTCTGTAGTGTATGAATTGAAGGTATATCTCAACTCTCCATATTAAATGGCCCCAAGTAACTACAAAAATTAAAGAATGAAAAGGATAATGTAGTGATAATATTGGGTAAGCACTTATACTAAACCCTTCAAAATGAGTGAGACTGAGGTATTAGCTTTGATAATTGCTGCAAGAGCGGGTGCCTATTTTGGAAATAAGTTTTAGAAGTTGTGATGTCCTCATGTAGTGTTCACATTCCAAGGAGGCAAGAGTGCTTTGGTAGCTTTATACTGATGTGTTAAAAATTCTACCAGAGACTTAGAAAACTTGGGGTCCAGTCTCATTATGACAGAATTGGTCTTTTCATTAAATTATATATGCAAGTAAAACATGAAGATATGGAAAAAAAGAAAAATATATTGGACCCATCTAGAAAAAAAAAAAAAAAGATGACTAACCCTTATACCAACAGGAAGAGGCTGAGCATTACCAGAAAAACAACTATAAAGATACTGTAAATCAAACAGCATAGAGTTTAGAACATCAAAAACTCAGAAATTTTCATCTATTATTAATTATGATAAAAAATTCTATCTCAGAATATTTTACACAGCATCTGTTGCAAAGAAAATCTACATCTTCCTGAGCTGAAGAAAGTTGGAAATAAGAACTAAGGCTCTAAACTTCCAATGAAATTGGATGGCCATTAATAAAATATTTCAATGTCTTTGTACATTTTTCTTTCAATTAAAAAGCCACATTTTAAAAGGAAGACAATTTATTATTTCAATGGCATTTGAATTTTTAATGGAACTACAATTAGAATCACCACATGTAATGCAGGAATTTAGTGTAGGTTTCTAAAAAAATTATTTTTGCAGTTAAATTGTATTTTTTCACTTATGTCACATGTAAGTGTATCTATGATAGAAATTCTTTAAAAAAACCTCAGAAAAAAATTGATATTATAGGCTTTATTCTGACTTGAAGATGAAAGACCTTTATTAACCTCTCTATTAATCTTTTTATTAACCTTTTAAATAAGCTTATTAGCCAACATAGGCAATGGCAGAGTAGACTTCCTCATACTACCTTCAATGGTCTTGGAGGAACTAATTAGTAGAGTGCAGCACAACTAGACTTTCTTTTCTGTATCCCTTCCACATCAACAGACTTTGTATCCACTGAACAGCTGTATTCTAATTAACATCATAACCTTATCTTTCCTGTATCCACATCTGTAACTGAGATTTTTCTGGTAATGGAATGATGAGGGAGCATACATCAGGGCCATCTCAAAAATCCAGGAAAATCTTTCAATCTTTGCTTTGGCTGCAAAGCCCTATGTGGAGTTGAGTTTTCTCATGTGATGTAGATTTGAGATTAGAAGGGGAATGTATACACACACACACACACACACACACACACACACACACACACACAGGAATATAGATCTGTTACAGTATAAGTAGTTTTGCCAAGAATTCAATGAGTATGATTCTTCTGGATACAAAATCAGTAGCACCAGGGATTCTAGAGGTAGTAAGTTTATAATAAATGGTTGTTAATGGGGCACCTGGGTGGCATAGTCGATGGGGCATCTGACTCTTGATTTCGGCTCAGGTTATGATCTTAGTGTCATGAGATCGAGCCCTGCATGAGCTCTGTGCTCAGCATGGAGTCTGCTTGAGATTCTCTCTCCCTCTGCCTCTCCTGCTTGTGTGCGTGCTCTCTCTCTCAAATAAATAAAATTTTAAAAAATCATTTTTAACTGGAGGGTAAAATCTTAGTACTCCAACTCAGAGCATAGTTTTTGAGGAACCCTATAAAACTAGAGCTCCCCTGGGCTGACCACACTGTGTTGGGAAAATCACTAAACTTCCTAAATTCACAATTTCCTCATATATAAACAGTGATACAAATACTATTGATAACTACTTAGCTCAACCTTTCAGTTTCAGTGACTTACATGTAAAAATGGGATAAGATTTACTTCATTCAGTTGCTGAGAGAATTAATGAACAGTGTCTAATATAGCGTAGAAAAGTCTTAGACATTCAATAAATTATAATTTTATTAAAGTTCCTACAAATAGTTAAAAAGTACTTAAATTGTTAACACCACATTTATAATATATATTTCCTATACTTGGCAAGATCACTACCCTTTTTAAAATTGCTCTCTACAGATTTTATCATGGAAGAATAATGATACTCAAGAGAATATCGTCTTCCTAATAAATTAGTGGAATTAAATTTAAAACTGAACTTTACTAAGCAAAAAATGATTGTGGAATACAGGTGGAACTATCTAACCATTTAATAATAACATAAGGCATAATCATTTAACAATGTATTATTATCAATCCTAATAAACATCCATATCAGGATATAAAAATTTTATTATAATGATTTATCCATATTATGGAAATTATAATAAAAAAGCTAGAAAAATCCATTTTAAATTTACCAGATCAACTGTATAAATGGCTCAATAGTAAGTTTAATGTTACCAGTAAAATGTGAGGCAAATATGATACAAAATAATTTGTTTAAATTGAAAGGAGAGAAATAAGGACAAGAGTAAAAACTTACCAAAAAAAGAAAGAAAGAAAAAAGAAAACCTGTTCTGGAAGTATTTTTTCAGTTATTTCACCATTTAAGATTTAAGCTTCATAGAAATATAAGGATATGTACAGAGGTGTACTGGATTTAGGTCTTGGATTTGGGTAATCTCAATGGGCACAATAAAAAAGAATGCAGATAAACAGAGGCTCTTGGGAAAGTCCTGATAGTGTTTCATCCCCCTGAGTTTGATGAGTAATACTGTATGTGTGTATATATGTAGGTGTGTGTGTATTCCATTATTACAACAGCCACATACAGGGACACCTGGGTAGCTCAGTCGGCTGAGTGGCTGACTCTTGATTTTGGCTCCAGTAGTGAACTCAAGGTCATGGAATCAAGCCCCATGACAGGCTCCGTGCTAAGTGTGGAGTCTGCTTCAGATTCTCTCTCCCTCTCCCCCTGCTTGTGCTCTGTAAGTATGTAAGTAAGTAAGTAAATAAATAAATAAATAAATAAATAAAATAGGGATCCCTGGCTGGCTCTGTGGAAAGCCTTTGCCTTTGGCTCAGGTCATGATCTCAAGGTCCTGGGATCGAGCCCCGCATCTGGCTCTCTGCTCAGCAGGGAGCCTGCTTCCCTCTCTCTCTCTGCCTGCCTCTATGCCTACTTGTGATCTGTCTCTCTGTCAAATGAATAAATAAAATCTTCTTAAAAAAATAGAATATCCACATACAATGTGAGCATTTACATTTATATAGAATCTGTGGTTACAAAAAAACGTTAAGTTTACCTCAAAACAATTTGCAGATAAGCAGCTAGCCTGTTTGTGGGGGAATTTATTACTTTCACATGTCATCTCAGTTAAGGACTGAGCAGTGAATAGAATCTCCTCAAAGTTGGTCTAATGTGACCCTGAAGGCAACAGTGGTTACTTTCACGGACTAGTTTTAGGTGTTAACCAACTCAGAGGTAATGAGCAGCCACTTCTGGCAATGCACTGGCCCGGACCTGGAGTAATTGTAATTTTTTAGATGACTTTCTGAATGATGATATGGACTCATATATAAAGATAATGCCTTGTCATGTATAACACATATTTATGTCCATTACCTTATTTAACCCTTGTAACAATCCAGTGTATAGGGAACATAAGTGTCATCAGGTTCACTTTACAGAGAAGGAAATCAACATGTCCACAGATGGAGGGACTCACTTCTAAGAGACCTAGAATTTCAGTTAGAGCTGAGTCCCGGCAACTCCTAACTGTACAAACTGATCAAACTTGTACACTGATCAAACTTGCTTTAATCTCAGCATTTGTAGCTGGTTACATGTAGGTTTTTATTTATGTAAATTGGTGTGATTCAGCTTATTAAATGACTAAAATACAAGATTTGCAGTTTATTCATTCAGCTTTTCATATGTCTGTCTTAGGACATAAAAATACTCTGAGGGGCTGTTAAAATAAAATTTCAACACTAACACTTTGCCTCAATTTATTTTTCACTGGGCTTACTCGTTTTTTATTTTTTAAGATTTTATTATTTATTTTTTTGACAGAGATCACAAGTAGGCAGAGAGAAGGAGGCAGGCTTCCTACTGAGCAGAGAGCCCGATGTGGGGCTCGATCTCAGGACCTGAGATCATGACCTGAGCCGAAGGCAGAGGCTTTAATGCACTGAGCCACCCAGGCGCCCGCATTGGGCTTACTCTTTAATCATTCCTTCACCCAATTCTTTCTTTTCTTATGCAGTTAGAACATTTATTTCACCCTGTTGTTAACATATTTAACTCTCTCCCAAGATGGCGTCCACCTTAGAGCACAGGTTACATTTAGCCTATTTGGGCACATTCAGTGAATGTGTGGAATAAGTTAGTAGCTAGTGCTTACTATGGACCAGTCACTCTTCGTAGAAATTCTCAATGTGTTATTTCACCTGATCCTCAAAACAACTCTTTGAGGTAGCTACAATGATTAAATCCATTTACGGCTCAGTCAGCTGACACATAAAAAGGTTCTCTTCCTTGCCTAAGATCAGTTATACACAAAGCTATGACACCAAACCAGGCAGTCTGACTCTGGGTCCTCTGATGGTTGAATCAAGGGTAATAATAAGAAGAGCTAATGCTTTTGTAATGCTACTATGCCAGGTACTCTTCTAAGTACTTTACATATATCAACTAATTTTTTCCAGATATGTCCACATTGAAGTGGTTGACATCTTCAAGTGTTATTGAGGCATCATTTTCTCCAATGAGACCAATATGCTTGCAACTTCTGTAACCTCTCCATCCATGACATTGAGTGGGCAGCACTGTTACTGGGCTCTTGGGAGTATTCCTGGACTGTTCCTACACCAGGATGGCTAGCAGTGCCTTAGATATACAGAAAAGCTCCTGTGAACACTATACAAACATAATCTATTATCTCCAACTCAACTTCCCTTTAGTCAGATCCTCAAAATTTCTGAAACCACTCCAAAGCTACTCAAATGATCAGAAAGATATATGGAGGGTGTGAATAGAATAGAAAAAAGATAGCAGTCTTAACCTATTGCTGCTAAATAATTCATAACTTTGCAAACTTTACATATGATAAAGTGAACACATTTCTAGGGTCACTTTCAAGGCCCTGAAGGGTCCAGTGCAAGTGAGAGGTCTTAAAACTCAAAACTCATCTTCATGGTAATTTTGCATCCATACTTTTAGTTAGGTGGACTTTTCTCGTCTTATGTTTCTACCTTGTATTCTCTTATGTACCTTCTATAACAAGTAATAATATTTATTTATTTATTTATTTATTTATTTATGATTTAGATCATTTATTTGACACAGAGAGACACTCAGAAAGAGACACACAGAGATAAGGAACACAAGCAGGGGCAGAGGGAGAGGGAGAAGCAGGCTTCTTGCCAAGCAGGGAGCCTGATGCGGGCGGGACTCGATCCCAGGACTCTGGGATCATGACCTGAGCCAAAGACAATGGGGACTTTTGTAAACATGAGAGCAGCCTTACGAAAGGTGGAGGAAGCAGGCTAAGTTTGGGTGCCAGCTACCCAGTGAAGGTGCATATCACTGTTGATATACCCAAATCCTTTATTCATGTAAGGTAGGAGCACCAAGTCATCCAAGTGGTGTGCAGGATGGGCTTAGACAGTGCCTGCCACTGGATAAAACACTAATGTTAGTTGAATAAATACATTATTGAGAATTACTATTGTTAAAGTTGACTACAAAGTTTTCATGAGCACAAAGTTGCCAAGATACTGAAAGGCCAAACATAAAACACAAAATAGGGATGCTTGGGTGGCTCAGTCAGTTAAGTGTCTGCCTTCAGCTCGGGTCATGATCCCAGGGTCCTGGAATGGACACCCAGGTTGGGCTCCTTGCTCAGCGGGGAACCTGCTTCTCCATGTCTGCTGCTCCCCATGCCTGCCTCTCCTGCTTGTGTTCTCAATCTCTTTCTTTGGCAAATAAATAAATAAAATCTTTTTTTCTAAAAGCCCACAAAATAGGTGGCAACCAGGAAGACAAATGCTGGAACAATGAACAGAAGCAGCAGGAGCTGCAATGAGACATAAAACACAAAGCACAGGGGGCAAATGGGGAGAAAACATATGAGAGTGAAAAGAAAAAGTCAAAGTTAGGCCTGAAAAAGGAGAAAGGTTTATAAAGTTAACTTCAAAGTACCCTTTGGATGAGAAATAAATTACAGCAGACAACATACATATTAATGAAGCTGAAACAATATTGAACAACAACACATTATCATTACCTAGATTAGAAGAAAAGACAAGATTAACACCTCAGACATCACTGGGATGGAATAAGAATCAGGCTTATCAACAAGCTCTCACCTTCCTCCCACTTTCTGCATCTTCCCTAGAAAGGCTGAGAAAAAGACGTTCAAGAAAATTAACTCTGAAAAACTGCAGCTGTAGTTATAAATTTTGGTAATTGCAGTGAAATGAGTAAGAGCATTAGCTTAGGGTAAGGGATAAAATGTATGTAAAATCTCAAGGAAGTACTTAAATGCTTCCAGGAAACCGGAAAGCAGGACCGTAAATGGGTAAAGGGTGAGGAGTAAAGGAATTGCAGAGGAAAAGAGCTGTGATCTTTATTCCTTTCCTAAAGGAAAGAGAAAAGAGCCAAATACTTAACGTTCTTTTACTAAAATTCGAATGCTTAATCTTCATTCCTTTCTGTGCCTTTTCTACCAATCTCTTAAATATTTTGTGATAAGCCTAAGAACAGAGATTATATTTTTCATCAGATAACTGTATTCAGCCTTCTCAAATTGCTGTTTCCTTATAGTGTAGTCAAATTTAAATCTTCCCATATTACAGATCTCAGTGGAAAAAAATAAATTCCAGAGGGAAAGACAGGAGGAGAGTCAGTAGAACCAGAGCCCAGCCAGATGAACTGAACCAACTAAGCCCAGCCCAGATCAACTGATTCCTAACTCAACCGCAGACAAGGGACTGAGCTGGACCCCATCACAACAACCCAGCAGAGAGGCCAGCCTAGAGCAGCTGAGCCCAGCCACCATGTCGATGAATGAGCTACACTGGTGCCTTTTGGTGTGTCCCATTGATTTTGTCGTTATGACTAAACCTACCTGGTGTAATACTAAACTATTTCCAAAGTGTTTATATCAGTTTAAATTCTCACCAGCAATGCATGAATGAATGTTATCATTGCTCTAAATTCTTGACAACATTATCACTATCTGTTTAATTTGAGGCATTTTGGCTTGTAATAATTTTTATTTGGGCTTTATTTTCTATCTTCTATCTGACAACAAAAGAGCACCTTTTCATACCTGTGTGGCCATTTTGACATCTTTTTTTGTGTGTGAAACGTTGTTCAAGCCTCTTGCCCATTTTTCTGTTGCATTGTTTGTCTTATGGTTTTTGAAATTCTTTTTTTTTATGGTTTTATTCATTTTTTGAGAGAGAGGGAGAGAGAAAGGGATAATAAGTGGAGTGGGGGAGGGGCGGAGGGAGAGGGAGAAGCAGACTCTCTGCTGAGCAGGAAGTCTGATGCAGGACTCCATCCCAGGACCCTGGGATTATGACCTGAGCAGAAGGCAGATGTTTAACTGACTGAGCCATCCAGGCGCCCTGATTTTTTGAAATTCTTCATATATTCTAGACCTAAGGCTGTTTTAAGTTGTATGTATTAACAAATATCTTCCTTTCTGTGGTTTGCTTTTTCACTCTTGATTTGTGTCTTTTTGTGACCAAAAGTTCTACTCTTACTATAACCTAATTTAATGAGCTTTTTGTTTATGGTTAGTATTTTTTAGAATTATTTTACTGTGGTGTGGGAGTAATGGTACTTCTCTGTATTATCTTTACGAAACTTTGATATCCTTTTATATTTAGGTCTATAAAGCAACTGGGTTTCATTTTTGCATGTAATTTGAGTGGGAGTTGATGTTCAGTATTTTTTTGACCATTTTCTATCCTATTGTCTTAGCTACATTTTCTTAATATCTCCCACTGCTCTACCTTTTTGTACTCTTTTAATAAATCAGTTGTTCATATATACATAGGTCTGTAATCTGTTCCATCGATCTGTCTATTCTTGCACTAATATCCTATTGTCTTAATTATTTTAGCTTAAATTGACAGCTAGCAGAAGTTCTTCCACTATTTTTTCCTTTTCCATAATGTCTAATTAACCTTGTTTCTTTCAATTCACATACATGTGAGGGTTGACTTGTCAAATCACACACATACACACATGCACGCACACACAACCATCTTGAGATTTTTACTAGAATTGCATCAAATCGATAGACCAACTGAGTCTTCTAGCCCATGAATATTTATTTAAATTTTCTTAGATTTTCTCAACAGTATTTTCTAAAGTTCTGCGTAAAGATTTTGTACAACTTTTGTTAGATTTATTCCTAGATATTTTACTTGGTGAAAGTTTATTTTAAGTGGATTGTTAAAAGACATTAGTTTCTAATTATCTTTAGTTCAGCAATATTATTAAGCTAGCATTGTTTAAAAAAATTATCTATAGGTTTTACTGAATTTTCTCTGTGTTTGATCATTTCATCCGAAAAATGATAAAGCAATTTTTCCCGTTATAGTCTTTCTCTATATATATTTTTCATTTTGCAGAATAAAAAACATTGTTTAGCTCTTGGTATTTTGATAGGGATTACATTAAATTAAATTTGTAGAATTCTTTGGGTAGCATAGGCCTTTTTTTTTTTTTTTTGAGAGAGAGTGAGAGTGCATGGGTGTGCGAGTAGGCAGGAGGGACATAAGGAGAGAGGGAGAGAGAGAATCCTAAGCAGGCTCCACACTCAGCATGAAGCCTGACATGGGACTCAATCACACAACTTGAGCCAAAATCAAGAGTTGGACACTTAACCAACTGAGCAGCCCAGGTATCCCGTGGGTAATATAGACCTTTTAACAATATTTGTTTTCCAGTCCATGAGCATGGAATGTCTTTCCATTTCTTTGTGTCATCTTCGATCCCTTTCATCAACGTTTTCTAGTTTTCAGGTACAGGTCTTTCACATCTTTCATTAAGTTTATTCCTAGGTATTTTGTAATTTTTGGTACAGTTATAAATGGGATTGTTTTCTTAATTTGCCTTTCTACTGCTTCATTATTAATGTGTAGAAATGCAGTGGATTTCTGTACATTGATTTTGTATCCTGTAACTTTACTGAATTCATTTATCATTCTTAGTAGTTTTTTGATGGAATCTTTAGGATTTTCTATATAGAGTATCATGTCATCTGCAAATAATAAAAGTTTTCTTCTTCCTTACCAATTTGGATGCCTTTTATTTATTTTTTTTTTCTTTTCTGAATGCTGTGGCTAGGACTTCCAGGAGTATATTGAATAAAAGTAGTGATAATGGACATCCTTATCTTGTTGCTGAACTTAGGGGGAAGTTCTCGGTATGAGAACTGTGGGTTTTTCAAATGAGGCTCTTATTATGTTGAGGTATGATCCCTCTAAACCTACTTTGTTGAACATTTTTATGATGAATGGACGTTGTACTTTGTCAAATGCCTTTTCTACATCTATTGAAATTATTACATGGTTTTTATGCTTTCTCTTATTGGTGTGATGTATCATGTTGATCAATTTACAAATATTAAATCACCCTTGCATTCCTGGGATAAAGCCCACTTGATCATGATGAATATTTTTTAAATTGTTGGATTTGATTTGATAATATTTTGTTGAAGATTTTTGCTTCTAAGTTCATCAGAGATATTAGCCTTTCTTTTTTTGTGTGGTGTTTTTATCTGGTTTTGGTATCAGGGCCTCATAGAATGAATTTGGAAGTTTTCCTTCCTCTCTCTCTCTCTCTCTCTTTTTTTTTTTTTTTTTTTTTTTTTTGGAAAAGTTTGAGAAGATTAAGTATTTGCTCCTTTTTAAACATTTGGTAGAATTCACCTGTGAAGCTGTCCTGAACTTTTGTTAATTGGCAGTTTTTGATTATTGACTAATTTCATTGCTGGTAATTGGTCTGTTTTCTATTTCTTCCTGCTTCACTTTTGGTAAGTTATATGTTTCTAGGAGTTTATCCATTTCTTCTAGCTTATCCAGTTTGTTAGCATATGCTTTTTCATAATGTTCTTTTGCAATCATTTATGTTTTTGTACTACTGGTTGTTATTTCTCCTATTTCATGTTATTTTTGTTTTTATACATTGTTATAACTGAGAATGGTCCCACTTTTTCTATCCATTGAAAGATTTTGTGTGCATTCGACATTATTTCTTACTTAAACATTTGGTAGAATTCACAGGTGATCCTATAATGTCTGGAATTTTTCTTGTGATCAACTTTACAGAGTCTGTTTCATGAACAGTTATAAGAATGTTCATGTTTTCTCCTTCCTCCTGTATAACTTACATTTTGGATCTGTTTCTTTCAAACTGCATTTTAAAAAATTTAGTTTGAAAACTTTGCCTTTGAATTGAAACATTTAGTTCATTTACATTGAAATCAAATATTTTTTTTTTTTGCTTCATTTGTGTCAACTTCTATTTTTTTCCTCACTCCCCTTGCTTTCCTATTTTTACAATGATTGTAAAATTTATTCCTTTCCTTCTTCCCTCTTTTAGTTTGGAAGTTATGTGCTCTTTTACTTTTTTTTCATAGTTACCCTGCTGCAAGGTGCATCTTTTTCTTTTCATAATCTATTGTTATCTGATGCTTTTGACCTCTTCCCAGACAATAAGTAATTTAAAATACCCTATATCAATTTACTTTTTTCTGACTTATGTGATATTTCATCACTTATTTTAATTCTTATGTATATTAAACTGAATAGGGAAGTATATTTTTTATTTTATAGTTAATATTCATTTTATTTACCTTTTATTCTTTTTTGCTTTTCTTTATGTCCGGCTTTATCTTCAGACTTCTTTCTGAGATCATTATCTTTTTGTTTGAAGACAACATTTAGGGCAGTTCTGCTGGTGAGAAATTCTCTTAGATTTATTTTTGAAAACATGTTTATTTTACCTTTATTCTTAGAGATTTTTTTTTCAGTGTATAATTTTAGGATGGGAGGAATATTTATTTCTGGCTTTTGAAAAATACTATTACATTCTTTTCTGGCTTTGTTTCTGTTGCAAAGGCAGTAGTCAATTTAAATGTTATTCTTTTGAAAAAAATCTTTGTTATTCCTTTTAACTACTTTTTAAGATTTTCTCCCATCTGTGATGGACTTGAAAGTGACTTTCTTAGAATATGTCTTGCTTGAGGTGCCTTGTGTTTCTTGAGGCTGTGGCTTGACATCATTCCTCAGTTTTTTATCAGCCACTAAGTGTTCAAATTATCCTTGTGCTCTATTCTAACCCTAAACCCTGCTCTTCCACCAGTATTTCCCTTTTGAGTAGTAGCACTACTCATCCAGATGAAGCTATTCTTGATTTTTCGTTTTTTTTTTCTTTTTCTATTTTTTTTTCTTTTTGTCACACCATATCCAATCTATCAGAAGCTTTGTTAGTGCTATTTAAAAATTACACTTGGGACCAGGTCATGTCTCTCTTGTACACCTCTCCCACCTTAATCTATGATACAGTTGTTTTCACTGGGACAACTGCAGTGGCCCCACCAGTCTCTGCTTTCTCTCCTCCTGCTCTCCAATATTTCAACCCTTACACAGCAGCCAGAGGGAGCCTTGTTAAGTCCAAATCATATTATGTCACTCCTGTGTTCTGTCTTCCACTGGTGTGTGTCCTGTCAAACTTAGATAGTCCTTATCACAGTAAACCACGAGAGCCTTCATAGTTTCTCCTCTGGCTGGTTTCCTTTCCATCCTTCAACAAATCACATCACTCCAGACACATAGGATTTCTTGCTCCACCTGGAAAGTATAAAAAATGTTCCTGCCTAAGGCTTTTGTAGTATGGTTCCTTCTGCTGAAGCACTCTTCTAAGATTTTTGTGTACCTTAAGGCTTTCATTCATTTCCATGTCTGACCAAATTTCACTTCCTGAGAGATGCCATCATCATCATTCTTTATCCTCTGCTCTGTTTTTCCTCTTGGCACTTTCATTACCTGATGCCTATATTTTGTCATTGGATTATTTCTTTTCCTAAATATTTCCATTAAAATATAAACTCCATGCAGGCAACAATACTATCTGATTTTGTTTTTCTTACTTGCTGCATCCCCCAAGGTCTAGAACTATGCTTGATACATAGTAAGCAAATAAATATCTGTTAAATAAAATAATTAGTGGCTGTTGGCATTTTTCCTCAACAAATAGGAACCAATAGGAAGAAAGTATTGGAGTAAGGAGTTGGTTGCAATAAGATAGTTCAATAACTTGGATGGAGTTGGGAAGGCTATAATTGTGGAAATAATATTGAGAACTTTTAGTTGATTTTTAAATCCTTTACTTAAATTTTTAAATCCTACACTGACATTGAGGGCTTGAATAAATTGGGGATTTAACCATATTAAATAGAGAACTTTTAATTTTACCATGATATAAAGTATTATTAAAATGATCTGAAATTAAAATTCAATAAGGAATTTCTAATTGCAGAACTATAATGACTGTGTATGACTTTCTTTCCAAATAATCAACTTATCAACACTCTGTCTTGATGTGTATATGTGCATCACTCATCACTTAAAATAGTTATGCCTGAAATGAAGATATGTGACAGTTATTTAACAGCCACACAGCAAGTCAATACAATTGATTGAAGATACTGTTGAAAAAACCAAGAGAACCCAGAGAGATGTAAGATATTATTTTTAAGTGGGCATTTTCAAAGCTCTTATTTTTTTGAAATTTGGCCTAATATTTCATTTAGCTTTTAATGAAATAAATATAGATCAGAAGTTGCTTTAAAGTCATTAATCTATACGAACCAACCCCAGTTTATGCTTTGTTACCACAAGAAGTGAAAAGACAGATAAAGGCATCTTCTTAAAGATTCTGAATAGACATTGGTTATAATTTTATTTGAAATTATTTATTGATTATTATGAGCTTATTTGTAAAAATTATTGGTATCTAATGATTGTTATAGTTTGGTATCTAATGCACACTATTTGTGTACTAAGACAGAGAAAAGAATTCTCTTTGGGATTTCTAAGTGGTAGGTTTTCACCATGAGTAAGAGTTTTTACTTCACAAGAATTTCCATTGGTGTAATTTTTTTAGAATATAAACATGGTGAATATGAAAGTGTGTTTGTGAATTGCTGTTCAGTCTATAGATAACTTCCCTCAATATTGCATAAAGGAGTTGTCTGAGAGATTACTGCTCACTGTTATTCATTCACTATTTTATTAATCTAACAAACATTAAATGGCCACTCTCTGAGAGGCACTATATTAAGAAGTAGGGGTACCAAAATCATTAGAGACCTGTCTTCTGTGAGTTTGTGTCTAGCAGAAGGTGGAAAAAAAAAACATAGTCAATTTTATCAATGAAATTGGGTCATTGACCTGGTAACACATGCTAACTGGTTGGGAGTTCATTCTACTACTTTATCTAGGTTGGGAGTTCATTCTACTACTTTACCACACAAAGACCAAGAGTTCCTCAAAACTATAATCCTCTCAGGAATCAACATTTGTTAAGGGTCTACTATTTATAGAGAGTAAAATAAAATACAAATGGAATCTTAAAAGTGTTTAAAAAGTCTATAGACATATGCAAAGAAACACGGATCTTCACTGAAAAGTAGAATCAAACATATAATGAATGAAAAAAAAATAGAACAGCTTCATACAAACTGGCATTAGAGAGAGATCATGAAAAGAGAACATTTAGATCTGAACAAAGAAGAAATTTGCAAGCCTGTTGTGTCCCTGCCTGTTGTGGACAATATGCAACCAGCTAGTATCATTATAGGTACGCACTCCAGGACTGGTCAGTGACATTTATGTTCACCTGGGTGTTTATAAACTGGAGTACAGGTTATAAACTGTGTTGACTGTTCTTTTTATTATAATTCCAAGAACAACTGAGACCACTTGGAAGAGTTGAGAGAGACATGTCAACAACTATATGCTGTGTGCTGTGTAAGTTGCTGGGGATACAAAGACAAATTAGACATGTGGTCCTTTCATGAAGATTAAAATCAACTGAGAGAGACAGATATGTAAATAAGAATTCATTTAAAGTTTTCTAAATGCAAAAATATGTTTTTTCATAGGACGTTAAGACAGTGCACCAGAATCACACCTAACCCATGGCAGGGGGTTTAGTAGTACTTCCCACACTTCCCTGCAAGCTAACTACTGAGCTGAGTCCTGAAATGTGACCATAAGTTACTCAAAGAAAGTGAAAGATGAAGAGAGATATCCATGGACAGGAAGAATATGTTCAATGATAGGGGAACAGAGTGAACAGGAGAAGGTGTGACTGTGGGAGTGGAGGAGAGCATCATTGGACATGAGATAGTATAGGAAATGAAAGACTAGGATTTGGGATGTGTTCACAAAAATTCTTAAGTTGCCAAAAATGGTGAGCCAGGAGATACCACCTTCAGGGAATGACTAGGAATGATCAGAAGAGACTATACATGACAAAAATAAAGATAAGCAGAGAGTGTGCAGACAAGTAATGTTAGAATAAAAGAGAGAGAGAGAGAGAGAGAGAGAGAAGCAGCACTCTGAACCACACCATGGAGGTGAAATGGTTTGGAAGTAGGTGGCATTGAGAATTAGAGGGGGACAACATTCTCACTTCCCAATCTTGAATTTTATAAAGTATGAGAG
This sequence comes from Lontra canadensis, assembly GCF_010015895.1. Classification (NCBI taxonomy): domain Eukaryota; kingdom Metazoa; phylum Chordata; class Mammalia; order Carnivora; family Mustelidae; genus Lontra; species Lontra canadensis. Next base: position 34,642,957 of record NW_022631003.1, on the reverse strand, counting down.
AATAAACAAACTGAAAGACTAACCAGAGACATGTTCTCCTCAGAGACTACTTAGGATTCAGATAATTTAGGAAGTTGGAGGGATCCTCAAGGTTGGAATAGTTGGAAAACAGATTGAAAACACGAAGACATCAGTGACTATGTCAGTTAATAGGGAGTATGAATAGAGACAGAGGCAGAGTTGATCAATGGTGGAAAAAAAAGAAAAAGAAATGTCACAAAGGCCAGCAGCTATCAGAAAGCACCTTCCTGAGACGTTATTGCATGGAAACCTTTAAGAATTACAATTCATAGCAAGGCTTCAGTCATTGTGCTCAATTAAGATATGTAGAACAGAGAAGTTGAATCTTCAGCTGATTCTATTATGCATTTGAGTTACTTAGCAACTCCTCTGCACTGACTTTATGCTTATTGAACAAACATTTGGTTATAATTGGACTTCTCATGTGGTTTTCCTATAGGGAGGGTATATCCTGGTCACACTGATGGGAATATTAGAGTTACAATTTAATAAAACGACCTGGTTTACAGGTTTTATACATTAGTTTGATGATGATGGTTTATTGTAAGGCAGCTCCTGAGGAAATAAGACTTCTGAACCTCTAAGGCCAAAGGGCAGAATTTGGACTCAGGGGAATTCATTAGGCATTACTTACCTGCTATCCTTCCCAGGTGTTACCTCTTCTCTCTTATTTCTCACTTGCTTTGTTTGTTTGTTTGTTTTGTTTTCTTTTGTTTTTTAGTGCTTACAGTGCTAACTATAGAGGATGCAGAAAAAAGAGAGATTTGAGGATGGCAGTGGGTTGAGATTCAGTAATGGATGATTTGATAAGCAGGACAAGAGATGTAACATGCAATTGAAATAGAAGTTGGAGACATGGGCTGGAGACATGGATTTGGAGTCATCAGCACATTGAAGAAAACAATAGGATTAGGGAAGATCCTTCAGAGGGAGTGAGTACAATGGAAAGACAAGGGTCAAGCTTCAAGGATAGCCAACATCTAAAAGAAAGACCAAGGAGGAGATAAAGAGGAAGAAAGAGTGAACTGACAAGAAGGAGTGGATTTCGGCACCATAAAACAGGAACAAGAATGTTCCAAAAGTGAGGTAGTCCAGAGTATGGAAAATAAGTTAAAGAATATGGAGTTAAAAGACTTCATTGGATTTAACCAAAAAAGTTGTTGATCTTGAAAAGGCTAATTTCAGTAAAGTCATGGGGCAGAGACCAAAGTGTAGGGATTTGAGACATGAATAAAACTTGAATAAATGGGAGAATGAGAGTGTGGAAGTGGATGAAGGAGGTATTAATGCCCTGTGAATCTTGAAAGTTCCAGGCCAGTAAATTAATTAGTGGAATTAATTAATTAATTTCAGAATAGAAATGACTAAGATGTGCTGTCAAAGTGTGAAAGGTATTGAGTGATTTTTATACTTCAATTTCCACTCACAGACAAAGCAGCCTTTCTCAACTTAGATTTGGTAAGAATTCAGCCTTCATGTACTAAGGATTCCATTGTATGTGATGAACTTCTCTCCTATATGTTTAGAATGGTCCTATTGTATTCTATCCTTGGAATAATGTAGAGAATAGTTACTCAAATAGCTTTCTGTATTCTGTGTTCTGATGCATTAGTATCACCTGGGAGTGTGCTAGAAATACAAAATCTCAGGGGCCATCCAGACCTGCTGGATCAAAATCTGTATTTCCAATATATACTCTTGTGATTTCTACCCATATTACAGTTTGAAAGGCACTACTTTAGAGCAATGGTTCTGAATCTTAGCTACACTTTAGGATCATCTAGGAAGTTAAGACAGAGTACCGGTGCTTTGGATTCACCATCAGATTTTCTGATTCAGTTGGTCTGAGATGTGGTGTGGGTATGGCTATTTTTCAGTAATTCACCAGGTGATTCTTGAATGAGGCCAGAGTTGAGAACAACTGGACCTGGGAAATAAGAGTTCAATTAACAGGATCTTTGAGCAACATTTGAGACAAAAGTAGCTTGACCACTGATCAGTAAAATGAGAGCAATTGTGCTTCCTGATTCCTTGGTTCAGCAGGTGGGAGGAAGATAAATTATATAAAATCCATTAACTGCTTTGAGTTTCATAAAGGAAAGTTAAACTTATAAATGTTATATAATATAATTATATGATAATGAAGACAAATATGCAAATGCCTAATTGAAACATAGAGAATGAGATACAAAATGAAACAGACCTTGAGAAAGCTTCTTAGAAATTGAAGAGTAATAAAAAATAATAAAGTGCTTGTCAGGGAAAATACATTTAAATTCTAACTCCCAGATGAATTTAAGCAATAAATTTAGTACCTATCCTTCCAATTTTTAGTCAAGAGCATAGATACAAAAACTTCTAATGTAAAATATTTTTAATCCTGTAATAGTTTTGGTAATTACTGAAGACCAATGGGTTAAATGAGCTGTTTTAAAGGTTTTTTTATCTATATTGCAATGAAAATAGAGATTTGCATAATTATCTATCCAGTTAAGGACAATCTATGCACCCACAGGACCAAGACTTGCCTAGTCCACAGGAAGGTATTTCAGTTGGTGTGAATTACTAGTACAGCTTAGTCATCTTCCATATTCATGGGGGACGTATGTAAACCTGAGGTCATTACTTCCCTCATTCTGAGAATGAGTCACAGCTCAAATCTTTTCCCAGGGGGAGTCAGACATTGTTTGCTTGGCTGTTATACTTTCCTTTTTCCTGGGTCATAGGCCTCCACAGTTTTGATGATGGGTTGTTCTGGACTCTTTGTTTCCTGTTATACAATTCTCATTTAAGCCTTCAGAAAAATATCCACATGATATTTATATGATGTTTTAACAACCATTTTCTCATTTGAGACTCACTAAAATTATATAATGTATACAGACCAGAGGTTATGTTTTCCTGTAAAGGATGATAAAATTGATTGGTGTTCAAAACCATTGAGTTCGTTCCCTAATGTCTCAGTGCTACTTGAAATCACGATTTATTGCTAGTTATAGTCCTACTTCTGTTGAAAATATCCATGTCTAGAATCTGGATTTTGTTCAGAAATCCAAGTGTTTCTTTTCATTTCCTTTCACTTAACATTTTATCTTATAAGATATATCCCTATCCCCACCCCCATTTTTCATTCTTTCTCTTCTCTTTTTAACTCTTTGTAATTTGTCAGTTGTTGTCTTATTTCCCCCTTGCTTTATATTTCAAAGTTCTAGTTTCATTCATAGCCTTGTCTACTCTAAATTGTAATTTTATGCATTCTTATCTATTTCATGGTAATAGTTGAGTTAAAAGTTTAAGACGAACTAAACTATTGGTGTTTTGTTATTGGATGAAATAACTGGGGAGTAGAAACATTTTGGGGGCCATTGGCAGTTTTCAAGCAGTGTCTTATACATTACACCTATTGAAAAGGAGATACCAGGTCTGAAATAGTCACCCATGCTAAGCCCTGCATCAGCAAACAAAGACTTAATGTATAACCTAACTGCAGTCCTACCCCCTACTCCTCCAGAAATGTGACCTTTAACCAGCCAACCTGGAATTTCCTGGTCAACATTAGGAAGTAATCCACTTTTAGACCCCTTTTCTTCCCTTTAGGAGAGTGACCTTGCTGGAAACAACACACTTTTTGCTAATAATTTCCTTTTTTCCCCATCCCATCTCTTTCTTTAAAACCTTCCATCTTGTACATATCCTTGGAGCTCCTTTCCATTTATTATATGGGATGTTGCTGATCATGAATGGTTTAATAAAGCTGATTAAATCTTCAAATGTACTTATTTGAATTTTTGTTTAACAGATTTGGTGGAAGCAATAGGAGACTTCCAATAGAAGGAGACTTCCAAAGACTCTGGGGACAATGAGAAACACAGATGTGGTACCTCACAAATCCTTTGAGTGCACTGGCTTGCCATTTTTGAGAGCTGTGGGTAAGTTCTTTCTCAGTTCTGAGCTCTGCTATCTTTGCATTGAGCTGCCCATCTAATTGGCTTTCCTTTACAGGGCAGGTTCAGCCTGAGCTGGCAGATGGTTCTGCCTAGAGTTAAGCTCCTAGCCTTTCTGACTGCAGTTCCTATGTTTCTGAGTGGAAAACCCAGCCGTTGATTCTGCCCTCAGATTTCTCATTGGGGACTGACTGTTGGTGGTTTACTATGCAGTTCTCCATTTGTTTGGAATCCTTCCCCAGATTCCACAATGGAAACTGTTAGTTTTCATTTTGTTTGGACTTAGTCCACAGCCCCCATTCCTTGGGTTTTGCTGGTTCAGATCTTTCCCCAGTCCAATGTCCCATTGGAACTGGTGGTGGTATCTATAGGGCGCTCTCTTGGTCAGGACACAGTAACATCTATTGGTTACAGCTGGTATACTAAGGTGTACAGGTTTGTCTTTTTTTTTTTTTAATCTAGATAATGGTTATTTCTAATAGGAATCTTGGAGGTCCAAAAGCTGTGAAAATTGATGGGCATAAGTTGAGCACTTAAGTGTTAGAGTGTCACTTAACCCAAAGACTCTTGTATTATAATAAGTTGGCTATGGAATGGGTCAGATTGATATAAGGTCACTTGTTAACCTCTGGGAAATTTTGTGCAACAAAGTACACTGTAAAAACGCACAATCCCCATGGGGCATCTGGGTGGTTCAGCATCTGCCTTTGGCTCAGGTCACAATCCCAGGGTTCTGGGATTAAGCTCTGTGTTGTGCTCTCTGCTTGGGCAGCGAGCTTGCTTTTCTTTCTCCTCCCTACTCGTGTTCTCTCTTGTTATCTCTGTCACTATCTCTGTCTCTCCTGCTCAAATAAAAGACTTAAATCTTAAAAAAAAAATACATAATCCCCAACTCTATGACACATTAATCTTTGGTATTAGTTTGGCTCTGAGACATCCAAGGCTTAGCTAAATGAATAAATAGATAGGTAGATAGATAGGATCCTTAAAATCCAAAGAGTTAAGCCTGTCACTTTCTAGTACACCTGCTTATTTTGTCTAAAAATGATGGTCCCAGAGCTATAAATATCTACCAAAATGACAAAATCTTATAAGACAATCTAGGATTACAATGGGCATTGTGGGGAACATTCCAGTTAGATAAGGTCATCAATCTAAGAAGTACACTTGAAACTAAGAGTTTCTGAATTAAAAAATGTGATACCTGTTTTAATTGGTATGCAAAATCTTCCAAAAGGCTTCAAGATTCCAATATAGTTTCATTAAGACTCCTTACAAAAAACTAATGAAAAATTAGAGAGACCAGAGGTACCTAAGCAAAAGACAGTAGTACTGCATAACTCCTACTCTCTCCTCTATCCTTTTTTTTTTTTAAGATTTTATTTATTTATTTGACAGAGAACACAAGTAGGCAGAGAGGCAGGCAGAGAGAGAGAGGAGAAAGCCAGCTCCCCTTGGAGCAGAGAGCCCGATATGGGGCTCGATCCCAGGACCCTGGGACAATGACTGAGCCGAAGGGCAGAGGCTTTAACCCACTGAGCCACCCAGGCACCCCTCCTCTATCCTTCTTTACCTGAGTACCCATGTTTTTACTAATGCTGTGTCTGAATAGCATTTCCACTCTGAAGTGACTATACACAGTTATCTTTAAAAATAAAACCACCTGAGATTGTAGCAATCTTCCTCAGATAGTTTTTACTCTTTGGTCAAAGATGGAACTAAGGGCTACAGTTAAAGGTTTTTCTAACCTCAGTGAGAATCCTCAAACATTTTTTTTTTTTAAAGATTTTATTTACTTGAGGGAGAGAGAGAGTGCGAGAGCAAGCATGAACAGGGGAGAGGGCAGAGGGAGAGGGACAAGCTGATTTCCCAGAGAACGGGGAGCCTCACAATTTGGGGCTCTATCCCAAGCCCCTGAGATCATGACCTGAGCCAAAGTTAGATGCTTAACCAGTTGAACCACCCAGGCGCCCCTCCTCAGAATTTATTGGAGTTTAGAAACCTTATTGGGACCTATGACTCCCTGCTATCAGATATTTATCATTTTGTGCATGTGATTGTAGGACCTGGGGAAGCCAAAAATGGATTCAGGAGGCAGAATGGCATAATCCCAAAGATGACATGTGAGATCTTTAATCTCCAACAGGATCCCTTAATGGACCAGAAAAAGCTCACAGTATAGCAACTGACATTTTAAAAGCCATTCCTAGGGTTTTCCCTCCCTGTACTGATTAGTCTATTACTGAAACATGCAGACAAAAGAAAGATGAGTCTGTGGCTGACTTCAAAGCCTGTTTGGAAGTTCTCCTTCTATGGAGTTTTGGATGCTGTACAGTAAACAAGGCCACCCAACCTGCTCTAGTTCCCCTATTTGTAATTGGATTATCTTTTGGGATTACTGTGTTAATAAAAGACAAAAACTAGGATGGGTAGTCATCAGTCTTGCTGAACTCAGGACCATAGCTGAACATTTTGGAAAAACTTTAGAAGAAGATCATAAACAAAGGTCCACTAAAATATTGGCCTTATAGGTACAAAGGCTCCAAGGCTAAAGACCCAAAAGAAAATAACACCTGGATCTCCCACATAACATCTTCCTAGAGGTCCACCATCAGAATAATGGCCCAAAGATCAGTGTTTCATTTGTAATCAACTGGGACACTAGGAAAAAAAAAATGATCCTCAAAAATCCTATGCAAATTCTTCAAGGGGAAGATCCCCATACTGGGTCTTCCCCCAAAGTCATGGGACTTCCAAGGACCCTCCTCTAACTTGCTACCAGAAATAACCTTAAGTAGCCAAATAGAAACTTTTAAAATTAAAATTAGTGGAAAATCTAAGCAGATTCTGATAGATACTGGGGCTACACATTCTTCTTTAAATCCCCTCTTCATAAGACAACAAATCCTTCAGGGGTATCTATTAAAGTTTAGAGAGAATTTCTTCCTCAACAACTACAAATGATTCTGAGAACTTTTACTGAAAAACATTCATTTTTGCTATATGATATAGCCCCAGTCAATCTATTAGGTAGATAATTCCTTTCTAAATTAAAAAAAAAAAAAAAAAAAAAAGCTAATATGTTTTTGCTTCAGTGGAAACCTCCACCTTGAAGTTTCCTGGCCATCTCAAACCTGATCTTTTATGTTCTTTACAACCTATACTTGACATAGAAGCAGAAGAATTCCAACAAAAATCTCCCAGTTCAACTGACATGCCCAAAATCTTGAGGTACTTCTAATACTGACATTGGGAGTATAAAAAGTACAGAGCCCATAAAAATTCAAATAGACATAACTAAACCTGTTCCTAAATTGCCTTGATATCCATTAAAGCCTGAGGCCATATAAAGCCTCAAACCAGTAATAAAAGAACTAATTGCCCAGGGGTTAATCAGTTCCTGCACCAGCCCCTGTAACATGAGGATCTTTCAGGTCCAAAACCTAATTGGTGGGGATGGGGATATGTCTAGGACTTAAGAGCAGTTAACAAGGTAGTTATTCTCCATTTTCCAGTCTTTCCAAATCCAAACAGCACATTCCATCAGACTCAAAACGGTTCACTCTTGGAGACATTGGTTCAGCTTTTGTCAGCATCGCTGTAGACCCCAACCACCAATATCTGTTTGTTTTTACTTGAAACAATCAATAATGTACTTGGCCAGTTATGCCTCAATGGTTCACTGAGGCCCCTTCTTATTTTTCCCAAGTACTCCACCAAGATTTAAGCACCTCCAGTTCCCCAGAAATCGACCCTTTTACAATACCCTCTTGCCATGCTCAGTTTCCAAAGAGGTGCCCATAAAAGATTCCATTTATTTACAGTAACAACAGTAACAATTAGCTGGAAAAGGACCTAGAGTCTCTAAGGAAAAAAAATTATAATCATATCTAGATACTCTTCGTTATCTGGGTCATAATTTAAGTGCCAAAGGAATCCAGTTGTCTTCAAAAAGAATTAAGCTAATCCAGCCATTTCCCAGGCCCACAACTAAGTGACAGTTTTGTAGATCCTAGTTCTGGCTGGTTATTGTAGTCTGTGGGTTCCTAACTTTTCTATCCCGGCTTCCCTGCTCTATGAGCTTCACTAAAACTTCAGTCCTTGAACCCCTTCCTTGGGAAGAGAAACATGAGCAGGCCTTTATAAGACTAAAACAAATACTATAAGAACTGCATGCCCTAGGGCTGCCTAACTATTCAGAACTTTCCCCATTATTTGTGCATTAAAAAGATAACTAAGCCTAGAAATTCATGCAAGAATCTGGTAGTAAACACAAGTCTCTTGCCCATTATAACATACAACTGTAGCATACAGTTGCTCGCGCCTATCTCAGCTGTCTTTAGGCTACAGATGCAGCTGCAAAGTTAGTAGATGCCTCAGAGGATTTAATCTTAGGAAATAGCGTTTCTTTACAAACTCCCACTATTCAAAGTCTTCTTAACCCAGATTCACTAAACATTTCTCCTTAAGCATACTAACCTCCTGTGAGACACTTTTGCTTTCACCACCTAATCTGTATCTTAAATGTTACAATGTTCTTAATCCTGTATATTCCTACCACTGCCCAAGGACCAGAGGAAGGTAAGTCCCATTACTAAGAAGCAATAACATCCTACGTCGTGACACCATGTCCTGATTTACGAGACATTCTTTTGAGTAATCCTGATCTAATTTTGTGTGTTGATGGGTCATGTGGTAAAAACAAGAAAGATAACTTTCCTTTTTTTTTTTTTTTAAGATTTTTATTTATTTATTTGACAGACAGAGAACACAAGTAGGCAGAGAAGCAGGCAGAGAGAGAGGAGGAAGCAGGCTCCCTGCTGAGCAGAGTCCCCGATGTGGGACTCAATCCCAGGACTCTGGGATCATGACCTGAGCCGAAGGCAGAGGCTTTAACCCACCAAGCCACCCAGGCGCCCTAAGAAAAAGAACTTTCAAGCTGGTTATGCTGTTACTACCTACTATGAACTCTAGAGGGGAAATGTCCTCCAAGCTGAATCAGCCCAACAAGCTTTTGTGGTTGACCCTGATTTTAGGACATTATGGAAACAGTGAGGTTTTCTTGTGTCCACTGGGATCCCAGTCAAAAATGGGCAACAAGAAAATGAACTTCTTACTGCTATTCTCTTACCTTCTGAAATTGTTGTTACCAAAATCAAGCTTCACACTAAAAATACTGAACCTGAGTCTTCAGTAGATGCTCTAGCTGACTTCCATGCAAAAGCAGCCAAACAGGGGTGCCTGGGTGGCTCAGTGGGCTAAGCCTCTGCCTTCGGCTCAGGTCATGATCTCAGGGTCCTGGGATCGAGCCCTGCATAGGGCTCTCTGCTCAGCAGGGAGCCTTCTTCCCCTGCCCTTCTCTCTGCTTGCCTGTCTGCTTGCTTGTGATCTCTCTTTCTGTCAAATAAATAATTAAAATCTTAAAAAAAAAAAAAAGCAGCCAAACAAAATCTATAAAGATTGAGGCACATGTAGATGAAGTTCAACCTGCTTCTACAAAAAACGACCTCTTGTAGTCAGACTTTTGCCATCCTGATGTCCTTGTGACATGGCCATGGTCTCCTGAATCAGAAAAACTATGATGGGCAAACAGTGGTTGTAAACTCAGTAACTGTCAGGCTATGGAAAAATCAAGATGGCCATTTAGCTCTTCCTGACTCCCTGACAAACCCCATTTTTCAGTTTTTGCAGTCTTTGCCCCACCATGGTGCATTCAAGATGACTCAAAATAAGGGTGCCTACCTGACTCAGTTGGAAGAACATACAACTCTTGATCTCAAGGTTGTGAGTTTGAGCCCCACATTGTGTGTAGAGATTACTAAATAAATAAATAAATAAATAAATAAATAAACTTAAAAAAAAAGATGACTCCAATTATGAATACCATTGGTGAGGAAACTTCTATAAAACTGAAAAAACAGTGCATCTTCAATGTCAGATCCATAAACCAACAAAAACTATTTTTGTTCCCAGAGGCCTCAAACTATCTGGACCCTTGAACACCTATAGTTGAACTTCATTCAGTCACCACCAAGTATGGGTTATCCATATGTTCTTATTTTGTATGTATGTTTTCTGGAGGGGTTGAAGCCTTCCCCTGCTGTGAGGCTGATGCAGTGCAATAGCAAATACACTGTTGTGTTTTCACTTGGGGTATATTGTTTTCACTTGGGATATACCTTCCATAATCTCTGAGATGAAAGCACCCACTTCCCTTGGCAAATCATACAAACTTTAAGGAAAGATTTAAAAATTTCTTGGAATTATCACTTTTCCTATCATCCTCAACCATCAGGCAAAGTTGAAAAACAAAAACAAAAACAAAAAAAAACCCTAATGGGATCCTCAAACATAACATTTCTAAACTTGTTGAAACTACTAGACTTTCCTGGCCTAAGGTGTTGCCCCTGGCCTTATGATTCACAATACCTATTGTGGGAAACATTAATCCACTTCACATGAGATAGTCACTGGCAGGCCAATGTCTGCTGGTGTACAACTCTCTGCTAATCCCTGGTTCTCCCATGCTAATATAACCAGTTACTATACATCTTTAATGTATGCTAAAGCCTAGTATCAACAGCTTAAAGAAGGTTTCCAGGATCCCAGTTCAAAGGATCCTCTTATTCATAGCTTGGAACCTGGTGATTGGGTACTCTGGAAACATTATCAGAGAAAAACAGCCTTTGAACACTGTTGGAAAGGACCTTACCAAGTGCTCCTTACCACTGACACTGCTGCAAAATTAAACGGCTTTAGGCATGGGTACACATCTCATAGTTGAAGAAAACTCCACCTGGCAGCTGGTCCTGTGGATGCTGGAAAACTCCAAATCAAATTGATGGAAAAAAAGTAGTTGACCTGGAGGTAGACTGCTTCCACCCAAGATGCCAGATCAAGACTTAATATCTTAAACATGAAACACTTTTTTTCCCCTCTCTTTTATTTACTCTGGGACTGGCCTAAAATGATCACATCCTCATCTGTATCTTTCAGACCATTCCTGAGGGGGTAAACTTTTAGGATGCTGGATTTCTCACTAAAGATTCTGATCTTCCATAATGCCAGAGAGCCCCTGATTCTGCCTGTGATCAATATCTCTTTTATTCCCAATGTCACTATAAACCACAGTTCACCCCTCCTCATAAGTTTCTGACTGACTTCAACTCATGGCCCGAGCATCCTATGCCTTGTTCTTAACCTTTCCCTAGTTATATCTGTGTATGCCTAGTTAGACACGAATACCTGTGTAAATCTTAGTTCCTTTGTATTTCCTTGTTTCCATAATTATTTAGATCATATATGGCTCCAAAGTGCATTCTAAACATTGGAATATATCCTGCTTGTAGCTATAACATCATATAATATCATAATACAACGTACTCCCTGGTACATTGTATTCTCTCAAAAGTTTAAATGCATGTTCACTGTGTTAGCCCCTAAGCAAATGATCTCCCTAAGACTGAAATGTTGGGAGAGGAATGGAGAGGAGGACCAACTTAAAAATTGTGAATCTGAAGTCGTGGCCTGTGACTATCACAGAAATTAAAATGAAAAACTGTCATGACCTGTGAATACCACACAAAGGATCAACAGAATTTTGCAAAGACTGTGGGAAATACAGAGTGGTAGCTGAGAGGGGTACTAAGGTCTTAAATTTTGATCACATCTCTCAATTAAGCTGAAACTCTAACCAAAAGATAGAGGGTTATTAAAAAGAAGATAGCAATCCCAGAATGGAATCACTTGGGCTAAGCCCCACATCAGCAAACTAAGATTTAATACCTCACGTAAGTGTAGTCTTAGCTTCCCTGGAATGTGATCTTTAACCAGCCAACGTGGAATTTCCTGGTCAGCCCTAGGAAGTATCTGCTGATAGACCCCTTCTCTTCTCCTAGGAGGGTGACTTTGTCTGAAACAATATGTTCTTTGCTAATAATTTCCATTTCTGTAGCCCCTCTGCCTTTAAAAAACTTCCATTTTGTATATCTCCTTGGAGCTCCTTGCTAGATGGGATGCTGCCCGATTCATGAATTGTTAATAAAGCCAATTAGAACTTCAAATTTACTCAATGATATTTTTGTTATTTAAAATATCTTACTAAACATAACTAGTCAATGCTCGTTGACTTCTGGTTTCTTTCCCCAACAGGAGTGAAAATCAGATATTTTATCAAAGTGACAGTGTGGTATTCATTTTTCGTATTTCTACTTCTTGGAAGGGTGCCTTCAAAAGCCAAAAAGTTCTTTAATTGTCCAGAGCACCTGCTTCAAAATACCTCAGTGTTAAACTATTTGTTTTTTCCCTTTAGAAGACCATAGTACAAGTTCTGTTAACACTCTGACACCATGCCAAAATATACAACATTCATTTAAGATTGAGTATTAAAGGCCCTATTCACCATTTTTTTAAGAGAAGGGAAAAAAGGAATAAAGGCCTTTCACACATTCCCTCTGTAATTATAAATGTAAAACTATTCTGGATTCATCTACCTAGCACATGGAAATACTGTGAGAGTTTACTGAATAGTTCACTCGTATTTTCCAGAAAAAAAAAATATATATATATACATATATATATTTCATTTATTTTGGATTTCTCTTGCCCTTTTTTTTCCTGGTACTCAAGGTGCAAAAATAAGAACTTTTTATATTGTTAAATCAGTCATGCATATAGGAAGGTGCCTCTATGCCCAGAATAAATGCCACTGGGCATCTAACCACAGCTCTGGCCAGCTGCACATAGCTGCTCTTGTTCTACCAGGCCCTACCCCTCTCCTCCTCAATGCTCCCACAGTCCCTGGATCCTGGACATATTTGCAAGAAAGGTGTGCTTGCTTTGTGTGTTTGCTGACGGGAATTCCTATGCCTCATAGGCTCAAAGTACCCTGCTACTCTTTCTCCTGGCTTTTCCAGTGGAAAGATATTGGTGAGTAGCTTTGGCAAGTAGTTAAAAGGTATTTCCAATGAGTTTTTTACTTGGTTAAATTAAGATAGATATACATGAATGTATATGGAGAAATGGCATGTGATATAATCACACCCACACACTGTTAGAAGGTGGAAGAGGGACAGTAAAGTATCCTCCAGCCTGAGGAGGAATTTCGAGACCAAAAAATGAAGCAGGCCACTTCATACTGTTTACACAGAGTTTTACTCAGGGTAACTTACAGACAGGAGATTGGGCAGACAAATGATCCCACACTAAGCAACTATTCTCCACCTCTGTCCTGATGGTAACACAGCTTCTATAGAGCATGGGGCATTGTGGTGAGGCCAAGAAGTAGTTATCTAAAGTAGCACCATCTCTGAGCCAGAGGATCGCTACTAGTTAGCTAAAGTGGTGACTTCTGTGTGTCACTTTAGGGACGATCAGAATAAGTCTTCCTGCTTTCTGGTAAGGCACATATTAACCTCTATGGGGGCTGGGACACAGCCCCGAGAGAGGTCATTTTGTGGGCATGAACAAGATGGAGGGCCAAGGACGGAGTCAGTGTCATCAGCACTCCTACACACACACAATACTTATTGTATTCACCCCATGCACATGTTCCTTCTGATGACCTTGCACATTTCTTCGTATTTTATTTTTTCCCCAAAGATTTTATTTATTTATTTGACAGAGAGAGAAAGAGCACAATAGGGGGAGAAACATGCAGAGGAAGAGGGAAAAGCAGGCTTCCAGCTGAGTGGAGAGCAGGAGGCAGGCCTCGATTCCAGGACCCTGGGATCATCACCTGAGCTGAAGGCATATGCTTAGCTGACTGAGCCACCCAGGTACCCCTATATTTTCTATAATTTAAACTGGACAAACTAGGCAAAGGTTAACTCAAAGACCACCTCTGTAGACTAGCCAGAGACCTAAACCATGAAAGGCTCTGAGAATCCCAAGAGGGAACCTCCAACTGGATGATAACTGACTGAATCAAACAGATTCTCTTTAAAAAAATCTAAACCCAGAGAATGTGTCAATAGTGGCAGAAGAACTAGAAGCAGAGATATAATCTCCATAGTAAAAGAGTAATCGAGTCCAATCTTTGACTTATATGATTGAAATGGCTCCTGTAATCCAGTAGGCCAGTAAACCCATGAACTTCCCATCTCCTTGAGTTCCTCTTCCACCATAATTTAGTTATCCCTTCATTTGATCCAAATCACTAATTTATGTCATTGCCTATAACTATTTTATCTCTCAAATCACTAAACAATCAGTTTTGGCCACCATCATCATTCTGTGACCTCAGTGAGACCCTCCAGTCTCATTAATTCCCCACCTTTTCTCAAGTCATAAATTCTCTATTCATGTGTCTGTTATCCAGGTTAGAATCCCTTATACATCATTAAGTAAGAATATTCCCCAAAACCTGAATTCCTTTGCCCCTCTGTCTTTTTGTCACACAGAAAAGCCTAAAAAAAGGATAGCCTTCCTTTCTTCAGACCTGCACCTTGCTGTAGAATTTCACACCATAGGATAGATTGGTTTCACTAGAAATTCACGATTACCAAGAAGAAAACCCAATTGCTTGGCAGCTTTGCAATATTTCTTTAGTCAATTTACATGTACTCCCTGAAATTATTTTTTGAAACATTTGCTGTTGTCTTCAAACTTACTTTCCATATTTCTTGCTACTCCTTGAATGTAGGAATTCCCTTGTCATTCTAAAATCAAACAAATATCCTACCCAAATATGTCCCAACATAAGAATTTTACCTTTTTTTTTTTTCCTCCTGCATCCCATTCCTTTCTTGCATTTGAGAAAATCTATGTTTAGTTCTCACTTCTGTTGTTTCCACTCTTTCACCTGGGTTCTTTCCATTGACTTTTTTGTTTCTTTGTTTACTTAAAAAATATAACGTATTCAAGTGAATAACATTACAAATGCTTATTTAACCAATTTTCCAGAATTAATAAGTAGTTAATGCTTTCCAATGTATGGCTTAAGCTTGCATTTATGGGACAAAATACACAGAAATTATAAAACAGGGCACCTGGGTGCTCAGTGGGTTAAGCTTCTGCCTTTAGCTCAGGTCGTGATCTCAGGGTCCTGGGATTGCACCCCCCCACCCCCAACTGGGCTCTCTGCTCAGCAGGGAGCCTGCTTCCCGCCCTCTCTCTGCCTGCCTCTCTGCCTGCTTGTGAACTCTCTCTGTCAAATAATTAAACAAATTCTTTAAAAAAAGAAATTATAAAACAAATACATATTTATTTCTTTCTTAATCTCAGTTCATCACTTTCTTTTTTTAACCAAAAGCATGAATTTAAAGAATAGTCTTTCTCTCCAATCTTTATATGTTTACAACAAATCTGGGTACACATCATATATATGACTACTTTTTCAGTTTAAAATATTTCCTTAGATAATACCATGCTATGTGTGTCATTCTGATATTTTATTCAATATTATATAGTGAAATCTATTCATGTTGATACATATAGTTTTAGTCAATTCTAGTATTCCTCTACATATTATTTTATCATATGAAGTACTTAAGTAACTCTATATTTTTTTTCTTTTTTTCTCTTTTTGTTCTTACAAATGATTCTGCAGTGAGCTTCTTAACTGGCTTCTTAATATACTGAGTCTGGTCCTATTTCTCACCAGATATCACTTTCTTTCTCTAACTACGGAACCAGTTTGTCAGTGTTATCTATACATGATGCCAATTTTTCTCATCCTCCCTTGTTCTTCAAATTGCTTCATTTTCTTATGGCCTTAGAATTCCACCAAAACAGCTCTTGCTTAATAAACAGGCAATGAGTAAGCTGAACATAATAAATGTGATGCAAGGCACATAAACTCTATCATTCCTATCTCTTATTCTAAATCACTAGATCCAATGTTCATTGGCACTTGAGGCCACAAAATCAAGTGCAAGGTGACAAGGGACCTAATAGCAACAATGAGACATTTCTAGGGGTCTGTATTTAAAGTTTTAAAGCATTATGACCGCTCACAGATGAGGAGAGGATAAGTATTTTTCAGAAGAAGCCTAAACCAAAGAAGTGATTTAGTGAATTGTCCAAAGTTCAATGTAATATCCAATGTGTGGAAAACATAACCTGGTTCTCAGTCACATATTTACTTATTCCTCAAATAAAAAATAATATTAAACTATGTGCTCAGTAAAGTTTTACCATGTTCAGTGAGTGACATGAAGAAGAAGCATCACTCTTCCATTCCCAGAACTCACAGATGAGAACAACGGATGTGAAAAGCTTTGGATTAGGAGTGGAGGGGAAGCCTGACTGCCTGTGGGCTTTTGGGAAACCTTTACAGAGGGGGACCTTTTCCGTGATATTTAAAGCTGAGGATGAATTCAGTTGAGAAAGAAGAATGTGGGAAAGATGCTTTTGGGCAGAGGGGGACAACAGAGCCTGACAGCACATGCAGTTTGACACAGAGCAGGCACTCAATAAATACTTGTTAACTGTGTATTAAATGAATGAAAAGGGGGAAATGGACACTTGCTGCTGAGAGGGTGATAAGAAAGCTAAGGAATTTTTCTCTCATTTAGTTGCACTGTTCTGATCCACGCAGAAAGAAGAAAAAAAGAGGACCAAAGAGTGATTTCTGTCTTCCATGTCACTTCACGTAACATAATCTAAAAAGTAGTTACAATAGTTCATTTACTGTTAGAACTTGTCATAAACACTTTTAGGTGGGTGTGTGTGATAGTGATGGAGTGCATGTCCAAATCATTGGTAATCCTGGGAATGGTCGTCAAAGTAATGTGATTGATACAAAAGGCACTGACAGACAAAGCAAGGGACGAACTTGTTTTAAAGTAGGTAAGGTGACCCAACTTACACAGATGGCCACATAGTGCAAGGGACTCTCTAGAAGCACTCCAGGTTACATGCACAAGCTTCTATAGTCTTCGTATTTCCCCAGAAGTGTTCACCTGTCAACGAAGCCACCTGATTCAAAGAAGAGACGGCTAGGCTTTTTGAGAAGCTTCTATTTTCTGCTCTCTCAAAAAATTAAAAATTTCCTAGGACTCTGAAGAAGACTCTGGTTATATGCCTGTCTGATCACCAAGAAGAAGAAGATAAAAAGAGTTCCAGTAGCTTCTTAGGTACTTTCTATAAATCAGAAGTGTACCCCCACACAGCGTGTGCAGATTCAAACCTTTAGTCTATTTCAATTTTATCCTGGCATGCCCTAAAATAAATCCACTCTTCCAGACATAATGGTCTTATGACATGAATGCATCAACAAGTAGAACAAGTATCCTAAAAGTTTCTTTAATGAAACTCACTGTTTTTATGTCCATTAGTATAAGCAGGACAAATGAAAAGGGGTGAGAACCTTTGTGACATAGTCATACAAAAACATACAAGAGGTGAATGCTATTGTGATAATTTCAATTGACGAATACTTGGACCATAAGGAAAAATAAAAATTTGGGTTAGATTCTGATTTCTTGAATGTATGTCTAGTATGACACCCTCTGTGTTAATTTATTTTTTGTTATTCAGTGCTTTTTACCTGCAAATGTAATAACAGTATGTATTCTATGATTATTTTTATAATCTATTTCTACATCATTTGAAGAAAACTAAGAGGGGATAGAGAAGGAATGGGGAAAGTATACTAAATGGAACTGTTCCTGTAGTTTGAAGCCTAGAGATTACCCTTGTTATTTATTATCTCTAATATTACAAAGGCCCTAGAACTCATTTGTGTCCACACTTTTGGTTTCTGCTAGGAGAAAGAGAATAAATAGGAAAATGGTTGCCCTCCATCTCAGCTTAACCAGAGTGAATCTTACAAATTTCATGACTTAATTAATGGAGAGAATGACCTATTAAACTGGAGAGAATCTTTGAAACCATTACCTAACTCCTTCAAATAAAGGGTGTAAACTGAGAGTTGGAGCCATAACAGAACTATACATGATAGTGTCTATGGACTAGTGGTTAGTTATTGGATAGTTTCATAGGGAACTAATTAATATTTACAAGTTTCCCCCCTTCTCTTTGGTAATTCACATTTACTTCATCAGTGAAAAAAGACTTTTTATGTTAGTTAACTTACTTCTGTAAAACAACTTGCTTTCCTACATTAGGAGCTGAACTGAGGCTTAAATTTAAAAATTAAGTTTATGCAGTCACATAGTACAAGCTCCCTAAAATGGTGGCTATCATCGTCTTCAGCAGCAGCGGTGGCATCAGTTATTCACATTAAACCTAGCATTTTAAGGTATTTGTAGTTTTCAGTAAAAGACTCAACTTCATTAAAGCTATTAAAATAGAAATGAGTTTTTTAAAAAGTATTAAATTTCATTCTGAGTTTTTTGGCAGCCTGGGCAAAAACTTATGCACAATCAATTTATAAGAATTATTAACTGATAAAAGGAAAAATGTCAGTATTTCAGAAAGATTTTTTTGGCATTAAAGTGTGAACGTCATTTCTTCTAAGATATTAGTTTATCAGTGATACTAAATCCTGCAGTCGACAATATAACTCATCAATGGTTTTATAACAAATCCCAAAGCTAACTTTGTCAATTTAATAAAAATAAAGGGTGTAGCATTATGCAATCACTTAGTGAAAATATTTACAAGTGAATTACTTAACTTCTAGTTATAGAATTAAAAATGAGGATGTAAGTTAGATTTTCTAGAAAAAGAAAAGGATCTCAAGTCAGTAGTCCCCAAAGATGACTGCATATCAAAATTACTCAGGAAACTTCTTAAAAAAATTCGGGGACCCTCCCCAGTTCTACTGAAACTGATTTTCCTGGGGTGGGATTCAGGCATATATTTTTAAAAAAGCAAACAACTCTTCAGATAATTCCGATGAGCAGCCAGATCTAAGAATCACCACCTTAAGCTGTTGTCTAGTCCACCTCTTGTTTTAAGTGAATAAAATAAATAGAAATTTTAAATCATGAATCATTTTAAATTTTTAAAAGATTCTGTTTATTTATTTACTTATTTACTTGAGAGAGAGAGAGAGCACACAAGCAGGGAGAGGGGCAGAGAGTGAAGCAGAGGGAGAAGACGACTCCTCACCAAATGGGACACCTAACCTGTGGCTTGATCCCAGGACCTTGGGATCGTGACCTGAGACAAAGGCAGATGCTTAACCTACTGAGCCATCCAGGCACCCAAATCATGAGCTATTTTAAACAAAATATAACAGACACCTGGTACCATGAAATTTAATAATAATGAATATTTTTGACATATTTGCTTAGAATATTTTTAAAATTTTCTCCTAAGATATACGTGGTTTTAAAAACAGCTTAACCCTCAGTCTGATTCTATCCCTTCCTTTTCAGAAATAACCAAGATTCTGAAGTTTGTATGTATGGTATCTTTCCATGCATATTTTTGTAATATTACTACATATGCAGGTACTATAAATAATACATCATTATTTAGTATTGACTTAGTACTGGGCTCTGTTTCATAAAGCTTTGTTAAGATGGGTGTAGATTATCATTTACTTCAGGACTACTTTAGTTCTACTGTTAAGACATGGCTTTTCTGTGATCTCTACTGAAAATCCCAAGTGTTTAATAAAGTCTCTTTGGCTAAGATAATATTTTTTAAGATTTTATTTATTTATTTGACAGACAGAGATGACAAGTAGGCAGAGAGGCAGGCAGAGAGAGAGAGGGGGAAATGGGCTCTCTGCTCTGCAGAGATACAGGGCTTGATCCCAGGACCCTGGGATCATGACCTGAGCTAACGGCAGAGGCTTAAACCACTGAACCACCCAGGTCCCCTGACTAGATGAATTTTAAAAAATATTTTATTTATTTATTTATGTGAGAGAGAATGTGACAGAGATAGAGAGAGCATGAACACGGAGGAGAGGAAGAAGGGAGCCTGACAGGGTGCTCTATCCCAAGACCCTGGGATCATGAGCTGAGCCGATAAAGGCAGACGCTTAACTGACTGAGTCACCCAGGTACCCCTGGCTAAATAAATCTTAAATACTTCCCCGTTGTGTGTGCATTCTAGGATTCTTTTGTTCACTTTCAAATAGATTCAATTTTTTTTATTTTGTGGACTTCATATATACACTTATGGCTTAGTATTCAGAAACATTTCAATGCCAATCCCATGTAGACTTCTGAATTTTTTTTTAAATTTTCTAATTTTAATTTTATTAAAATTATAAAAATTCCAGCCAGCTCAACCTCCTTGATCTTTAGTTGCTATCTGCCCAACTCAGCATGACTGCCAGACTCTGCTCAAGTTTCTCCTCCATGCATGTGTTCCAGAGATTAATGTTAGCCAGAAAAATAGGCTAATCTTATTTGTTTCTCTTCTCTCATGGATCATAATACTACAATGTCTGTTATCTAATATATGCAAGAAATTATTTTCTTTGCCAGGTGAACAAGTATGATACAAGGTACTCCACTATGGCCATGAGATCAAATCTCATTTTTGTCTGTTTCTGTAAATAGATTAAAAAAAAAAAAATGATCCATATTTTTCCTAGTTATAGGATTATCCAGTTTTTTATTCATTGTTGAGTTTAACTATTATAAATTATAATCTTCTATGAAATGATCAATTTCTTTAGTTTTAATACACATTCCTGAAGGGTATTCATAGTATATTTATAGTGTTTTTAAAATGTATTAAAATTTTAGATCTTCAAAATAAATCCCCATTTCTTAGGATTCATATTTGTACATTCCTTTTTATTCATCAATCTTGTAAGAAAGTTTTCTTCATTACGTTTTCCTCAAAAGCAGATTTTAGATTTTATATTTTGTTGTAATTTTACTTTTTTTGGTTTTCTATTCATTTTTCACTTCTGTTTCATCTTCATAATTTCTTTGTTTTTACTGTTTTGGGGTTTGAGATGTTATTGATTTATTAATTTCTTTATTTAAATATTTAACTCATTAATCTTTACCTTTCAAAATATTTGCATTGAAGGCTATACATTTTCTTATAACTGCAATTAAGCTGCTTTCCTCAAGTGAAAACCTGATCTCTTAATTCTAAGTATATTCAAATTTCCATGATTATCTTACTTTCATCCATAAGTTATTTCAAAATGTGTCTTAAATTTCTCAATTATATAGTTTCTTCACTTACTTTCCTATTTTATTTTATTTTATTTTATTTTATTTTATTTTATTTTATTTGACAGAGAGAACATGCAAGGGGAACATTGGGGATGGGAGGAGAAGCAGAGAGAGAATCTTAAGCAGGCTCCATGCCCAGTGTGGAGGATGAGGTGAGACTCAATCCCATGACACTGAAATTAAGACCTTAGTCAAAATCAAGAGTCAGCTGTTTAACTGACTGAGCCACCCAGTTGCCCCAGACTTTTCTGATTTTTAAATTACAGTGTGATGTATATACCACTAAATTCATTCTTTTAAAATATACAATTTAGTGATTTTTAATAAATTCACAAGGCTATGCAACTCACCAATATCTAATTTCAGAACATTTTCATCACATCTAAAATAAGCCCTGTACCTGGTTCGTGTTAACTCCCCCTCTTCCCCTCCTTCTGGTCTTGGGCTACCACTAATCTACTTTCTGTCTCCATGGATTTGCCTGTTCTGGATATATCATATAAATGGGATCATATACTATGTGACCTCTTGGTACCTACCTTCTTTTAGTTTGCATGTTTTCAAGATTTATCCATATTGTACCATATATCAGTAGTTCATTCCTTTTATGGCTGGATAATATTACATTGTATGGATATACAGCATTTATTTATCTATTCGTCAGTTGATGGACATTAAGTTGTTTTCACTTTCTGGCTATTATATATAATGCTGCTATAAATATTTATTCACACATTTTTGTGTTAATATATGTCTTCAGTCTCTTGTGTATATAAGAGTGGCATTGTTGTCATAAGGTAATTCTGTGTTTGCCTTTTTGAGGAACTACCAAACTGTTGTCCAAAATTGCTTTGACATTATACATTTCACCAGCAACATATGAAGTTTTTGATTTTCCACATGTTTTTCAACACTTGTTATTGTCCTCTTTCAAAATTTATTATAACTATCCTAGTGGGTATGAAGTGTTACCTAATCATGGTTTTAATTTGCATTTCCTTAATGACTAATGATGTTGAATACCTTTCATGTAGTTACTGGCCATTTGTATATCTTTTGTTTTGAGAAATATTTATTCATTCTTTTGCCTAGTTTTTCATTCAGATTTTGTTGTTTCCATTGTTGAGTTGTAAGAGTGCTTTATGTAATCTAGATATTAATCTCTTATCACATTATGGTTTGTAAATATTTTTTCCATTCTATGGTTGTCTCTCATTTCTTGATAGTATCCTTTGAAACACAAAGTTTACTTTTCATGAAATCCAATTCATCTCTCTGTGTGTTTTTTCTTGTGGTCCTTATGCTTCAGGTGTCATACCTAAGAAACTGTTGCATAAGCAAACTGTTGCCTAACCTAAGGTCAAGAAAATTGGCAACTATGTTGTATTCTAAAAGTTTTTACAGTTTGAGCTCTTACACTGAAGTATCTGATTCATTTTGAATTAATTTTTAAATGCGGTAAGTCAGGAATCCACTGTCATTCTTTTGCATGTGGATATTTGTTTGTCTTAGCACCATTTATTTGAAGACTACCCTCTCCCCACTGAATAATCTAGGCACCCTTGTCAGAACTGGTTGATCATAAGTTTAAGAGTTTATCTCTGAACTCTTAATTCTTTTACCTTTGTCTATATGTTTATTCTAATACTAGTATAATAGTGTCTTGATTTTTGTAACCATTTAGTAAGTATTGAAATCAGAATATGTGAATTCTCTTTGTTCTTCCTTAGGATTACTTAGGTTATTTTGGCTTCCTTCTATGTTCATATGAATTTTAGGATCACCTTGTCAAATTCTGCAAAAAAAAAAAAAAAAAAAAAAAAAGGCAGCTGGGATTCTAGTAGGGAAACTTGAACCAGAATATTGCCATTTAACATTAAATCTTTAAGGCATTAAAATGAAAATTTTTTTCCATTTACTTATGTCTTCTTTCATTTCTTTCAACGTTTTTAAAGTTTTCATTGTACAAGATTTGTACTTCTTTTGCTAAACTTATTCCTCAGCATTTTATTCTTTTTGATATTAATGTAACAAAATTTTTAAAGTTTTTTGTTTGCTCTTTGCCAATATAGAGAAATAAAATTGATAATGCATATTGCTCTTCTATCTTGCAACCTTGCTCATTTTGCTTATTGCTTTTAATATTTTTATTGGATTCCTCATATTCCTTAATATTGTATATTTCCTATATACAAGATCATGTTGTCTGCAAATAGAGGAAGTTTTACTTCTTCCTTTCCAATCAAGACACCTTACATTTATTTTTTTTTTTCTTTGCCCAATTGCACTGGCTTGGTCCTTAAGCATAATATTAAATACAAGTGGCTAGTATGGATATCTTCATCTTGTTCCTGATTTTAGGGGTAAAGTATAGTTCTTTCACCATTAATTATGGTAAATTTTAGATTTTTCATAAATTCTCGTTATCATATTTTAAAAGTTCTCATCCTGCTCCTAGATTTTTTAGTGTTTTTATCATGACAGGGTGTTGGATTTTGTCAAATGCTTTTTCTGAATCTATTGAGATAATTGAGGTTCTTTTTGTCTTTTATTCTCTTTTTGGGGTGTATTACATAGATTGATTTTTATAAAGTATTTTTTTGTTTGTCAGAGAGAGAGAAAGAGAGGGAGCACAAACAGGGGAAGCAGCAAGCAGAGGGAGAAGCAGGCTTCCTGCTGAGCAAGGAGCCTGATGCAGGACTCAATTCTAGGACCCTGGGCTCATGACCTGAGCCAAAGGCAAACACTTGACTGACTGAGCCACCCAGGCATCCCTATATAGATTGATTTCTGTATGTTGAACAAACCTTGCATTTCTGGGGTAAATTGCATTTGGTCATCGTATAATTCTTTTTATATGTTGCTGGGTTCAGTTTGATAGTATTTTTTTTAGGATTTTTTCCTTCTATATTCATAAGGGATATTTATTTATAGTTTTCTTTTCTTGCAGTGTTTTTATCTACTTTTGGTATCTGGTTAATTCTCACCTCATAGAATGATTTGTAAAGTGGTCCCTCTTCTTTCATTATTTGGAAGAGTTTGTGAAGTATCAGTGTTAATTCTTCTTTAAATTTTAGGTAGAATTCACAAGTGAAGTCAGCTGGTCTTGGGTTAACTTTTGTTGTTCTTGTTGTTGTTGAAAGGTTGGCAGTAATGTACCCTCAAATTTATTATTTATAATACATGCTCACTTATTTTTAATTTCACTAAAAGAATAAGATCTACATTATAGTGATTTTTGACTTCTTGAAATATTTATTTTTTGTACCTTTGTGTTCAATTTTCATAGAGCTCCATGTATATTTGAAAATATTAATAATATTTTAAGTTATATTCTCTAACTTTGTGGATAAAATTCTCTATATATCTTTTAGACCAAAATTGTAAATTCAGTTGTCTGTACGTTTGGTATTCTTATTAGCTTTTTTATTTTCTTGGTTTGTTAATGAGAAAGATGTGTTAAAATAAGCATAATGTAAGCTTATAACTTATTAATTTCCATATGATTTTTGAAATTATATATTTTGATGTTTATATGTATGGAGTATATAGGCTCAGGATTACATAGTACTAGACAATGTCCCTGTGATAATTATAAAAGTTTCCTTTTTGTCACTCTTATTTCTTTCTCAAAATGTGTATTGTTTTTATTGATGTGACTATCCTAAGCTTTTTAGACATCATTTGTCTGGGAGTATTCATACTTCTTTTCTCTCAGCCTAGCTGTATTATTATTTATGTATGACTCTCAGTGAAAAGAATACAGTTAGACTTTTAAAACACTGCTTTTCTGGGAAACACCGTTTTTTTACTTGGCAAAATTAATGTATTAATAATTGCATTTATTATGATTTCTGATACATCTAAATACATTTTACAATCTTATTCAGTTTTCCTATTTTCTTTTGTTTTCTTTGCTTCTTTATTAAACTCTCTTCTTGCTTTTCATTGATTGATCAAGTTTTATTTTATTCCCTTTTCTTCTCTATTGATGTATATATGTTAAATATCTATTCTTTTTCTATTATCACAGCAGTTTCTGAATTTTGATTTATACACTCGACCCAGAAAGTCTAAGGTTAATCAATAGCTTTATCCTCTTCCCAATAATACAAGAATCTTAGAATGGTTTAACTCCATCACAACCATCACAAGTAATACCCACCCTAACCCCACTTTTGGCATCTTAGACTATATTCTTTACCAGGAATTTAGCTCTGAGTGACATCAGCAAGATAGCTGAATAGGATGTCCCTCCCTCACCTCTTCCTCTCAACAACAACTTGGTGTCCGTGACACACATCAGTATCTTTGTGTGTAGTGTGGGATCCAACACCATATGCCTAGGGACTTGGGAAAAGACTTGCCCACCCATTTATCCGGTAACAGGCATACGGATTTCGGACCCAGATGTAGACCCCTCAGTGCCCATGGATTGGCTTCAGCCCCTCTTGGCTGTAGTCTAGGAGCCCCTAGAGAACATTGTCTTAGATAACTATGGATGGATGAGAGAGTGTTTGTGGAAGTCCAGTAGTACAGCAGAGAAGTTTTGGCATACCACTGGAACAACAGAAATAAGAGAAAGGGTAAGAGGAAATCAACCTTCCTTTCAGTTCATTGCATTCATAAGGGAGATTTTTAAAAAGATAGAAAGAAACGAAGAAAGATAGAAAGAAAGAAAGGGAGAAAGAAAGAATCAAAGACTGCTTTTATTAGTGCACAAATAGACTGACCTGTGATTTGAAAGGGATGGTAAATTAATACAGTAATCACCATCAAAGCAAATTAAAATACAAAGGTATGTGAAATAGCTTTACAATAACATAGTAAGCTAAGGAAATGGATTGTTCATCAACTACTTTCTCATTTTATGTTCTTTATAGTATCTTTTCCTTTCTTGATTGAGGCTTTTTTTGTTGTTTAAGATTTTATTTATCTATTTGAGAGAGAGAGAGAGAGCAAACTTAAGTGGGGTGGGGAGGGGCAGAGGGAATGGGAGAAGGAGAAGCAGACACTTCACTGAGCAGGAGCCTGATGTCAGTCTGATCCCAGGACCCCAAGATCATGACCTGAGCCAAAGGCAGACACTTAACCAACTGAGCCACCCAGACACACATTGATTGAGTCTTTTAGATCAGGAATGGTCTTAGTTATCATCTCTTTGAAAGGGAAAATTTTACGTAAGCCTGGATTCCTCATGATGCCTCTTTTCCCCAGTGATAAAATGGTATAGAGAAATAGGGTCAGTCCATTTCTTGGGACTTAACAAAGGAACATTTAACACCTCCTTCCTTTCCATTCATAGCATTTGCAAGGGAGATTATACTATTATTATTATCCAAATTGGAAAGGAAGAAGTAAAATAGTTTCTGTTTGCAGATTATATAATCTTATATATGGAAAATCCTTAAGACTCCATCAAAAAACTGTTAGAACTAATCATCAAATCTGTAAAATTGCAAGGTGCAAAACCAAAATGCAGAAATTAGTTGTGTTTCTATACACTAACAACAAAATGTCTGAAAATGAAAACGTTTCCACTCTCAATAGCATAAAAAAGTAACTTGGAATAAATTTAACCAAGCTGGTGAAAGTTCTGAACACTGAGAACTATGACTTTGATTAATGCAACTAAAGATGACACAAGTAAATGGAGAGATTTCCTGTGTTTCTGGATCAGAAATATTAATATTATTAAATTACCCATACTATCCAAAGCCATCTATAGATCTAGTACAATCCTTATAAAAATTCTAATGGCATTTTTCATAGAAATAGAAAAACATATTAAAATTCATTTAAAACCACAGACCCAAATAGCTAAAGTAGTCCTGAGAAAGAACAAAAACAAAGAAACAAACAAACAAAAAAAACTGGAGGCAATATTCTTCCTGATTTTAAACTGCATTATAAAGCTGTAAGAATCCAAACATATGCTACTTGTGTAAAAAGAGACACATAGACCAATGAAACAGGATACACAGCCCAGAAATGAGCCCTTGCATATACAGTCAACTAACATTTGTAAAGGGAGGCAAAAATACTCAATGGGGAAAGATCAGTCTCTTTAATAAATGGTGCTAGGGAAACGGAATAATCACATGCAGAAGAATGAAATTGGACCCCTCTCTTACATCACTTATAAAATTAACTTGAAGTGGATTAATAGGTTAAACATAAGACCTAAAACAATAAAATTCCTAGAAGAAAACATAGAGAAAAAGCTCCTTGCATTGGTCTTGGCAATGATTGTTGGATATGACACTAAAAGCAAAAGCAACAAAAGTAAAAATAAATAAACAGGACTACATCAAATTGAAGAGCTTCTGAACAGCAAGAGAAACAGTCAATGAAAGAAAAGGCAACCTATGAAATGGGAGAGCATATTTGCAAATCCTCTATATGATAAAGGATAATATCCAAAATATATAAGGAATTCATATAACTCAATAGCAAAAAAAGTCAGTTAAAAATGGGCAAAGAACCTAAATGGACATTTTTCTCAGAAAAGACATACAAGTGACCAATAGGTACATGAAAAGATGTTCAACATCACTAATCATCAGAGAAATGTGAATCAACACTGTAATGAGGTATCACCTAACATCTGTTAGGATGGTTATTATGAAAAAGACGAGATAAAAAGTATTTTAGAATGTGTAGTAAACGGAACTGTTGCCAAAAAGATGCAGATGTTAGAGTTGGAAGTGAGGACACACCTGGAGCCAATACTGAAAAGAAGGGAGAAGGAAAAGATCCAGGGAGTATGAACAGAGCATCTGTGGGGTCTTGTCCAGAAGGGAATGGCTGTTATAGTTCTTCTCTTTAGTCATCATGATTGTTAAATCTGAAGATATATGCCATTTGGGGAAGATCTCTATTAATTTGTTTTTTCTTTGTGAAAATTGTCTTGTTACCATTTTCTCTAATCTGTCCCAGTTTTTCTATTAGGTACCTTTTATTTTACCTTAACTTATTCTCCATATCTCTTAACATTTTGCAATTTCTACCTTTTTATATATCTGTGCATATTTTGCATAAGATTGTCAGATCTACTTTTTATTTTACTAATTACTTGATGTATCTAATCTGCTTTCTAATGTGTCCATTGAGTTTTAATTTCAGTAACTGTATATATCATTTCTTGATGTTAGTTGTTCTTTTACAATTTTTGATAGTGTAATTCTTGCCTTATGGTTTCTATTCCTTTTGTTATTTTAAGCTTATTTATTTTTAAAATTTATTTTATTTTATTTTATTTTATTTATTTTTAAGCATATTTATTTATTAGTTTTTACTTTCTTCAGATTTTAAAAATAATCTTAAACTTGGAGATCCTGGGTATTTAATCTTGCAAATGGGGGATTGTTTTTAAAAAATTTTATTGTGAAATCATCAGCACCAGGATTTTGTGTATGTATGTGTGAGAGAGAGAGAGAGAGGGAGTGTGCTAAATGAACTTTAGTTGTGGAAGTATTTCTCCAAAAGGGTTTTGAATTTGCATTTGCTTGTACAAAGTGCCTGGCATCAGCTTTCTTCCTGCGTACTTTTTGGTTGATAATTCTTGCATTCCTTGTCAAAATGTGCAAATCAAGCCCCATTTGCTCATGGCTCATGGTATCAATTTTCCATGGTGATTTTTTTAAATTTTAGAGAGAGCACAAAGGGGAAGGGCAGAGGGAAAGGGAGAGAGAATCTTAAGTTCCATGCTGAGCATGGAGCCTGATGAAGGGCTCAATCTCACGACCTTGAGATCATGACCTGAGCCGATGACCTGAGTCTGATGCTTAACCAACTAAGCCACCCAGGCACCACAATGTGATTTTTTTTTTTTTTTTTAAATTCTTGACCCAGATCTTCACGCAGAGGCAAGGTTTCCTGTTATTTTCCTGGCCCAATGTGTGTGTGTGCTTATGTGTATCTGTGTGTATGATTGTTTCTAGTATCTCTTTTCACTGAGGTAGAAGCCATTGATGGCTCTTGTTTATTGGGGTCTCACTTCTACCATCCTGAGCATGAATCCTACTTAAAATTCTCTCCCCCTCTCCTTCTGCCTTTCCCCCTCCTTCCCTTTGTCTCTCCTTCTCTAAAAAAAGGAAAAATAAATACTCTGGAATAACTTAGTGCATCATGCAGCTAGGATGGGCTCCTTTTGAAAGGAAATGGAAGTTGACAATCCAAAGTATTTTGTCTGAAAGGATGGGAGTGTTTTATTATGTTACTAGTTGAAAAATGTCCCTATGCTTAGGTAAGGAGGTAGGGTAAACATTTTATTGTTGTTTTTAACCTAATCTTCTTGGATTGAGTCACAGTCTCTTCATTTTTTCATAATGTTAAGCAAATACATACATATGTAGCACATGGTACTCTTTACTCCCAAGAAATACATATATATATAAACATTCATTTGATTGGACTTTCTAAAACGTTGAGTATAGCCACTTAGAAATCTCAGAGGGTCTGGTTTCCTGCATAAAACTTGGTAGTGGTATCTACAAGTATTTGGTTAATTGAATCCAGATTGACAGAGGTATGTGCTTTTGAAGATATATACAATATTGTCCCAGAGTCATTTGTTTTCCTCATAAAATGTGATGTTGATTAGGTTAGTAGGAAATACTATGACAGAAACTGAATGTTCAAATTTAAACACTGAAGAGGGTACCAACTTTTATCAAGTGCTTACATCAGTGTTCCAGGCTACCTTTTGTTATCTCATTTTATCCTTATCTTAACCATGCATTTAAATGTTATTGCTCATTTTGTAAGATGAGGACACTGAGGCTTAGACAAATGCATACATTTATCCGAGGTGGCATAACTAAAGATGATGTGCATGACTCTAAACTCATAGTTCTTTGCACTATGATGCTGACTGTAAAGCCAAAAATTTTTGAAACACTTGTAAAAACAAATGATCAACCAGATTGAGTTTGCAGTTAAAAAATTACTCCTTTTATTTTATTTTATTATTTTTTTTATCATGTTGTACACTTTTTTTTTTAATTACTCTTTTTAAATCAGAAAGTGTTTTGGTATAGGAAATAAGGAAGTATTAGAAAAGCAGGTTCTGGATCAGAACTCCAAGAGCGACTCTCAGAGAAATAACAGAACTGGCCAAGCAGGAGAAAACAGAAAGACAGGAAAAACCAGGAAGCTACCACTTATACTGAAAGCTCCTGGGGAACACTTTTCAGGTGCGATTCAGGTTAGAGACCTGCATCCACAACTGTTGGCTTTGTGGTCATGCTGTGCCTATTAGCTCTCTCTACACCAAGCAATTAGTGTCCCTCACCTTGCCACTTGATACATGGACATCTGATAACACTACTACAGCAAACCCCAGTACTTCCAGGGCTGTGCCTGCCAACAGTCAATAGAGGTGGTAAAATAGTAGCCTTTGCCTCACTTACACTTTCCAGATCTTTCACAGATATTTCTGACAGGACTGATGCCTATCTGGAACCCTAGCTGCAAGGGAGTCTAGGAAATGTGCTTTTTAACTTTGTGGCCGCTTCAGCAGAGAAAGATACACTGTAAGAAGGATGGAATGAGTACCAGTTCACTGTATTCACTTTTCTGGGAATAATAATGGAAAGCTTCATGAGGATATTCCTTCAGAGATCTGGATTTGGAAAAATTGGAAAAAAAAATTGGAAAAATTGGAACCCATGTAAGACATCAAGGAAAACTTCCCAGGAAAAGAGCTGAAAAATTATTTTCCTGAGAAATATATCATAGAGAATTTCCATGGGGGTGCCTGTGTGGTTTGTCTTCCCAGAACAAAACCAGAAATATACATTTCAAACTAATTTTTTCTGCATGATTTATGGCCCCTAAAATTTTTGTTATTTTTATCAGTTGAAGTCAAATTTACTTAATAATATTTTTTCTAATTAAAAATTAAATGCACTAAGCTTCTGTAAATAAGTTGCAATATTATTGTTTATAATATGAGTTAATCTTTGTATTATACCTGGAGAGAAAATAATTTTTTAAGACCCATAGTCAGAAAAAGGATTTCATTTCCTCTGTTTAATTGACAATAGCATTCATCGCAATAGCATTTAACATATATATATATAGCTACTGGTTTTTTATTCTTTAGGATTTCTACATCATTTCACTATATCCCATATTATTAGCCTAAGGAAATAAATGCATATTCCTATAGGAGCAACTGAATTCCTTGCAAATATTTTCATGAAATCAAACCAAAATGGGAGGTGGGTTGTGAAGTTGTGTTAAGCCTGCTGCCTGATTCTCATTAGACTCATTCTATATTCTTTTAAGTCCTAGGCACATGGTCTTCAGTTATTTTCATGACTGCTGTAATGGAATTACCATTTCAAGTTTGTAGGATTTGCAGGAGAAACATGATAGGAATAGCAGGAAGGAATGGCTCTCTCATAAACAATCTACCAAAATTTTGAACTGATTAGGTTTGAATGGCTAAAAGAGAGAGTGGGGGAAATGTACCCTAGTTTTCTTTTCCTTCAGTTTCCTGTTGCATTATGAGGCTTCTTGAATGTTGCATAATATAAATCATCTTACAACTAAAAGACGAGTTTGAGCTTGCAAACTCAGCAGATTTACTTAATTTCATTTTTCCAGTTGGATATCTGCACCAATTCAAGCCAAGAGAGTATCTCATGTCACCTAATGCAACAAATAGGTCCTGGAGCTTTTGCGGCAATATCCACAATGTTGGCAGACACACATTTTCTTTCCTCTGCCAAGCACCATCAACATTATTTTTGGGTGGATCTGAATCTGAACAGTCCAGAGTTTCCATTACATCGTTCTAATTGTTAAAAAGGGGACCTGCTATAATTCTTGAAAACTAGTCTGTTTAGTCATCATCGTTGCCATAACATCAGATTGAAATATTGCTTCTCTCCATTGGTTTGGCCACAGCATAGCAGCCAGCCTAGTAGCGTCAAGGCATTAGGAAGGCAAAGCAACCCACAGTCAACAGTATGAATGGAACAATTCACACTGTTGTACATAGATATAGAGGTTAAACCCAAACACATGAAAAAGTGATGCTGGAAGCACTTGGGAACAGCTGGGCCAGATGAATAACTCAATTGGATGCCATGAGGAACAAATTAAACAACTGACTGGAGACCAGGCTGCTCCTGTGACAGACACTTTAATCAGGAAGTCAAAAGCTGATTGACAAGATGAAAAGCTGGGTGACATGAAAAATGGAAACAGAAGGAACAACACAAGAAAAGGGCACCCCGGGTCAGCATGCTGACAAAAATAATCAAGTACGACAGGCCATAATCCAATCTTCGAATGTTTGGCATGGTGCTAGTTATGAGAATCTGCAGCCAAGAGGAAAGAAAACTATTATTAAGCAAAGAAATTATCTGGCTTTCTAGAACTCACTATTACATGTTCACTAGAGGATTTTCTTTGCCCTTTTAAAAAAAAGAAACAAGCGTAATAGCTTTTGTTGCGTGTCAAAAGATCAATTAAAAAGTGCTAATATATCTGGATGTAAAGCCTTAAAAAGACAATGTATAATGGAGTTTTAAATTCATAGTTAAATAGGTAATATGCACATCAATTGCCTCAAATCACAAAGTATAGGACTTTTGCATGTTCTTCTATTCAAAGTGTAGAGGAAGAAGAGGTAGCAATTATTGAGAGGAGGTTTTTGTGGCCCACTTAATAACTCTTATACTGGATTCTTACTGCTGAATTACTGTTGGAATCTAAAGCCCAGCTTCATGCCAGATAAGACATTTATCTGTGCTAGTTGAATTATTTCCGATATGTCTCAGGATACCACCTGCATCGCCAAAGAGACATTGGGAGATACACTATCTAAAGAATGGAATAAGGATCAGGTTTTTAAAAAAGACAGACAATGTGAGAGTTTGTCATTCTTGAGATAAAGGTATACTTGCATGTCATGTGGCTTCAGCTTGTATTTCAATAGCATGCAGTTTACCAGAAGAAGGTCCAGAAGTATAAGCACTTTGCAGAGTGTGGAGAGCAAAACTTCATGCCTTTTTGATAAACTCATCTGCCCTTCAGAAAAATGGAAAACTTTCAGTAAGCAGTTAAAGACCAGTTGGTACTGTCTCCTTTATTTTCCTACAGTGGAGCTAAACCTACATCTCAAGAGAAAAGAGGAGATGTTTTAATTCATTGTCTTAGTCCACTGGTTTTCAAACTGTGTTTCAAATCCCTAGGGATTTTTGAAAGAAAAGGATGGTCATGAAGGACATGTTTCATGTGTATCTACTCCATTACCTTCAGCTCCCACAGGTTTAGGAGTTCTGGGGCATTTAAAAAAACAAAACAAAAACAAAAACCCAAAACACCAAACAGTGGAAAGGTTTCCAGGTTCAAAACTGTGTAAAAGAAGAAAATACCACTTTCAAGATACCACTGTCAGCTCAGATGGGGGGACCCAGCTGGCATATGTCACATGGATAATTCACCTTATAGAAAGTCAGACTGAATATCTTACCTACAAAACTCTACATGTGCCAGGGTCCTAACTGATGACTTTTCATTTTGTGGAAATTTCTTGAATGTGTCATTGCGAATCTAAAACCTTGACTCTGTCTTCTGCCATGTACATAAATTCACCCAGGTCACAGATCTCCAAGAGGCTAATGGCTTCTTCTCATTGCCTTCATGAGCATGTGTCCAAGCTGTCAAATAAATACCTGAGAAGGTCTTTAATTTTGCTATGAGCTCAGGGCTGACCTTTGAATGTTACCGATGTAAAGGCATCTTAAAGGATGACACAGAAATTTTAGTTAAGTCCTCAAAGCTTAAAGTCACACAACATCAAGCATTGTAGGAGAAAAGTGTATCCAGTGAATTTCTATTCTGGTTCACTTTGATCTTTTTGAAGGTCTGACTTATGCTCCGCCTATCTGCTATAAAAGGGAGCTGCATATATTAATCTAAAACAACCCCGGGCTGACTTGGTTTCTTACACCTGCTTTTGTTTCCATCATACTCTCACCTGCCTGTAAACTTCTAACTCTGTGATCCCAGTGTTGCCCTACCTGCAGGTCTCAGGAACCAGCTGTTACATAGGCTCTCCCCAGACTTTGTGTATTTTCCCTGGATCTTTGGCTTTACTGTTCTCTGACTCTTACTACTGTCATCTCCACCCTTCAGGTCCTTTCTGATCCTGATCTTGTGGAACTGACTCCCTCACCCCAGCTAGTCAGTCTTTCCTGGCCTCATGGAGGGTTAGGGACAGAGTGTGACAGAGGTTAGTAATGAGGTGGAGAGCTTTGGTAGATTCAGAAAATTGCATCACTAATGGCAATATTTATTATTATTATTATTTTAATTTTAGGCATTTTCTTCAAAGATCCCATGATAAAATGGGATGTAATGTTTAAAATAGACTTAGTGCTAAAAATACAAAGCATCCAAAGAAGAGAAAATTGATATGTAATATGTTGTAAGATAGAGTATGTACAAATAAGTTGAAGTATTTAATTTATTTGACCTAGCATAGGTGATTTGGGTGTTGTATATATTTATTGAATGGTGATTATAGTGAGGTCTTTGGCTTTTCCTTTGCCACAGATCTTTGCAGTTTACCAGCAACCAAGATTTATCAGTAATTCTTCTTAGGAAATGTGTTTCATATTTAGTCTCCATTTTATTTCTAGTAACACTATTCTAAGCCTCAGATTTTACATGGTATGAGAAGGAAAGGCTGGATCAGAAACATGAAATACTGAGAAGACTATAGTACCTTCTACACTATGAATTTTAAAATAAAAACAACACAGAAATTTGAAGAATATGGGTGTAAGAAAGTCCTAGCACATAGTGCTGGGAAATTTAATTAATTCTGCCATTTAATCCACAAATCTGATGAGCAGACATTTTAAATAATTTAAATAACCTGCTCAAGGCCACACAATGAGTAAATGGTAAAGCCAAAATTCAAAACCAGACCTATCTGGTTTCTCCAGACCAGTCTAGAATATGACATAGAGACTAGCAGAGATAGGATATTTGAGGCCCTGCTGTTGACAAGGATTA
Source organism: Lontra canadensis (assembly GCF_010015895.1). Lineage (NCBI taxonomy): Eukaryota > Metazoa > Chordata > Mammalia > Carnivora > Mustelidae > Lontra > Lontra canadensis. The sequence goes on along the minus strand of NW_022631003.1, from coordinate 34,607,892 downwards.
AGGAATCAGGAAAATAAAGAATTAATTTGGGAAACTCATATCGAGTCTGATATCAGAGCCCAGCAGTAACATCGCCATGGAGTTGGAGCCAGCATCAAAAAGTAGAGATCAGGGATGAAGGTCATATTCACACTCTAAAATGAAAATTAAGCATTCACTCATTCAGTAGATTGTAGTCTGGTGAACTGTTTATTGGCCACAGATTCCTCCAATTCCAGTCTGCATATCCTTTGCATTGAGATTACTATTCTTCTGATTGAGAGATTGGTCAGTTTCTTCACCTCCTTACATCTGGACCAACCCTGTGAGTCTCTAATTTACAGAATATGACAGAAGTGACATTTCCTACCAAACGGCAGAACTATATAGGAAGTAAGAAATCACTGTTGTTTAAAACCACTAGGTTGTAGGTTGGTTACATAGGAATAATTAACTAAAACAGAAACTGGTATGTAGAGGTGAGGTACTATCATAATGAAAATCTAAAACGTGTGGCATTGGCTCCAGTAATAGGGAAGATTGGTGTCTAGGAATGCACTGAGGAGATAGTTAGTAGATGCTAGATTAATAAGGAAATTGCTACTGGAGGCTGGGGAAAGGATCCTCCTGGTTACATATATGGTGACCAAACTATTGGCCAACTGTTACCTGCTACACTTGGAATATAGGCATAATGAACTCATGGATCTGACTAGGAGAGTTCCAGGCAGAATGTTACAAGTATGAGTTGTTATTGTTGTTGTTGTTGTTGTTTTGTAACTATGTATAATAAAATGCAGGAAGAGGGAGATTAATTAAAGAAAGTACTGTTCAGGGGCACCTGTGTGGCTCAGTGGGTTAAGCCTCTGCCTTCGGCTCAGGTCATGATCTCAGGGTCCTGGGATTGAGCCCTGCATCAGGCTCTCTGCTCAGCAGGGAACCTGCTTCCCCCTCTCTCTCTCTGCCTGCCTCTCTGCCTACTTGTGATCTCTCTCCCTGTTAAATAAATAAATAAAATCTTTAAAAAAAAAAAAAAGGAAAGAAAGTACTGTTCAGTTTACAAGTAGAACTTAGAGAAAATGAAGACCCAGGATGTGCTGGGTTGGAAAAGATTATCAAAGAATTAAAATGTGGGTGAAAAATTAATTCCAGGCACATTAATAAAATGAGGGCTCAGCGGCAAGGTCAAATGAAGGATGTGGCCGTAAGACCCTTTTATAACCTCAGAATAATATAAGGTGGTGCCTGATAGACTGCTTATATAAACAATTCATCTTCTGTGAATCTAGGCACATCACCCAAGTATGACACATTTCTAAAATTAGAAGCCTGTCTTGACAAGAATAGCGAGCATGGATACTATCTAAGGCAATAGACTTTGAGCTGATACATAGAAATCCCGTAAAGAAGTTTAAAGGAGCTGTATCAAGTTGGAATAAGAGAGAAGGAGACAGTTTAAGAAGTCTCCTAGTCATCAGCTTCCGACAGGCACAGAGCAGACTGAAAGAGTTATTTAGATACAGGCATGGGTTATTTTTTATAAAAAGAGAAGGACCTCTCAAAGGGCGAAGGAAATGGTCCATGTTGAAACAAAATGGATTAGAGAACCACTCTAAATGAGAGAAAATAGGCCCGAATCAGGGCATATTTCCTGTCCCTGGATATTTGTCTGTTTGGATCTCACAGTTGCTGTGGACCAGTGACCACTGTGTGCTTCCAGTTCTTTCTCTTTTTAAAAAGGAATGTTTAGTATGGTTATCTCTTCATTGTTTCACCTTTGTATTATAGATGTTTGGGTGGAGAGGGCAGATAACTTATAGTTTTAGTTCACAGGTCTCTGTAAAGCTGAGGGCTCCACAGAAATCCTCATCTGTATTTGGACCAGAAGTGAATCACAAGCTGGAGAATTTCAAGCCTGTTACAATATTTGGGTGAGACTTTTGCAGGTAGTGGAATAGGAGTAATCATATTTTACATGTGAAAGCCCAGTGAGAAGTTTGTGGCCAGAAGGCAGAAGGTGGTAAATTGTTTTACAGACAAAAATTCCACCCATCCCAGTATGCATGCCCCTTTGCTGGCCCTTTCATCATGGGTGGGTTCTATTTCTCCATTCTTTTCAATCTGGACTTGCCTTGTGACTCACTTTGACCAACGAATGGAATGTGCTAGAAATGGTAAGGTGTGCATTCTAAAACCTGTGCCTCAAAAGGGCCTTGAAGCCTCTATTGTCTCTCTGCTGAAAGCATGAGACCTCCATGCAAGGAAGCCAATCTAGTCAGCATCCAGCACCAACCACCAAATGTGTCAAATGTGTCAGTGTGACCATCTTGGACCTTCTAGTCCAGACGACCATGAGCTGAATAAGTGAGCTCAAGTGAAGCCCGCAGAGGAGCTGCCTAACTCACAGGATTGTGAAAACTTCCTGGGAAGGGCACGGGATTGTGAAAATAATATTTTGTTTGCCTTCTTAAGCAATTACATTTGGGAATGGTGTATTACTAAGTAGCAATAATTAACTGAAACCTGTTATTATGCTGCAGAAACCATGGTGACTAAAATAGACATCGTCTTTACCTCATGGGAGGTAGGATGTATAGTAGAGAGAACAGTATTAGACAAAGAAACAAAAATGTAATGACAAATGCTGTCAGTGCTTTGAGGGGAAAGGACAAGGTACTGTGAGAGGCTCAGAAATCCCATAGAGCCACATCAGACCTCCTATAGGTGCTATTGGAGTTATTTGACAATATTAGCGCCAAAGTCTTAAGAAGATTCACTGACAATGATCATCAGGAATCAAGAGGAATGCAAGCATGTGTCATTGGTATTTGTCATAAGGTGTCAGGGTTTAGGACCAGCTATATGTTACTAAGAGAAAACAAATCTAACTAAACTTTTTAGCACAAGATCTAGCATATAATAAGCACTTGATGTTAGCTATCATTATTACTGTGGGGTTTTTTTTGGAAAGATATGGAAATGTGCAATTAAAAGCAAGTTTAAGAATAGAAATACAATTCTATTTTTGGAAAGGGTCAATAAAAATAAATATAATGAAATCCTTCTTCTAATCCAAAATCAGACTTCAGGGGGAAAAGTAGAATATGTTTAGTTATATAATCCCTTATCTGAAGACTCTGAAGACTCTGAAGCCAGATAGGCTTCCGAATTCATGAAGTTGAGTGTTTTAGAAAGGTAATTTGGTACATGTACCATATTATATGCAATACCTCTAGCAGTGTCTGGGGTAGCACCTAGTCATCAAATTTCAGCAGCAGAATGTGTGAATATTCATAGTAAATGAGACAAAAGTTGAAAGCAGCTTTATGCCTGTTCAAGTATCAGATTTATAAAAAAATTTAAAATTTGGATCTCCAGAAGATTCTGAACTTCAGAATTGTGGATAGAATTGTGGACCTAGAGAAACATGGCGCACATGATTGGTCATTGACATCTTAATGAGCTCAGTGGATCTCTGCTTGTCCAATGCAGCTGCAGAAATCTGTCTCAGCTTTACATGTTGACAGAAATAAATCACACACTATATTTTCCATACTATGGTTCGTTTCACTGGCTCTGTGTTGGTACAGCTGGAGTATAGCAGATTCAGATCCTTGTGAACGCCTGTGTAACCCTTGTTTCCCTGAACCATGCCAGCAGTTTCAGTGAATACCCATGAGTGTGAAGGATAATAATTTTCTCTGCGTCTTCACCCATTATTGCATTGTTATTCCTGGATTCCTCCCTTCTCCTTCCTCATCTCCATGTGTTCTCCCACCTTGGGGATGCCAGTGTCTCACAAGCTACCTTGAAAATTTGTTTTGTGACTTGACGGCTGCCCAAGGCTCTGCTGCTGCTCTGCCTCCTGGATTTCATCATTTGTGTCCGTCACTAAGTCACTCCTTAGCTGCTGTTTTCATTTCCAGCCATTTCTTCAGGGGCAACCACTGCCATCAGTGCTGAGAAGGCTCTGAGTTGGAATGAGGTTCCACTGTTCACCTCGTTCCTTAGCTGTTGAGTCTAAATAAATCAAATCTCTCTCTCTTTCAATATGTATACCTATATATACTTATATATAGGTATGCATATATATAAGATATAATTGCCATACTTCTCTCTCTCTTTCTTTATACACACACACACACACACGTACACACACAGAGCCCCACTTCTTTTAGGTTGCTGTGTTTTGCGTTTATAATCCCTTTTGTAGAAAATGGAACATATTCCCCAGGAATTGAGCCAGAGGATATTTACCTGTCAACACCCAGTAGTATAGTGTCATCCTCTCATTTGGCAAATATTTAATGCCTGCAAGTGTCAGGCACTAGTTTAGGCAATGAGGACCAGTGGACCAGACAGACCAAATTTCTGATGTCATGGAGTTTACATTCTAGTCTCTGTCAAAACTGTTTCTGCTGTTGGACAGTCAGTTGGGTCACAGGCTGAGCTATATGCCCAGAGGGCTCTTAGTTCAGAGGAAGCTGACTTTTTGAAATGTGCCCCAACCCCAAAAGGTCAGGAAGAGCCTTGGTCTCACCCTCTTTGCTCAAAGTAGTAATTTTGTGAGCCAAAGCCTGGTTGTTCGACCTAAATATTCTCTTTTATCCCAACAGGAGGTCTCTTTACAAAAATCAGTTCTGTGGTCCTGCTCTGATATCCCAGGGTTTCTGTGTCTCTAAGACAAATTCCTGCCACACAGAATATGAGTTCTGTTCAACAGAATGACAGGAAGAGACCTCAAGTGTGACCCAGTTGAGAAATAGCTGGTCTTTACCCTCTCTTCTCTTGGCCATTGTAATAACCTCTGGGGTCAGCTTCCTACCTCTGACGAATCCTGCTGCCACCACTTTCCTGCCGAACATTTCCAGGGGCTCGCTGCTGCCTCGAATACCTGCTCTTTAGCTTGGTGATTCACACCCTTTTCCTCCCCGTGACAGGTACAGAAGATGATCATATTTCCAGAGTGCATTTTGACAAACGGAAGAGGCCATTCTTGGCTAGATGTAATGGCCCCAGGATCTCTGACCACCCAGACTGTTGGCTGACCCAAGGAGGGCTTAAGAGACCAGTATCTCTGCACGTCTGTAAGCCATCTACTTCCCACACAAGAGTAAAAAACTGATATATAATAGTCTTTACGATGAAGCCCAAACCATATTTTGCTGTCATCTTTTAAACTGCTCTATCCCCACTGATTCCCAAATATTTAAGTGGCTCTTTTCTAATTCAGCGTCCTTTCCCTTTCACCTGAAATACCCTCAGCTAATTAGTTCTCCACATTCAATTATCATTCAGTCTTCCATGATTCTGCTGTTCTTGGTGCCTGGAATGTCCTTTTTGCAACCTTGTTTCGTAAACTCCTGCTCATCCTGCTGGTCCCATTTCAAATGCCACTGTCCAAGGACATTCCTGACTCCTCTAGGCCAATTTAGGTTGTTCTCTCCTCTGGCTGTCAGAGCACCAACATGCGTATTACTGTACTTACTCCATTATTACCTGCCTTAGCTGGGATCAGAGGCTGTGTTTTCTATAACATTGTACCCTTCACTAGGGCTCACCATAGTTCCTGCTAGCTCATAGCTCAATACACTTTTTGCTTAATGGATGAATGATTAAATCAATAAATGCAGAGCTGGAGAAATTGCTCCTGCATTGAATTTGCATGAGTCTTTGGATAAGATTTGGAATATTACTGCTTTTTATTCCCCATATGCTGAGATGACAACATTTGTCTTTTCTTCTCTGAAATATAATGCCTTAAAACTCAAAACATCAAGCTATTGGAGTTTTGTTGTTATTATGTCCATGGTCACCCTGCCATTAAACCTTGGCTGCCCTGGAAATGTATATTGAATCTATAAATTTAGATCTAGAAATCTTATCAACAGAGTTTTGACACATATTATGTTGTCAGTTTAATAATCTAACCATGCTAGAACTAAGAACAAAATCATGGAAAGTGCTCATTTGGCAGGGCTGTGAATGACTTTCCTGAATTTGTGTTGGATAAAGAATCTTGTTAAGAAACCGGTGTCACTTAAGTTCTGACTTGGGGATGCTCTTGGGTCAAAAATTTTGAGGAAATGCGAGCTCAACATCATGTGATAGGCTGGTCCACCCACAATTTCATATTGTGTAATCCTTAAAATAGGCAAAAGTACAACAAACTATTAGAAGATCTTTCCATTGCATTTGTATTAGCCATCCCTCCCACCCCACCCCAGGTAGCTGATAGAATTCTCATTTCATCATAATTTCTGACTTTTCCTCTTTCAAATGTTTCAAGAATTTGCCATTGTAGAATTTACTGTAGGCTATAGCCTGTACTTTATGGATATATGAAAACATGAATGTCAAGGAATGCTACCTGTGAATTAGACTGCCATGTTTGCATTTCTAAACAGGATGACTTTTAAAAAATCATTTAATCATACACAAAAAAACTATCAGTAATGAGGGTCAATGTATTTGATCTCTCTTCTCTGGTATTCCTGGAGTGACACAAAAGGTTGAAATTTTTCTCTGACTTACATCATGGCATTCAAGTAATTTCAGAGGTCAGACGAATAAAAGAACATGAAAAATCTGTATCAGTTTTAATCTACAAGGAGATGTTTTAATTATGATTATGGGTGGTATTTTGGTCTGGTAAATGTGTTTCTTATAAGACTATGTACACTCAAGTATATTGCATATAGTTTATAGAATATGTTTTTCTATCTATCTGCCTATCTACCTAGTTATCTATCCATGTATCCATCTTTCCTTCCATCTGCCTACACACACACACACACACACACACACACACACACACATTTTGAATATATAACATATTCAAAATATTACTAAAAGTAACTTTATAGTCATTTAGGGTATTTATGCTTGGTTGTTCTTGATAGTTTTTTTTTTTTTTTTTAAAGGAGAGAGATGAATGTCTCTGTATCAAAGGGATATTTAAGAGATGGATAGTAAACATACAAAAACTTTACTTCATTGGGAGGTGCCATCTTTTAAAAGTATCATCACTTATCTATGTAGAAATGTGAACTTTTTATATAAAGATAATACAATACTTCCTTCCTAGCAGTATATTATTCCTTTTGCCTAGGCCTACCTATTCCATTTAAGATCCTATACATCTATAACTGATTGCATGAATTAATTTATTTTGAAATTAAATAAAAATTCTTATTTTGGACATATAGGTCATGTGGATGCCAAATGGAAATTACACCAGTTAGTGATCTAACATGTGCTTTTAAATATTCTCTGGGAGCAACAGTTCAAATTCCATCAGGCCTTTTGAGAAATACAAATTGAACCATGTTTATTCTGCAAAGGTCTTTCAGGTGAAAGACCACCACTTCTGGTGGTTCCTTTGAAATTTCTTTAATCTCTGGCATTGAAACACCTAAGATGTATATCACGGGATTGTGAATCTTTGTTCAACAGTATTACTATAACACTGAGCAGATCTGAGGCAAGGCTGGGGACCTTTCCTAGCAATGATGATTACTAATTTGCTATAAAAATGATCAATTAAAGGCCACTAATAAGTGAGAAGCAGCTTCATTTTTTTCCCACAGGGAAACATGAAATAGTTAATTACATACCTTTACTATAAACACACTTAAAAATTAGGTGAATAATTAGTGTTTATTCAAAAGTAAAAAATGCATAGATAAGTAAAGAGAGGAAAAACTTAGGTAGTAATGTCGTAGCCTAGCAATAGTGGCTATATTAGACTTTTTCTTTTAATATAAGTAAGAAATATAAATAAATTTTCATTTAATTAAGAAGGAAGAATATGCTAATTTATCTTTATGTAACTTAAATGTCCCTTCGCCATCACCAGTTTGTACATCCTAAGATCACCTGAAGAGTTTGTACTGCTATGGACACCTGATCAGTTGTCTGGTCTTCTAAATAGAAGAAACAAAACTTAAAACTCTTTAGGGGTCTCTGCTATTGGAGGTGGGAAATTATGGGGGGGGCAGAGGAGGAAGCTCGGGGGTATAATCCCTGTGACTCTGAATCTCTCTGCCCTTGCTGTTGCTCTCTAGGTTTCCACAGCTGTGTCCTGTTTCATACTGATGTCCTCTGCAACACCCTGGGACACACTGTTGCTGGTGGTGGCCTGTCTTCATCTCCCCCATGAGCTACTCTGTCATCTCTTGCAACTTTGTCATCACCTGTCTTCTAGTGTCCTCAGGATATGTTTTCAGTATCTCCACTAGCATCCAGAAAGAAGTTTTATAACAGAGGTGTTCAAGTGACTAGAGACATATTATTATTTTATTTTAACTAATTTGGTAAAGTCGTCCTCAAGTATGGCTGCCAATTATTACTGCCATTCCTCTTCATGGATGCTGCTCCTAACATTAAGAGGTGACTTTATGTCCCCTCTCTGGGTTGTGTATCTCAGTTGTGCTTGTGACTTGTTTTGACTGTGGAATGTTCGTAGAATTTATATTCTAGGATTTTGAGAACAGGTTTAAGAGATCTAGCAACATTTTTTGCTTCTTCTTGAGATGGAACTAGGATTTAGGAAGTTCAAGCAAAACTACTGTATGCCTAGAGGCCACATAGAGAGAGGTCCTGGAGACTGAAAGGCCATCTTGAATGTTCCCAACCTCACCAAGCTCTGAGATGAATGCTGAGAATGGTCCAGCTATATACTGCCTAAATTCTTGACCCACAGAATCATGAGAAATAATAAATTATCCTTGTCCACAGTAGATAACTGAGTCAAACATGCAATGGTGAATCAAGATTAGGTTTAGTTTCGTATTTTAGAAATTATCCTCCATGCAGCAAACAGAAGAGACCACAAAAAAACCAAAACATTACTTCCATAACATAAAAGTGTGTCTCTTACTCATATAACATTAATGTCAAGGTAAACAGTTCAAGGACTAGTGTGGAAATTTTTTTTATCATCAGGCCCCAAAGTTGTTTCTTTCTGATTCACTTTCTTAACATATGCTTTTATTCTGCGATCATCTCCTGACCTAATAAAGCTGCTGGAGCTCCAGCTGTCAGCCACATCCCAGCTAGCAGGAGTAAAGATGAAGAAAGGGCAAAAGAGGCATACTTCCTGGCTGAGTCAGCTCCCTTTAAGGTGTCTCTCTGAAAGGCCTATACAACACTATCATGTGGCCAGAATTAGACACATGGTCACACCTCAGTGCAAAGGGGACTGAGATATTTATTCATTTTTTGGGTGCAACACCACTCCAAGAAGAATTGAGGTTTCATACTAAGGTAGAAGCAGACAATGAATATCGATTGGTGAGACAACAAGCTGTCTCTTGAAGCCAGTCTTATCCTCCCAGGGTGGAGAGGCATCACAGATATGTGATTTAGAGCAAGTTCTATACAGTCTCATACTTTACATAAGCCACAATTTTCTCTAGCATTCAGGTTGTACATTGAGGTAATGGATTCATCCTTCTCTTTTGTTGGTTTCCTTGCAGAAGCTCCATTTTTCCTCTTTGCAGTATGGCTTCTATCAAAATGCTCTGTTTATCAGACCTGTCAGTAGATCCTGTGTTCATTAATGAGTGGGTTTATCTCTTTGCCCATGAGGTTCTGGAACTTAAAATCAGCAGATTACCTTTACCCACGGTGGTACCTAAAGGCCTACATCATACAGATACTTCAAGAAGTTTTGCCTAACTTCGAAATGGCACATACAGGTTGGAACTCTGTCCCTTATTCCCTGAAACTTTTTGGTTTATGCAGAACTTAATTAATAGAGAAATAGTAGCAATGAAAATAATATGATAGAAAGTACAGTAATGAGGGAAAAATAGAAATAATGAAAGATAAGGAAAGAGAGGGAGAAGGAGAAAGGGAGAGGCAAAAGTGGGGAGAGACAAGAAGACTGAGGGAGAGAGGCTCTGTTTCTTAGTATCTTGTTCTTACCAGCGTCTCTTCCCCGCACTATCCCCAGGGCCTTTGCACCTCCTGTTTCCTCTTCTGGTAATACCCTTTCCCACAAACCTCTTTACTCAACTAGTTCCTGTTAATACTTGAGGTTTTAGCTATAACATCACTTCTTCAAAGAGATTTTCCCCTGATCAATTTATCTCGAGTAGGTATACCCTGCAGAACTCTCTCTTAATCATCTCATTTCTTTTCTCTCATAGCACTTATCATAACTTCTAATTCTATATTCATTTGTTTATTCATTTTTTTAACCTCTGTATTTCTCTCTGGACTATTAGCCTCATAAGACCAGTACCTCACTGTCTTTGCACCCCAAACGCGTGGTATAATATGGGCATACCGTAGGTGCCTGATGGCTATTTGCTGAACAAATGAGCAAGAGAGGGGAAGTCCGGGGCGGGGGGGAATGTGACGTGAGAAAACGAGAGAGACTCATCTCATCCTGAGGTAAGCATTAGCTCAGAAGTCTCTCCACTGCCCAGCCTGTTTATTTTCCAGACAATTGATTCAAGTCCCTAGACAGGACATGCAGAGCTAGGGCACAATAAAAAGTCTTAAGGCTGAGCTGCCAGGAGGACAAGAGTTTTCTCACCCTGACTTAAGACAGATCTGGCTCTGTGCCAGAGTATAAGTAAAAAAAGAGGGATTTTTTTAAAAAGGTTTATTTATTTTATTTGGGAGGGCGGTAGGCGGGGGAAGAGAGAGACAGAGTAAAAGTATCTCCAGCAGACTTTCCACTGAGTGAGGAGCCTGACACGGGGCCCGATCTCACCACCCTGAGATCATGACCTGAGCCGAAATCAAAAGTCGGATGCTTAACCAACTGAGCCACCCAAGTGCCCCAAACCAGGAAGTTTTAATCTGAGATCAGTTTCCAATTCTGGTGAATTTCCTGAAACAATATAATAACAATAAAATTATTATCCAATTTGGCTAGAAAAATGTTTTAGATGAGAGTGATTTGTCAACAGTTTTGCATTGCCATTGTAGAAGTTGGCTGCTTTTATGTCTTGAGATGTGTGTTAATGGGTTGTTTGAGAAGTTCCTCCCCTCCCACTCAGCACTAGATAGAACAGGCCCCTTCTCAGACTGTACCAAGGTATTAAGCACTCAAAACAGCCTGCATGTCTGTGCCTCTGCTGCAGAAAACATAAGAAAAGGGTTAATCCAAAAGGAATGGAGCAGCTCAGGCAAACAACAGGAAGTCATGGATAATTCCAGCACCCACAGAAAGGTCATCAGTGAAATTACACTTAGCATGACTCACTGCTCCTCTGCTGGTCAATTCCTGCTACACCCGAGTGTTCCTCCCACTGTGTCATATCTTCCTTCTCAGGTTGCACTTCCTCTTCTCTTTCTCCCTGGACCTGCAAATACAGTCTGTAGGATTCTTTAGTCAGCAATGATCCAGAGTTTTGAAGCGATAGCTTGATAGTGATCAGAGCATTCAGGACAATGGCTCTGAATGTTGTTCTGGATTGATAGCTGTTGGACTTAAGTTTGTTCTTCATATGCCGACGTGAGTTAATTCACTGTTTTCTGTCTGCACGCCCATTTTCTTGTCACCACATGATGGAGAACATTCTACACACTGCTGCCAGATTAACCTTCCCCAAACACTTCTTTGATCATGTCACTCACTTTGTTCCAAAAATCTTAAATGGCCTTCTGTCTTCTGTTAGGGTTCAAATGCTTTAGTCCTTCTTCAAGGCCTGCTGCTATCTGACCCTATTGTGAATTGCTCTTGCCACTGAATCCTGTTCTGTAAATAGGAGAGATTAAGGAGACAGGCTCCTCAAAAGTGATCAATTTTCTAATTGGGCCTTCAATGGTTTGGTGTAAAAATCATAATTCATGTCAATAAATGATCCTGTTAAACTTGCTATACATATTAAATGTTCCATGCATTTAGAGTATCAATAATGTTCAGCTATAAGAATTATGCAGAAATACCTTCTATCTTGGCAAGTACATGCAGTAGTAAATCCCCTGGGCAGTTGAGACTACTTGGAAAATTTAGACATAGCACTGTATCCAGAATAATATAGTGATCTCTCACCACGCTGAGTATGATCATCAGCAGCAATGATTTAGAAAATGAGAATGATTTATATTTTTATTTTTGAGCAGTAAATCTTTTTTTAAATTTATGGAGGGATTTAGATTTATATAGTGGGCTCTAGTTTCCATCATGTGGTAGTAATCTTAATGGCCACTTTCGAATTCCATTCATCTTTACACTGGCCACAAAGCATTCGGAGACTAAAATAAAGATTTAGATGGTGATTTGGTTAAAATGCTCAGTTTGAGTTTTAGCCTGAAAAATCAAACCCAGATGGTAGGCATTTTTGAGGTAGTGAAATTCACCTTTCGTGATGCATGGTCAATAATATTTCATTAATCAGTCACATTAAGGCATCAATGCCCTATCATCCATCCTATTCTTTTAAATATAAGACTATAGATAGATTTTATAAATCTGAAAATGTAATGACTACTTTAAAATATCTTGATTAGATCCACTCAAGTTTAGTACAGGCATACCTCATTTTATTGTGTTTTGTGGATTTGTAAAATATAAATTGAAGGTTCATAGCAACTCTGCATCAGCTAAGTCTATGGGTACCATTTTCCCCCCAACATTTGCCTATTTACTGTCTCTATCACATTTTGGCAATTCTAGCAATATTTAAAACTTTTTCACTTTCCTTTTTGTTATTGTGATCTGTCATCAGTGATCTTTGATATTATTATTGTAATTGTTTTGGGGTGCCACAAACTAACAAACTCAATCAATTTTGTGTGTGTCCCGACTGATCCACCAACCGGCCATTCCCCTGTCTGTCTCCCTCTGCTCAGGCCTCCCTATTCCCTGCAACATAAAGGTGTTGAAATTAACTCTGTTAATAATCCTACAATGGTCTCTAAGTGTTCAAGTGAAAGAGTCAGTTAATGCAGCAAAGTTCACTGCTGTCTTCATTGCCACAGGCACCACACCCTTCAGTAACTACCACCCTGACCAGTCAGCAGCCATCTACATCCCGGCAAGGCCCTCCACCAACAAAAAGATTATGACTCCTGGAAAGCTCACATGATGATTAGCATTTTTTACCAAGAAAGTATTTTAAATTAAGGTATGAACATTTTGGGTTTTTTAGACATGTGCTATTGCACACTTTAAGACTATGGTCTAGTATAAACATAACTTTCTTCTGCAGCGGGACACCCAAAATTACATGTGATTCACATTTTGTGATATGCACTTTATTGTGGTGGTCTGGAATAGAACCTGAAATATCTTTAAGGTATTCTTGAGTTACAGCCTTTTGTCTATCTCAGATTTCTTCAGCAGAGTGGTTGAGATCATGAGCTGTCTTGTCAAGATGCTTGGGTTCAAATTCCAGCTGCCATTCTTCACTATGTGTTAGAATGTGGGCAAATAACTTAACCTTTCAGTAGCTCAGTTTTCTCATTCATAAAATGGGGATAACAAAAGGGGTGCTGTGAGTATTAAATGGATCAATGCATGTAAATTGCCTTGCACATAGAAGATCAACAATGTCAGCTGTTGTTATGGAGTAAAGTTCATCTCTTTAGGAAGTATATAAAGTTGTGGTAGGGGTGGGAGGTATGCAGAAACCCAGATGCCTTCACAGGCCAGACAGGTAATGAGCCATGTGAGTAACTTGGTGGTAGAGATTAGTGGAGTCTGCAGAGGACTGTAAAGTGTGTGCCCCACTTAATGTCTTAAAAACAAAGCGAAAGAAAGCACAACTGTGTGTGCTAGCCAACCAAGACATGTCTGTGGGCCAGGCTTGACCAAGCTTGTGGGCTGCCCACCAATTTTGACCCCTGAGTAGCAAAAGAATGCCAAGTCAGGAGGTACAGGCTGTGGACCTGCTCTGCCAAGCTCCAGCTTTGTAAGCCTGGACAGGCTCCTCACCCATCTTGGCCTCTGTTTCCCTATTTGAAAAATGAGAAAATAGACGCTCTTTCTATGTCAAACAGTCTATTTAAAGGGAGAAAGGAGGAATAATGATTTTAAAAACCCCACTGCATTCTTTAAAAGGTGTGTAAATAATAAAGACCCATTTACCATGCTTGAGAAATCTGTACAACATATAGTGGTTCCTGAGGGGAGCATCTTCGTAGAAGCTGAAACTGTTGCCTGGAAGAGAATTGGGTCTCAAATTCTAAAGGCAGAAGGGGCACAGATTGAATGGGGGAAGGGAGGGCAACTCAGATCAGGGGAGCCAGGCAGAGGCTGAGAGGCTAGTTGTGCGCAGGAAATAATGAAGCAGTGTGTTTCGCTGAAATGGGGAACTGGGTAATAGCAAATGATACTGTCTAGGGTGGGACTGTGAGAGGGCTTCAGAACATGGTGATTTTGTTGTTGTTGTTGTTGTTTTAAAAGATTTTATTTATTTACTTGAGAGAGATAGAGGGAGCGAGAGAGAGCATGAGCAGAGGTGAGGGGCCGAGGGAGAAGGAGACTCCCCACTGAGCAAGGAGCTTGATGCAGGACTCAGTCCCAGGACCCTGGGAGCATGCCCAGAGCTGAAGGCAGATGCTCAACCAACAGAGCCACACAGGTGCCTCATGAACTTGATGATGTTAAGTGGTCTGGGCCTGCTGGAGTTAACCTTGGGGCTATGGTCAGGTGGAGAAAATCCAGACCAACCCATGTAAGCAGGTGTTTCAGTCTCCAGACATTCCTTTCTATGTCCTGTTCTTATCAGGAAAGTGGAATTCTTGTTTTTATAGCATTCAGATTTTCTGGGCTCCTGACCTTGTTTCTTATTTTTATTTATGGCAAATTATATTTTCCAAAGGTAGATGCTACCCATCTAGAATTCCCATCCCACTTGCTCTACTGCACAATGGTATTGATGCCCATCCCACTGAGAGGCAGGGTCTATGTCTCCTTCCCTCAAATCAGGGTGGGGGTTTGTGACTGCTCCAACCCATAAAGTGAGTCAGCAATGAGGCTGTGGGTTATCTGAGGCTGTCTTAGAAAGGATATGGCTGTCACCTGTCTTTTTCCCTTGAGTCACTTGACCTAGGGGCACTTACTGCCATGCTGGGAAGACCAGGTGGAACGACCTTATAGAAATAGAGATCCATCCCCAAGAACTCCCACTATTCCATTTGAGAAAATCTCTCCAGGCAACAGACCCATGAGTGAAGAAGCCTTTGCCATGACCCCTTCCCTAGTTATTGTCTGACAGTAACTTCATGAGAAATCCAAGCCAGAACTGACTGGTCAAGCCACTTTTCATATTTCTGACCTACAGAAACTGTGAGAGATAAAAACTGATTGTTGTTGATTCAAGTCATTAAGTGTTGGGGTAATTTGTTACCTAGCAATAGACTAATATATTAATGCATTGCTGCGTCTTCTTCCACTTAGATTCTGATCTTCATGTTTCCAGTCCCAATTAGTAAGCTAAACTAAATTTACCATGGCCTTTTCTCAAGAGTTCAATTTTTCACATTTCAGTCCTTGAATTTCATTCCTGATTCCAGTTAATTCATCCATTTCTGCTTGGTTTAAATACCTTTCAAACAAATATGCCTGCAAAGACCATGTAACACATGCAAACAAGGGAAGCCGACCCAGGCAGAGAGAAAAGAGAGCAAAAAGAATTGTAGTAAATTGGAGAGCTTATGTCATATTCAGTAGCCAACTCTAAGAGATGGAAAGAGTGGGACTGTGGCTTAGTGATCCTAGATTATAAGTCTTTTTTTCATAAGAAGTCAGAAATGTAGATTCTTGAAGAGATCTCTTGATGAAAAAAATTAAAATGCTGCTCAACTTTGAACAACACCATGTTAATTGGAAAAGATATATCTACTGGCTGAACTCAGCCATGAGTTGCCAAATTGCAAACTCTAATTTAATAGTTTTTAGCCACTGTACATGCTGGGAAGACCTCAGACTCAGGAGGAAGAGATTCCAAATTCCTTAGCCATGATAACAGTTCTGAAGAAAAATGACCGAATCAAAACAACACTTGAGGGAAGATAATTGTTACTATCAGTTGAATACGATTCAGTCTTCAGTCCATTGAAGAATTTGGGTAAGGCCATGTGGTCATAGAGTGAGCCTTTGTGGCCAATATTAGGAAAGCAGATCCTTCCCTTTGGGCCAAGCACGGGCACCATGATCCTTTAGGGAGACTCAAAAGGGCATTGTCCTTAGAGTGAGGTCCCCTTGACATCCACCTGCTGCCCCATTAGATGTTTGTTATCACCCATCTCAGTGCTTCTTGGGAGCCTGATACACACATGAAGATCCCAGGACCCATCCTCTTTCTGTGTCTCCTGGAAAATATCTACCAATTTTGATAGATTGTGGTTCTCCAGTCTCTGAAACTTTCTTTTCCTTTGGTCAGTTCAGCTCTTTTTGAAAACAAAGCCTGTTAGGTCCACCCTGAGGCACACAAATGTACAGGCTGAGCTACCCTCTGGGATAGGAGTGGGGGTCTGGGAGAGTGACAGCAACACTTAATATTACTGAGTTAAAATCTCAATAAATTATCTCAGTAAATTACGCAATCAGAAAGATGAGCTCCTTGTCAATAAATACACACAACACTCTGCCTACAGACAAATGCATCTAGAGTTCACTCATACAACCCAATACCCATAAACTACCTCCATAAAGCAATGGAAAAGAGGAGCTGAGATTAATGAAGTTCTTTCAGCCTAGCCCATACAGGCTGACATTAATCTGCATGGATATAACCCACAGCATTCATTGTACTCAAGTACACATTTTAGAAAAATGATTTTGCTTTTTTCTTATACCTGATAACCTGGAAAATATAGTCATCTGCACTCTGTCCTGCAGGCCTTAGTGCAAATCAGTAAAGAGGTTCCATTGACGGCTCTTTTTCGGACTCTAACCACAATTGAACTCTCTGCTTTCCATCACTCGCTCACCCCGTTGTGTACAAAGAAACAGATATGCAATATAGCAGGAGCCCCAAGAAAAGGTCTGGCTGTTCTGTCAAAACTATTTAGTTCAATATTGTTCTCAATGTGGCACCATAGCCCTGGACATGACACCCAGCACGTCCAAACAGACATGATTATATATGAGACAGAAAGGCACTTACATCACTGCGGGTTGTTATGCTTTAAAGGGCTTTTTCCCCCCTCTTCAAATTAAAAGTTTTCAAAAATGAAATAAAAATAAACCTTTGAAGAAACCAGATTGAGACTGAATTTGGAAGGCCCTCCTGCCTAGTGTATACTAAAGAAACATTTTCTGGGTTTGTCCCTGATGATTTTCCTTGTAGTTGAGAAACACAATCCACTGGGAGCTTTTGTGGCAGAACAAGAATTTTATGAACACGAACTTTACAAAGACTTCCCTAGGAGATTTAAGGTCTGGAAATCAATAGATCAATCAGTAGCTTTTATCAATCTGTAATGGTTCTCTCTCTTTGGATGTTTGGATGAAAATGGGATCAACGTAAATTGAACACGGAATCACTTATTCTTACAAGTTAAATTTGTCAAACTGTAAGGCACATAAATGACATGAAATATAATCATTTTTGAATTTGGGACCCTTCAGGGTGCATGTTGATTGAAGAAAAAAGAACCAGATGTTTCTTCAGCAGGACTCAGAGAGGCAATCTAAATATTCTTCAATCCCTGACACTTCTGACCATTTCCCAAAGAAACCAATTCATTAGTTAATTATTGGGTATGCTTATTGTATAATATATAATTGGGCCAGGGCAAATAGCCTTCAAAGATGGCTAGCTAAGTCTGTAGAATCTGTTTTTGCCAAATTCTTCCCAAGAAAATAGGGGAGGATTAATGAACCCTACCTCATCTTACTTCTACTTTATTTTTAATGATAAAGGCCTGAGTGCCTAGAACCTCTCCTTCTTTATAAAGTTAGCTTGGCAGGTAGTTCATGGGCAGAAGAATTAGGAGAAAACATGAAAATTATGTTGCAAAATAAGTTACTTACCCAGTTCCTCCTGAAAAAAAAAAAAAACCAACAACACAAACATGAATTTGGGTTTATATTTCCATTTTTGAGATATGTAAAGGTAGGTTGAGCAGAACATTTTCCATTCCCATTCTAAGGTGTTTTTTTTTTTTAATAAAAAAAAATCAAAAGAATCAGTTCTAAAAATTTCCTTATATTTTGTTAGTTTACCATCATCCCAGAATAGCAAAAACAACAATCCATATGTATCAAGCATTTCCTATGTGCTTAACACATATTAACTCATTTAATCTTTACAGCAAATATCAGTCATGGTCAATATCACTATCTTTCATTATCCCTGTTTTGTAGGTGAAAGAGTGGAGGCACTGAGAAGTTAAGTCCCATATAGGGTTGCCAGATAAACTACAAGTTGCCCAGTTAAATTTGAATTTCAGATAAACAATGGTTAGATTTTTTTTAAGTGTAAGTATGTCCCAGGAAATATACCAAATATACTACTATACTAAAAAATATATATCCATTGTTTATCTGAAATTCAAATTTAACTGAGCATCCAGAATTTTTATTTACTAAATTTGGCTAGTCGTTGGCAGAGCCAAGCAGATCTTTCTGATTCCCAAGCTAAAACTCTTAACCACTACACTAAACTGCCTCTTTCCATAAAAATAAAGTTTGAAAACTGCAAATTTAGAAAAGGCTATTACTAATTTAGACAAACTAGCAGTGAAAGTGGGACGAATTAAGCTAATTTATAAAAGCGGTGTGACAGGCATTTCTTTTGTCTGGGCAGTCCTGGAACAAGGTGTGGGGAAGCAGTAATCAGTGGAATAGTCGAAGAACAGGGTGGGGAGATGTTTGCCTCCCTGCTAAGAGGGATTGAGTGCTTGTCATGAAGTCAACTCAGTGACAGATCTATTATCTCTGTCAGCACTTCCAGATGAGTATCAAATGCAGGTTTCCTTTGAATAGAATGGGGAGTGCTGGGACTTCTTTCCTTACTTCTACCTGTCTCTACCTGGACCAGTCCCTTCCAGTTAACACCCTTGAATTTAGCTTCCAAAACACTACAGATAGGAGTATGGTGATGTAGTTAAGAGTAAAGGCCCCTGTGTTTGACTGCTTGGTTTGATTTCCTAGCTCTACCACCATTTCTCGGCATCTCAATATCCTTCTGCAAAAAAAAAAAAAAAAAAAAAAGAAATGATAGTACCTATCTCTTTAGATTTTGTGAGTTTACATGAGTTAATATATGTGATAACAACAGTAATAGTAATCAACATTCAGCAAATATTTTCTACATGCCACTCATCTAAGTGAATTACTTAATCTTTAAATCCTTAAGTGGATTACTTAATCCTTAAAACCACCATAGGAGATTGATTTTATTATTATCAACCCCCCAACACTTTATGAATGAAGAAACTGAGGTATAAATTAAGTAACCAACCCAAGATCATATAGTCAGTTAGCAAAAAAGGAAGGTTTTAAATTCAGACAGTCTGAATTCTGAATTGGTACCCTCAGCCCTTATTCTATACATGTGGAACACACTAAGACCAGTGCCTGGCACAGAGCCAGCCTGCACTGCTTGTTAGCTACTACTATAAACTATCAAGAGAGGTTTGGGCATTGTTCTAATTATCCTCTTTGGCCATAACACAGATTAATAACCACAACAATTTGTCCCAAGCTCTTCTGCATGCAAGGCAACTCCCAAGCTTCTGGGAGGTGCCCTAGATTTCTCTTTCTCAACCCCACATCTACCCAGTCACCAGCTCCTACAGAAACGACAGTACTTCTCCTCCCCAACCCCATTGCCTCAACCTAGATTCAATTCTAGACTGAATCACTTCTCTCCGGCACTCATACAATATACGCTTGAAGAAATCTCCATTTCTGGTTGACCTGTCCCAAACCTTCTTATACTTTGTCACCAAGGACAGCTTTCTAAATTAGCAATCTGACTATATGTTCTCCTGCCTAAAGTCCTTCTATGATTCTCCAATGGCTTCAAGAAAACACCCAAGTTCAAGCTCCTTAGTCCCATAATACAAATTCCATGACCTGCCCACTCATCTCTAGCTATTTTCTGTATGGACCCCCTCTTTCATTTCCATACTACTCTTTCATTTCCCTTAATATGCCATGTTCCTTCATTCTTAAGTGCCTTTATGATGCTATTTCTTCCTTTTGGCATGTCTTTCCCTTTTGTTCTGCCTGTTAAACCCCTATTCATCCACCGAGACACTGGCTAAGGACCATGTAGTCTGAGAAGCCTTCTCTGACATCCTCCATTTCACTTGGAGGATCTGAGTTTCCTTGCTTCTTTTCCCACCAGTCGTGAGTTTCTTAAAGGCAAGGACTATTTATCTTGGTATCTCCAGCTCTGAGCAGACCACTTTGTTAAGGAAAGAGTGAATGTTTTATTGACACAGCCTCAATAGCTATCTGACCGCAAGACAAAGCTAAATTTAACAACCCTCAATAGCAAGAAATGTAAGGGATTGTAAGATCATAAGATTAAACTATTGTCTTTCAAGGAATAATACCCATGAAGGATAAGATTCTATATCTTTCCCTATGGTTAACGAATGATCAGACTATCTAAAAACATATACTTTTATATTGATAAAATCCTAGTACCAAAATTGCAGGGCCTAAAACTGATATATCAAAGTGCATAAATATTTGTAAGAGTTCTACAAAAAATCAGAAACCAGCTGGTTAATTCTAAGCCTTAAAAGGCACAACCATAAATGTTTTTCACAAAGGAACTATATACAAGGCAAAAAATTGAGCCAACACTTAAGGAAGAGTGAGGTCACTAACTAGCTTGGCTATTCTCTTTTGAGAGACATTTTATTTTTGGGGGGGTGTGGTCAATAAAAGAGAACTTGACTACTATCAGAAAACTGGACAAGCACAGTTTCTTAAAGATGTTTCTTAAAGATGTTAACTTATAATTAAGTTATAATTGCTTATTTCCCCTGTCTAAACAAGGCAGGTTGTACCTTAATATTGCATATTAATTCTAATTCCATTTATTGCCTTACAAGTAAAATTTGGCCCTAACATTAAAATGGCAGGTAAAAATTTAAAGTTGATTGCCAATTTTGATAACATTATTGGCTTAATATTATTAGAAATTGAATTTCAGAGTTACATGAAGTTTTCATTCTTGAAATCCTAGCCTAGGTAGCTGAAGCAAGTTTATAAGGAAAGATGCATTAGAAAAGGAGCTAGGAGTTCAAAATCTAATTTCAGTGTCTCACCTGGCTACAAACACAATTCCATTTTACCTTCTCTTTGTCCTACCTGTGGACCCTGTACACTTGTGGTTTTGAGGAATAGTTTCATTCTATGCAGAAATTCTACTATCAGTTCCTTTACTACTTCCTGCTTGGATTCAACCTGTTTCTACCCTGATTACCCATATTTCAGTGAGAAAGGAACCAAACCATAGATGAACTGGGAACACTTTGCTTAGGGTAAATAAAGGGTATCAGATATGAGGCATTTATCACTCCTTAAACTTTCCAGAAGTGTTCATTTTTGTGATGACATTTGAAGAAATTTCACAAATAACCTTTCAAAATTGTGAAGAGACTTAGAAATGATGGGAAAAGATAGCACCAGACAAGTTTGGGCTTGGGAGGTCATATTTTTAGGACAAGTGGAGAAAGCACTTACTGGTGCCTAGAACTTAGCTTGACCTTTCCTCACAGGTGGTGGTAGGGTAGGTAGATACAGAAGAGAGTGAGCCTTAGCAAGGCTGAGTCAAGGGGCTCAAAAACTGTTATTGGAGGAGTCAAATGGACTCAGGTCAGAAGATGGGTGACACACTTCTGCTGTTTCTTTGATCAGTGAGCCAAAGGCTAATCTGAACAAATAACTTACTATCCTGTAACATATGTGGGTCATATGGTTCCTTGGAATGCTCTTTAGTTCTTTTAATGGATCCCAATTACACATTAATCGCTATATAAAGAAATAGGGCTTTCCTAACCATTTTCTCCCACCCCAATTCCTGTTCCTTTACTTTTCAGCACTTTTCCAAGTTTGTAATTTATGTTGGTGTCAACCCACTTATTGTTTGTATTCTCTCATGAAACTGTAAGCTCCATAAACACAGAGATCCCTGAATATCTAAAGCATAGTCTCATCTTGGGGCGCCTGGGTGGCTCAGTGGGTTAAAGCCTCTGCCTTCAGCTCAGGTCATGATCCTAGAGTCCTGGGATCGAGCCCCGCATCGGGCTCTCTGCTCAGCAGGGAGCCTGCTTCCCCCCTTCTCTCTCTGCCTGCTCTCTGCCTACTTGTGATCTCTGTCTGTCAAATAAATAAATAAAATCTTAAAAAAAAAAAAAAAGCCTAAAAAAAAAAGCATAGTCTCATCTAAAGGATATTGTAGTAAGCCAATAAATGTTTAATAATGAGATACCTAAATTAGTAATTTCATCAGAAGTGCTAAAGATGCCATAGTTCTATTCTAACAGAGCCCAGTTGCTGATACCTAGGACTGGGTGCTCCATAAATGTTGAATGGTAACTAGAACCTACTGGAGATGCCAGATGAGACACATTACAGATACAAGCCCTGGTGTCAGCATGCTCGTGATCTAAGAAGACCCAGGACAAACTAATTTCATGTGAATGTGTCCTTAGTGTAAATTAAAATCTGTTGCGCTTCTGGACTCTGAGCAAAGTGTGAGAGCTCTGTGTCATTGATCTCCATGATCTCTAAATCCCTTGTGACTGGGGCTACAGCCGCAAAGTATTCTTTTCCCCAGAGTTTCTCATGTTTTTCAATATGAGTATATGAAAAGGTCTGAGCATCAAACAAAGCCCATCTTCACAATGTCCTGTAGATTTAAAAAAAAGAATTAGGCCTATTCTATTACAACCAGGAATGGGAAATAGCTATTAAATCATTCCCTTAAGGTATTTTTATTTTGTTGACTCATGAGAGTTGGCTCTGGCTCCTCTAAAGCATTCTGAAGCCATATTTGGAGAACTTTGAGTTGGTGAATTTACTTATGTGCAGAAAATATTGAGATATTTTTTACATTCTTTGCTAAATCATTTTGGTTTTCTTAAACAATTGGTATTCCTCCTACTTTTTCTTGCATTTATTCATATAACTAAATAAAGACTTAGCTGCATTTGTCAGTGAACTGAAACCAACATCATGCTTGTCTTTTAAAAAATCATAACTTTCCATCCCAACTCTAATCTCCTAATGCGACATTTTGAGAGCAAATAATTGCCACATTCATGTTATTTAAAGATGTAGGAATTTCCACAAGAAAACTGTTACATAAATAAAAAATGATGTCATTTATATTAATAATTAATAACACAACAACAATAAAGATGAATATTCATTTCTGGAACACAAAAGCCCTACAGGTTTTAAAATGTGGATATTCCCAAGTCATATTGACTAATACCTATGCAAACTTGTTAACATATTAAATTAGCCTGGAAATCTTGTAAGCAGAAAAGAAAATCTGCCCTTCTGAGCTTTCTGCTATTTCCTGCCTCTCGTCAGACTGGAAATGTTTGAGGACTGCCTTTCTCCTGGTATTTCAACGTGCTGGCTTCTGGTCCCAGATGGAACCAAGAAAAGCAGAGGAGTGTGAAAAATAAAAATATTTTCAGTGTTGTTAACCCAACCTTTTAAAGCCTTAAGAGATTTCCTTTGGATTGGTGAAAGAAATGATTAGAATTTAGGGGTGCTGCTTTCCTCCCCAGGCCAGATAACACATGTTCTCATGTTTCTAATGTCATAAAATATACTTTAAACTAACTAAAAGCCAGATTGTCTACAGGTTCAGCTGAGCAATTTGGCTTTTTAAAAAATTATTACTTTTTAAGCCAGGATTCTCCGGTGTACGTGGAAGTTTCTAAAAATGTCTAGTCCTGCTATGTTTTTAATGACTTCTCCATGAGGATAGCTCATCCCGAGGATGAGCTCTCCTCATGGCCTGAGAAGACCCATGTTCATCCAACATCTTGCAGCAGGCTCATTTCAACAGAAAAAAAAAAAAAAAGGTATGGAGACAATAGTTCTAGCTAAAATGTCAGAAAATTACAAGGCAACTTGAGCCAGTTCTTAACCACAAAATAGATTAAGGGTAAAACATTCATATTTCTTAAAAAAAAAAAAAAAACTACACACACACAACATGATGGAATAGGGAAATACGATGATATCTTCAAGAACCAGAGGTTATGAAGGGTTTTTTGGTATATGAGGGATCTAAGCTTTATCAAGTTCTTACTGATTCTAGGCATTGTTGTAATCATATATATGTGTTATTTAATTTGGAATAACTTCTGATTTTACAAATATTACTGCTAACAACATGATAGGTTGAATTAATGTTCCCCAAGATGCCCACATCCTAATCCTCAGAATCAAAACTTGTGAATGTGTTGCCTCATATGGCAAAAGGAACTTTGCAGGTGGGATTAAGTTGAGACACTTGAAATGGAGAAATTACCATGGATAATCTGGGTGAGCCTAACATAATAATAACGGTCCTTATAAGAGGGAGGCAGGAAAGTCAAAGTCAGAGAGAGAAGATGTTAGGACAGAAGCAGAGATCAGAGAAATGAGATATATGCTGATGGCTTTAAAGATGGAGGAAGAGACCACAAGCCAAGGAATGGAGGTGGCCCCTGGAACCTGGACACCTCCAGAAGGAGTATGAACATTTTCACTTTAACCAGAGAGACGGATGCTGAATTTCTGATCTCAGAACTGTAAGATAATAAATTTGTATTGTTTTAAGCCACTAAATTTGTTACCACAGATATAGGAAAGTGGTATAAACACTTATTAAACACTTTTTTTTCTGCATATATAGAAATCCATGCAGCTTTCCTCCACAATAATGACTCAGGTATCTACTCCTTGCCATCTTGTGGCTTCTCTGTCCTTCAGGATCTCACAGTCCTATGCAGTCAACAGTGGGCAAAAGAAAGTGCAGAAGCCCTGACTGACTTAAAGTCTTTAGCCTGACACAAATCACTTCCACTCACATTGCTTTGTCAATAATTAGCATGTGACCATACCTTGAAACAAGTGGGGCTAAGAAATGTAGATACTGGCTGGACAGCTGTCTCCTCCTTGTGACAAAACTCCGTGCAACACACACCAAGTTAATTACTTTATATTACGCCATTTAACTTTAATAGCCTTTATTTATTTATTTATTTATTTATTTGACACGTGAGGAGGCAGACAGTGGAGGAAGCTCAAAATCCAAGGGCTAAAAATAGGTAGTGGTACTGGGTTTGCCTAATATTTCCATTTCCTGTACTCAGTGAAATACCAAGCTCAGAACTTTATAAATATTATCTCCTTTTAGAAAACAACAACAAAAACTATGTGAGGGCAGCATTATTCCCATTTATAGATGGGAAAATTACAGCTTAAAAGATGACATAACTCGCTGATGGTCATGGAATTAAAAGGTCAGAGCCGAGATTGTAATCAGGCTGTCCATCCTAGATTCATGCATGTAAACACTACAGGGGATTGAGAGCAAGGCAAACCTCAAAATAACATCACCTAACCTGTGTCTTGGGACAAGTTGTTTTTCACTTCAGAAAGCTCGTGGCTTTCTATCTGTGGAATAAAGATAATGACTCTTATTTCATAAGAATTTTGAGTGAAGGACATGTAAAACTTTCAGCTTTATGTCTGACACATAATAGGTGCTCAGTGAATGGCAGTTAGGTCATTGCATATTATACAACACAGGAGAACTTTTCCTTCTGCTACATCATCTACAAAAATTCATGCTCCACTTGCCACAAAGTTTTGTCACAAGGAGGAGACAGCTGTCCAGCCAGTATCTACATTTCTTAGCCCCACTTGTTTCAAGGTATGGTCACATGCTAATTATTGACAAAGCAATGTGAGTGGAAGTGATTTGTGTCAGGCTAAAGACTTTAAGTCAGTCAGGGCTTCTGCACTTTCTTTTGCCCACTGTTGACTGCATAGGACTGTGAGATCCTGAAGGACAGAGAAGCCACAAGATGGCAAGGAGTAGATACCTGAGTCATTATGTGGAGGAAAGCTGCACGGATTGTTACATATGCAAAAACCAAAACCAAAAATGAAAACAAAAACAAAACAAAAACCTCTTCTTTGGTATGCTTGGGAAATTTGAGATTTGTTTTCTGTCCCAGCTGGTGTTAGACTGAGTAATAAGCACATCCACACACTTTGTTCTTTCTTTAGCACTTTGCCTCTCCTGAGAAGTGCTCTACTCAAACTTTCAAACTTTCCCCATTTGGGTATCATCTGGGTATTATTTAATGTTGCTACAATTATGTTACAGAATCCTCAGTTCACATTGAAATTTCATCAGTGGTTCCCATGTTATTCCTTATAGTGATTGTCTTCTGCTCCGGAGTACGATCAAGGAGCATGCATTGCCTTGATATGTCATGATTTCTTAGTCTCCTTAAATTAGGAATGACTCCTCAGCCTTTCTTATCTTTCTTGAACTAGTACTTTTGAAGAGTACAGTCCAGTTACTTTTTAGAATATGTCTCTCCATTTAGACTTGCTTATCGCTTTCTCATGGTTAGATTCACGTAATGTGTTTTAGTCAGGAAAATCACAATAGTGATGGGCTTGATGTGCTAGTCTCCTCCGTGTTAGGAGGCACATGATGTTGGATTGTTTCAATATTGACAATGTTAAGTTTGATCATCTCATTAAGCTAGGATCTGCTGGGGTTCTCAAGTGTCGGGTTAACATTTTTCCAGGTGATATCAGCTTATAAAATAAATATTTCAAATAAATCATTTTAAAACCATAAACAAAAGCATAGATACCTTAACATTCCAAATGTGAATATCAAATGTAATAGGTACTAAGTAATTTACATTAGGACACTCACATATCCACTGGAGAATTAAGTCAAACTTTGAAATTCATAAATATAAGATAAACGTGCCCTTGGAGATTCTAACACCACAAATAGTATTTCTTAGTAATTTTCATAGACTCTCAAATTGAAAAAGAAAAGCCTATTGCTTTTATAGTGTTGTCTTTGCCTAGATTCCCTAGAAAGCAGAACTTGAGGCAAGAATTAAGTGCCAATACTTTATTTAGAGCTACAAACCCAGGGAGATGAGAATAAGAAAGAGGAAAAGAGGCAAGCAAGCACAGGAAGCAATGCAATGTGGTACAATACTGCTCAGCCTGGGCTTCCTGCTGAGCTGCAGTGACCTAGACGATCACTTAGGGGATATGTCTGCTCAACAGGTCACATGATACTTCTCTGGACAAAACGCATGACAAAATCTTGGAGCAGTTTATGGACTGGATAAAGGACAGGTAATACCTACCCAGCTTTTTACCTCCTGACCTATCACATGTTAGAGTTCACACTTGAGGTGTAAACATCTAGGTTTTAAGATCATCTGGCCCAAGTGACACAACCTCCATATAATCCAGATTTGATGGGCCAGCCAGAAACTCTGTGCATGAGGCTAGTTGGCATGACTGAGGGACGCAGAAGAGAGGGAAACAGACAGATACTCTCAGCGCAAGTGACCAGCTAGACCGAGGTGGTAAAACCACATAGACAGAACATACTGGTCAGGCCTGATCAAAATCAGAAGGGATACATATCTGTTTTTAAAATTGTTTTGAGTATAGTTGACATACGATGTTACATGAGTCTCCAGTGTACAACATAGTGATTCAGTTTCTCTATATGTTATGCTGTGTTCACTTCAAGTGTAGCTACCGTCTGTCACCATACAACACCATTAGGTATCATTGACTATGTTCCCTATGCTGTGCCTTTTATTCCCATGACTTATTCATTCCATAATGGGAAGCCTGTATCTCCCACTCCAGAAGGGACACATACCATATCTTGTCTGATACAGTTTGTTTCTTCTCTGAGTTTTCTTAATTTTTCATCAATGCATGGCTGAGTATTTAAAGTGATAAAAGCATCTTTATTCTGAACTTCTAGAATAAACAACTGACCCAAGTGGGCCTATCGATGTTGTAGCAGTTCATGAAGATTTGGCCCTTTATTTCCTGATTCAGCAAATATACAGAACAATTCATAAGCCGAGCATGTGATTTTTTGCCTTTAAATATTTTAAAGGATGGTGTGGGGGAAGTGCCAAAAGATAGCTCTTCTTGTCCAATGATAAAAGAGAATCATTGTGGAGAACTGTAATGACCTAATTAAAGTTCATAATAATTTGCACAAATACAAGAGTTCAAAGCAGAAAAAATAATAGAATGGGTCAGGAAAATGGTAATAGTTTAAAGAAATTTTAACTTTTAATAAAGTGGAAATGGCTGAATTAAATAAAGTAGTTCAAGATGAAAGACTTAGCTAGTTAGCTTGTTGTATGAAAAGTAAGCATGGGTATTTGAGAATACATTTCTCCAAGAATATTTCCATTGCAGAGAACTGAGTTAGATGAGATGCGAGGCCTCCACCATCAAGTGGAGTCTTGAGACGTTTAGAGAACGGAAGAAACAATGCAGAGACACACTGCTTTGATCTAAGTGTCCAGATGCAACTCATGTGTTTTGTGGCATTTCCAACTCAGTGCTGGCTGTTGATGACGTTATGTCATGGGAGGGAGAGAGATGTGCGAGTGATGGAAAGACTCATATATGTACATATTAAATTCATTCTTCTTTCAGGGAACTGGTCTCCAAAACATTGATTTCATGTCCGCCATGAAGAGAATCAATCAATTAAACAGGCAGTAAAGAATGAATGAAGTGATCTTCTTCCCTTGAGGAGAATAGTTTGATTAGGCAGTTAAGTAAAAAAGAGGCATATGGAATACTTTGGCTTGCATTTTAGTAATTCCTGGAACAAAAGCAAAGGTCCACTTGTTAAGACCTCCAACAAAGTAATTCTAAATATGACATTTAAAAATAAACACAATAAAAATTCAATCTTCAACCAAACATTCATAGAAGACAAACAACTAGAGTAATCCTTTTACTGCTGTTAGTATAACTATTAATTACATTTCTTTCATGGTGAGTCTTGTTTAGCTACAGTGGGTTTTGTAAGAGGAAAAACAGTGGATTCTTTTGGGTGGTAATGAAGAGGAAAGAATATATAAAATTTTTAAAGTGTGGAATTACTTATTTCAAAAAATATTTCAGGATTATGAATTATCTGAAAGAAACATTTCTGTTACAAAAACCCAAATATTATGTAAGTGTATATCTATGAATATTATTTCAATAATCGCTTTGCTTATGTTGCCAGTTACTTGTGCTGAACCATGGCTCAGAAATAGAAAAGTCACTCAGTAAGAGTGACATCATGGGGCTTCCATATTCTCTCTCAATGACTTCCAGATCAAATTTTCTCAGTGTATAAGTGAAAAGATGATGTTTCTAGCCGTCAGCCCTGCAGACTCAACCTAGGATCTGAAAATCCAGCTGTGTTCACTTTGCTTCTTACACCGTCCCTGTAATGAACATGCACATGGCTGACAACTGTGTTGATGGTGCGTGAGGTTGAATATAATCTAGCTTGTCTCTTCTGTGAAGGATTTTCTGGCTCTGCCAGCCTAAGAAGAATAAAGAAAAATTACTATTTGGGGTCATTGTTTTTATGTTTGTATATTTAGGGAGAGATTAGGAGAGTAAGGAGATAGGACTTGAAAACACGAAGCACAAAATTATTGAATAAGAAAATGGTACTTTTATAGCGACACTGAATTCTTCACATAATATATTCTCTATGAAGGGATGGTAATTGAGGCTCTATGTACCTCACCAAAGAACAGCCCACACACTTGTCACTGCTATGATAAAGAGATGATTTCTGTGGGCAGCAAAATATTTAAGAGTTTAATTCTCATCTGATGTCACAAAATGCAAGTAATTCAAAATCATCTTTGTGCTAGGAGAACAAGTTTTATATCATTTGAAATTCCTACTTTTTAGAACATTTTGCTTGTCAATGTTATAATCATATAACTCTCACCTGCCCTGAGCCTTCCATAATCAAGCCCATTGTCTATCCAGAATCTTTTTTTCAGATGTTCTTACCCCTTTTCCACCTCCTTTCTCTCACCACAAAAATCTGCCTGTTACTGTTTTCTTACTCAGTCCACCATACCATGGCAGTCAAGAGAGGTATATATGTGAGGAACTTAGAAAATAGAGTTTTAAGGAGCCTACATGTAAGCACATTGCACAAACATAAGAGACAGGGATGCATGAATCTCTGTAAGGATGTGCACTAATAGACCATAAATGCCCAGAGATCTGAGGATAGATGGGATGATGAGAAGGTGGGAAGGAGATTAGAGGCATGGTTGCAGTGACAGCCTATGGAAGTCTGAAAGGAACTCACACAGACTAATTGTAACTCTTCCCACTTCCCTACCCCTTTACTCTTTCAGGTCTCAGCTCAAATGCTCAGATACGCAGGTGTTCCTTAGCTATGCTATTCTCCTTCCTTTGGCTTTTTACTTCCTTCCCTCTCACTTAGCATACTCTGTAATTGTCTTTGCTATTAATTTAGTTTTTATATATCGTTCTATTAGACTGCAAGATCCTTGAGGTTAGGGACTAAGAAAAAAGGATCTCAATAAATATTTTAAAGGAAGGAATAAAATGGAGTATTGCATAGACAAAAGATGAGAAATCTTGAATGGTGGCCAAAATCAACAAAGAGGGCATTTTAATGAAGGGAAAGAACATATCCTATAATCAGAAGCTGAGATTTGTGTTATAAAGTTACACGTAGCCCTGACCTGAGCACCAGTAGACACAGGAGCTAGTTTGAACTTCCCCATCGACAGGGGAGCAGATTTTCTTGAGAGATTTGCAATGTTAAGAAGAACTGGCAGTCAGTTATTGGGTGGTTATTGAGACAGTAAAAACATATTTTAAACTGGATAAATCATCCATCCTTAGAGAGTGAGAGGGTTTACTTTGGGTGTGGAAGCTGGTGCCGGTTATTTGGTTTATTGGTAGGTGAGATGTTTTGGCAGATGGAGCCCTCAGCACAGGAGAGCCACTAGGAGAGAAGAGATCTGGCAACTCTGTGCCATTTCTGCTCTGAGAGTCACAGGCTCTTCTTCAAACACTAAATTCACTCAACCTCCAAGGGAACTGGGGCACTAACCATTTGAATAATGAAAATCTATTTTTTAAAACATAGGCTTATAAAACCTCTTTGTGACATTTTGTCTTTACCATACTTGAACCCATAGTGCAGTGGGTACAATATGGAGTTTGGTGACTAAAACCCAAGTCTGGATCCTGGCTCTGTCGATTGCTGGCAAGACCTTATACAATTATTTCATTTCTTGTGAGAGAAAGTCTCTCCATCTGTAACACAAGGTTAATGGTAATCGGGTTGTAAAAATAAAACAAAAATAAATGTACTTTTCCAACTTGAAGATTATAAACACATTTTAATAATTGTTATGTATATTAACACAGAAATGAATGCTTCTTCAGAGAGCTCAGCCGAGCTGACCATCTTTTCTTAGAGTGTGGTCTTTAAGGCTGTAGGTTCTGTCGTCGGGCTGGCGGGGTTAGAAACCTTAACTTTTCAGGGCCTCAAACTTTTCATCTATAAAATGGGTGTGAAGATAGGGCCTACTGCATATTGTTGCCTTGAAGAGAAAATGAGATAATGTACATAAAGCACTTAGCACAGTGCCTGGGACACAGAAGGAACTCGATCCACGTTAGGAATTATATTTACTCTGTGTTCACCTTAGGATGGCCCTCGAGATTGCGTTCAAGTCCAGGTGCATTTATACAACATTACCACTAGATGGCAGATGCACCATTTTTATTGCTTAGAGTAGTTCCCAGCAGCACTTCGCCCTTTGCCTCCTCCTGGCCTTCAAGGATCTGGGGGAACCTCAGAAATTGCACGTGGAGTGAAGTAATAACAGCCTTTTCAAGGAAATAAGTCATTTATAAGTAATGTCCACCAGGAAGTTTTTCTGTTGTCATCATTCAGGATAACGATCAAAAGAAAAAAGAAATACATGTATGCATATATATATAGCCCAATAGTTTATACTCCTCTACCAAGCTCCAAAAGGAAGGCAGGAAAAAGAGCATTTCTTGAGAGTTTACAGTGTACATCAGATGTTACAACTCGTTTCTGGATCTGAGGAAAAGGGAAAGACACGGAGCTAGACAATATGGTGTTCCTGTCCTCATGCAGCTCACAGTCTAAGAGAAAGAAATATTGATATGATACAGCGTGATGTGAGATGAGATGAGATATGATATGATATATACATAATGGTATGATATAATGATATAATGTGATATAATGATATCCGTGATAATACCTCATGGTTGATCTTAGTTCCCAGCTGTTAACCCATTGCTTGGGAGAGCTCAAGTAACCGAGAGACTCAGGGAAGAGGCACAAGAAGGTAACACTGGAATCAGGTCTTGAGAGTGATGAAGGGGATAGAAAATGAAAATGGCCTTCCAGCTTCCCTCTCCCCCAGATGGTGCATTTGGGAGACACAGAACATGCAGGGCCTTGAATGTCATGTAAGGACTAGCAGAGAGTCTTAAGAGGAAGGTCACAAGATCTAAATGAATTTTGAAAAGTAACTTTGGCAGAAAGGCTACATTGTATGGAACAGGAGACTTGTATAAATGCTCGTCTGTTTCATTGTGACCATGTCTTTTTATCTCCTCCCCTTCCCCCATCTGCAGTTTTGGCAATGAATGCTGCCAACACGAAATAGCTTTTTGCCCAATACTCTGTTTTTTTGTTTGTTTGTTTGTTTTTTTAAGATTTTATTTATTTATTTGACAGACAGAGATCTCAAGTTGAGGGGAGAGGCAGACAGAGAGAGAGAGGAGGAAGCAGGCTCCCCACCGAGCAGAGAGCCAGATGCAGGGCTCAATCCCAGGACCCTGGGATCATGACCCGAGCCGAAGGCTGAGGCTTTAACCCACTGAGCCACCCAGGTGCCCCCTAATACTCTGTTTTGAACCCTGGGATAAATCTCCACTAGCTGGTTAGGCCACAGACAAGTTGGCCCTAGGAGCCCTTTGGAGCCTCAGGGTAAGCTGGGTGGGATGACTTTCCATGCTTCTCGTCCCTGTCATCCATTCACATAGGGCCTTGGGAACCATAGTCAGTATTTTGGAATTTATTCTCAGAGCAATGAGAACCTATTGCAGATTTCTAATGGGGGAGGGGGTGATGAAAAGGACACAGGCTGAAATGAGGCCAGTGGATAAGAGGGTACCTAGAGTGAGTGCCACAGCCTGGTGGCTTCAGCTTAATGCCAGTAGTAGAATTGGAGAGAATGGACAAATGTGTGATATGTTTAGTAGGTGAAATACCAAATTTGGCAACTTTACTGCTGTGAGTTTTCCAAAAGGCTCTCTATTGCACATTTAATTTCAGCTTGTCTCTCTATTGCTAAATTCTTTACCTCAGAGCTGTAACAGAAAAGGACAAACCTCAAAGCTGCAAACACAGACATATTTTTATAGGCTCCTGATGTGGGTCTTCATTTCATAACTTAATTGCCTTAGACTATTGCCAAAGTTGGAGCTCTCCTACTGCATTAGTGAGTAAGGGCTAGGCTAAGTGGGGTTCCTAGTGACCTCTCAGGGCTGAACCTCACATACATGTATGTGTATTAATGGGGCACATGGGAGATGAGCGACTGAGAGGCTCAGCTCCACGTGGTCACTCAGAAAACCAGCCTGACAGAGGCTCAGCCATCTTCTAGCTGCTCCCCTGGAACACAAGCCTTCCTGAATTGCAGGAAGAGAACTGAGAATCCCACGCTTAGAATTCCATATGGCAGCTGACTGACATGCCATTTCCATACACATTTCATTGGATTAGTAGCCATGGCCCCACCTGACTGCAAGAGGCCAAATGGAATATTGGGGGGAGGGGTATTGCTGTTTTTGCCACACACACACACACACACACACACAGTGACCAATTTTCACACACAGGCATTTCCAAAAAAATATTCCTCTGAGATAAGGCACCTGGATGAGGAGGAGAGCGTAACTAACCTGTAGCAAGAGGGGGAGCGTGGGCTTATCAGCTAGTCTTATTCACTGACTAAGGAACTTTTTCCTGCAGATACACACAATTTAAAATTGGGCTTCAACATTACAAACAGTTCAGTCAGGCGCCCTCAGGTTTGTAGAAATGAGCACATTAAAAAATGGGAAGGTGAAGGTCTGCTGTGCCGTCCTGTCGTTCAGAGAGCACTGGGCTCGCCTGTCAGGGTGTTATGAGGTCGGTGGCTTCCTCGCTCTATTCTTCCACCCCTGGATCTTCCCTGAAAGAGAAGCTTTTCTAATTGAGGTGTCAGCCGTCAGTCAGAGGAACAGCTCAAGCCCCTTCTCAAGGCTGGGCTGTTGAGTGGAAAAGGATTTAAACTGACATTAACACCAACCTGAGCTGCCGGCGGCTCCGTGAGGTAAATTTCTCCATCCGGGCATCCCCTGGTCTCCTTCAGATTCCCTGACAGTGTCCTGCCTTCGACTCCTTGACTCATTCATTACCTGCGACATACTCAGACTAGCTGGAGAGACATTTGTCTCATCCTCCTTGGTTTAGCTCTAAATGAAAAGCAACACAGATGGAGTCAAATGGTCTTTCTTCCAGTATGAATGGTTTCTACCCCAGAAGAAAGTCTTAAGGCTGGCAGCGTACCATTCACAGTGGTCTCAGCTTGAGAGGCTCCTGTGCTGTTCTCTTTGCTTCTCCTTGACCTTAGGCAGAGAGTTTCCCTGTATTACTACCTCCGGAAGCTCTTAAGTTACAGAATATAGAAAAGGTGAATTGTTTTTTAGATCAAATCTACATAACTAGGAATTAATAAGATAATTTGTGTAAGATCTGGGTGTATATACATATGGATAGACATTATCTTCCCCTTCACTTCAAAATGCTATTGCTCGTCATATAGTAAAATGCCAAAAACATATTCAGTAAGAATATTTCAGTCTGGGTGGTCACAGTTTAAGTGACTATGGCAAGTTACTTCTATGATTTATTTTTTCCCTTTGGAAAATGGAGTTTCTCCAAATGCAAATGACCGATACTCAGCACCGCCTGGATCATTGAGTAGTTTCATAATAAAGTAATGTATGTGAAGTCCTCTAAAAATCTTTAAACACCATACAAGCGTCAAGTGTTCCTATCATTAATGCTTCCCTTTTTTCTGTTGCAAGGATGACTGATATAACAGACTTCCACAAATAATTTTCCCTCTCAGGAAGTAATGCTACCCACGGTCCACTGGAAATATTAATGGGAAGACAATAAGCAATCACTATTGAGCGAGATTTTCCCATTGATGTGAGGAACTACAATCACCCCTGCCTCCTTCGAAACTCTTTTTGAATTAGTCCTGCATGCTCTTCACTTTTAAAGTCCCTTCAAAATAAAGTATAACAAATCTTTTCAGTGCGGGACAAGGTGGGGGCACCCTGTTTTTACGATATGGTTATCGTATCGCTGATGGAGCAGAAAGAGAGTCTGTTTCAATACAAGAAATGAACAGAGAGCTTTAGGGGGCCACTTGTTAGACTGGATCAGGAGACACTTTCTCTGCAAGTACAGTGCTCATCATCCTTGAAATATAAACTCACTATTTATATCTCAAATAATGATGGGTTGAAGTGTTATTATGAAAGGAAAGACACAGATTTCCTATAAATGTGTTTTTCTTGTGATAATATGTGAAATTACATTCCATGCTAAATCGCTTGAGGCAAGCAAGGTTTAATATGTATCTAAATAATTAAGCTAATTGTGTAAAAATATATTTGCAGAATTCGCCAAATGTGTTAATACATTTCACATCATGTTTACCCATTTTACATGACTAAAGTTTGCTTTGTGAAATGTTCTCCAAAATACCGAAAGGCCTCAGAGTCTTCACAATTGTTATCAACATTCAGTGCTCTCTGGGGAGGAAAAAGAGGTGCGAAGAGTCACATCTTGAGAAATGGTATGCTCTCCTTTCCTTTCCTCCATTCTGCATGTTTCTCTCCCTTCTTTTCTACTGAAGTTCAGATTCATACCCTTCAGGGCATGCTTTGGGATACTCGTATCATATTTCTAAAAAGCACTGTAGAAACAAAAAAACACATTCTCACAGGTCGGTGTTCCCGTCCCAGTTAATTTTGCAGGACCGAGAGCCTGCAGTTTGCCAACAGATCCCCATTCCAACGTGTGGGCTGAGCTGATGTCACATGACCTTTTCAATCTTTCCCACGTGTAAACTGCGCAGAATGCTGGGTGTGGAGCAAGAGTGCTGCCATGGAAAGAAGAAGAAGAAAAATTTTTACTGCTTCTCATCACTTCTTAGAATGAGTATATATTATATTTTGGTGTACAAAAGAGTGATGTGGGTCAGGCCATGTTTTGGCATGTGAACATCTTGTGAATGCCAAATGACTCAGTTTTTTGACTGGCTATGTGTTCCTGTTGCTCAGTTAAAAAGTGCTGGTGTGCTGTCAGCACAATTTATAAGATGAATAAGTAGGACTGCATCTCCGGGATGCCGCTCCCACTTTCCCTCTGGGAGTACTCCTCAACCTCATTGAATTTCTGCTCAGTGTTAACCCTTGCCTTGCCTTTCCTCCAACTTCCTCCCTGACTTCCTCTTCTCTATTGCTTATGGGTCTTACATATTCTTCCATAGCATTGTCTTAAAACTTTGTGGCATAGATTTCATCTTCCCCATCCAAGGAGACTACCTGTGGTCTGTTTGTTTTGGGTAACCCTTATTTTTCTAGACCAGAACATCCAGGAGATGAGCACAGAGCAGGGTCTCTGGGAGCACACCTCCAGGGGTGTAAGACACCTCAAGGACTATGCAAGAAAATGGCTTTCCAGTGATCTGCACATGGGCTGTCACGGAATCTTTATATTCAAGACGAAGAGGGGAGGATTTCTCCAAACGGACCTTTCTCCTCCTTTGTATAAATTTGCTTTCAACACTTTTTATCCTCAGTTTCTCTCCCAGCTTAGCTTTTATGGCAGTAAGTTAGCTGTCTAGGGAATAGCATTCATTTTAGGGTGGCTCAGAGTCTATCGAGGTTGGCAGAACTGATGCAATGGACCTAGCACTCCACCTGACTCAGCACCAGGAGGGCATGAACATGCAGAGCCATTGACCTAGTAGGCTGAGCACAGACAGCCCATCGTTCACCTACCCCTGTCTGCTGCTCCTTGCTCTCCTTGTTTCTTCCACAGTCTTTCAGTGTCCTATGGCTATGCTTCAGTCTTCTTACCAAATAATAAATAGTATTTACCTTTTAAAAATCTTTCGGGAATTGAGTAAATGAATTTAAAACATTTAAAATAGTCAAATGACAATGACAAGTAGACCACTACTACCATCATCGCCATCATCACCATCATCACCGCCATCATCATCATTATCATCATCATCATCATCATCATCATCATCAGCTCAGCCCCTGATAGCTGTGTCTGGTGTTGGAGAATTACATTCACTTGGATATAATTCTCTCAGTATTCTCCTTAGAGCTGTGCTGTACGGTACAGTAGCCACAGGAACTACCAAGAACTTGAAAGGTAGCTAGTTCCAACTGAGGTGTGCCAGAGGAATAAAACACATGCTGAAAAAAGTGTGGGGAATATCTCATTAATAATCTTTATACTGATTACATGGCAAAATGACAATATCCTTAATCTAGTGGATTGCATAAAATATATAAAACTAATTGCTCTCGATTCTTTCTACTTTCTAAAATGTAGCTACTAGAAAATTCAAAATTTTATGTGTGGCTTGCATTTGTGGTTCATAATACAGTTCCACGGGACAGAGATGCCCTAGGTTATAATTCCTCTGGCTTTTCCTTTAGGAAGCCCACATCTAGATGGTGAGCGAGAGACAGACGCTCCTGCTTTCGATTATGGATTTGTGGGCCTGGGTTGCCCAGGGCAGTTAGGCCCAGCCTGCCCTGCCAAGAGGGAGTAATGGGAAAAAACTGATGGGTGTGCAAGTTACAAGTCAGTTACTAAGGGCCTAAGTGGAGCCCTCAGGAAAGAGTTATTGCCTCTTAAATAGCACCTTACTCTCTGGGAGTGAATGAAAGGAGGAGCTCTTTCTGTTAAAGTCATTTAAGATCCTTTGCTGAAAGGAACCATATGCTACACAATGAAATATATTCCAGGCAAGATGCACATGTTTTGCACAATAAACACGTATGCAAATCTTGCAAAGATTTTTAAGGAGAAAAATGTGCTGATATTATTCATACCAATATCACTTAACACATCCTTGTTCTTCTAATCTGAAGTCAAATCCAGATCATTGCTTGCCTCCTCTGCCTCAGCCCCTGACAGAGAGTACTTTATACAAAAGCAATTGAAGATTTTTGTTTTTGGTCAGGAGGAGTTTGTTTCTGGTGGCTGAAATTTCGGGCTTCCTAAATCATAAGCTCCTAACACACTGGCAAATATCTCAGGGGCTGGCACCATCTGCAAATGCCTCCTTCCTCCCTGGGACGGTCTGGCTGCGAAGAGCCCTGAGCCCAAATCCCCAGACCTGGAGTTTCGGCTTGCCCTTTTCAGGTCTCAGGTTCACAAAGCGTTTTCTCTTTAGGACTGTTCTCAGACTCAGAATATTTTGAACACAGAGCTGCAATCCGTAATTGGAACTGGTAGTGAAAGGAAATTAGAATGCTGCTTGAATCACAGCCATGCAAGGTTTCTCTCTGCCTAAATGAGTCTCCATTGCAGGTGATAGAGTACGAGAGGCCTTGTGGGGTCCCAATAAAGTTATGCTGGCTGGTCAATAAATACGAAAATGCAGAAATCAGCGCAGTCCTGGGAAACTCCAGTCAGGGAGTAAAAGGTCTCGTGGAGCATGGTGCTATCTCTTTAATTGTCCCCTGCTCCGTCTGTTGCTTCCCATCACACATTCTTCTGAAAAGCCATATTGCTACAAATACACATTTAGAATTTGATTACAGAGTCTCATCCATTTACATGTACAAGATAGAGCCTACTGTGACAGATTAATGCTCCTAAAGTTTGTACAGGAAGGTTAAATAAAGTGTTACTTTTACGACACCAAATATCTTTATGATGCTTTTGCTAAATCAGAGACCACTTGGTGATACCGCAGATGTGCCAGATACTTATCACGAGCTGGCAGAGCGCCACCAATGCTTTACCCATCTATCACACTCTTACCTTTCTGCACAGGCCATCCTCACTGCTGTGTGTAACGCAGTATTCTCCAGGCAGCTTTCTCTTCTACACATTTAGTCAAAGCAAAACAATTCAAGTCCTGTCATCCAGAGACATTGTAACGTTGCTAGAAAGAGTGAGACTCGAAAATTCACCTGCAGTTCTGCTCCTTCCGACATAGACACGACAGGTGTGTGCGTGTGCACACACGCACGCATGTGCACACACATGTGCTTAGGGTTTGTAAGGCCATGGTCAAAGCTGCTACCACATTTTATCTTTTTCTTCTGCCCTTCTTTTCTGGATATCCATCCACTTTAGTTGCCTTGCTTCTCCTCCCACTAGGAAGTTCAGAACATCCTGTGATGACTTTGGCCACACTGAATTTTCTGCTTCCCTTTCAATTTCCTAATATCTATGCAGAATTTCATCTTACCGGGGCAGACTGTTTTTCTTTTCTTTTCTTTTCTTTTCTTTCTTTCTTTCTTTCTTTCTCTCTTCCCTTTTTTTTTTTTTTTTAATAAAATGAAGTATCCTGAAAAACTAGTGTAAAAACATGTCTTGGCTAAGCCCTAATTTGGACAGAGTTATGTATCACTAATCCTTGCTGCTGCAATGGGAGAAAGTTAGAGGAGCTAAAAAGAACTGTTTCAGGTATCCTATGTATGTTTGAAAAGTATGATAAAAGCCTTTTAGGGTCTTGGATACTCTAATGGTGAAATGGTGTAAATTTCAAGCCATGTTGGGTGGTTTAAAATCAAAAAGGGCATTTAAGAGAAGTTCTGATGGTATGGAGTTCGACAGCTCTTTACTTTGCAAATCTGAACTGTTGAAGGACCTTGGGTATCTCAAGGAAAGGTTAGAGCAATGCAAGGACCGTTTTTTTCTGCTGGAGATGTGTCTTCTTAGTACAGATAAAATTGCTGCTTTGCTCGCATAAAAAAGAGTCAGGAACTTTGGGCATTCCACGGGAGCACTGAGTAGGAGAGCTGTTAACATAACATTGCCCTCCCCCAGATGGCTGAGGTCTAAAGTACACTTACTTTCCGCCAGCACTGAACTGGCTTTTCAGCTCCTTCTCAGTTTCCAAGGAATTTCC
The DNA here is from genome assembly GCF_010015895.1 of Lontra canadensis. Taxonomy (NCBI): domain Eukaryota; kingdom Metazoa; phylum Chordata; class Mammalia; order Carnivora; family Mustelidae; genus Lontra; species Lontra canadensis. The sequence goes on along the minus strand of NW_022631003.1, from coordinate 34,567,656 downwards.
TATGAAACAGGGAAAGTGTCACAACTCAGATGAAGTCTGAGGAGGGAAGTTTAGTCCTCCGATCAGACATTGCCCGTTGCAACATACCCCTCCCCACTGGTGCTCAGGAACTCACTGGGATCACAGCAGAAGTAGAAACACATCAAATCCCATTGGTCTCTCACTGATATATATAGTCACTCATCAAAATATTTTAAAATACTGGGGGCTCCTGGGTGGCTCAGCGGGTTAAGCCTCTTCCTTCACCTCAGGTCATGATCTCAGGATCCTGGGATCGAGCCCCACGTCGGGCTTCTCTGCTCAGCAGGGAGCCTGCTTCTCCCCCTCTCTCTTTGCTTCCCTCTCTGCCTTCTTGTGATCTCTGTCAAATACATAAATAAAATATTTTAAAATAACAAGAAATTCAGATCATGGTGATTAGCTTCTTTTGTGTTATATGTCACATTCCTAGAGACTAGTAATGTGGAAAATAATTGTGATTGATTGAATATGAAAAATGTTGATTCCTTCCTTTTAATGAGAATAGCATAAATCTGTTTAACCAAAGCTTTTGGCCATGAGGTGATGAGTATGATGGTGCTTTGCAAACTGTGACTTATGATACAAAAGTGAGAGATTGCATATAAAGCATCACATAGAATGGGATACCACACTGACCTTAGAAAGAACATATACTGAAAAAAAACAGAAATCATATGTAATTAGGTGGGAAATCCACTTGTCAATTTCATGTGGATAATATTCCATCTGGGGGGAAAAGTACTCTGTGTGTGTGTGTGTGTGTGTGTGTGTTGTATATTTCCATAAAAAAGTTTGAAAGCTGGAGACCATTTGTATACAGTAGCAGGGTGTGGGCCTTGGTGGGGGAAGTCCTTTAGTTATGAATTTCTATGTTGTTTGAATATTTTCTCAATTTAGAACGGATTACATTTGTTATTTAAAATACTTCAATTATTTATTTTTAAAGACTTATTTATTTTAGAGCAAGAAAGCATGCACAGTGGGTGAGGGGTAGAGGGAGAGGGAGAGAGTCTTCAGCAAAATCCGTGCTGAGCGAGAGCCTGCTGCAGGGCTTGATCTTAGGACCCTGAGATCAGGACCTGAGCAGAAAACAAGAGTCAGACATTTAACCGACTGTGCCACCCAGGCATCCCTAAAATGCTTTTAAATGTAAAGAATTAAAATTAGATGTTCTCTGAAATCAACTGATACACAATTAATCTGCAAAAGTTTATGTCACTCATACACTGGTTTCATCAAAATAGACTTTATACCACCTCTGTAGAGTGGCATGCTATTAGGTGTGAGAATAACATACAATCATTCAATTCACTTTGGGCTCTTGTTTTATTCACTGTAAGAAACAAAACATTGTGGGTAAAAGATGGACTCATGAGACAGATTACTTGTGATGAAATCATAGTTCTTTCTTTCTTTCTTTCTTTTTTGAAGATTTTATTTATTTATTTGACAGAGAAAGAGATCACAAGTAGGCAGAGAGGCAGGTGCGGGGGGGTTGCTGGAAGCAGGATCCCTGCTGAGCAGAGAGCCCTACGTGGGGCTCGATCCCAGGATCCTAAGACCATGACCTGGGCCAAAAGCAAAGGCTTAACCCACTGAACCACCCAGGTGCCCCATCATAGTCCTTTCTTGTTGTATGACCTTGAGTGGGTTACTTAACATCTCCATACCTCAAATTTACCATCTTTTTTTTTTTTTTTAAAGATTTTGTTTATTTGACAGAGAGACAGTGAGAGCAGGAACATAAGAAAGGGGAGTGGGAGAGGGAGAAGCAGGTTTCCCACTGAGCAGAGAGCCCGATGCAAGACTTGATCCCAGGACCCTGGGATCATGACGCTTAACAACTGAGACGCCCAGGCACTTCCAAATTTACTATCTTGACTATGGAGGTAATAATAGTACCTACCTCTTAGAGCTGTTACTAGAGTTAAATGAAAGAACTTTTGCAAAGAATACTTGACAAGCACTGTATTAGTGTTCACTAGACAAAACTAATATATGAAGGGAATTTGGTCTCAGGAAACTTATATTCTCATAAGTAGAAAGATAGGACATATAACAAAATATAGATAAAGGCACGTTAATCACAAAAAAAGTTTGATAGATGCCTTAGATACGTACTCTTAATTTCTATGTTACCCTCCTTACATTTGTCAAGATAGAAAGTCTAAAATGCCTTACCAGACTCCTATGCATCTAGAATTGTGGATTCAAATTAGCTTGTGCCAAATTGGGTGCATTCATGAAATTTGGATGCCAAAAATGGGAAAGAGGCTTTATTTCTCCTGCTCCCAAGCAAGCTTCAAGTTGGGAGTTTGGTGGCGACCGGACTTTACATTTGAATGCATAGTCTTCAGCTTGGTGAATGTAAGAGGTTATTATAGTAGCAGCTTCCTCATTGCCAGATTGCAACTAAGACAGTGTTACAGTCTTGCAGTCAATAGAGGAGTAGCAACCCCCTGATGTCCCAGCTCTTCCCACTGTTTTCCTGGATTGAAATACCTGGGATAAATTTATTTGTGCTGGAAACCCTGGGGTAGTTTGTTTCATGGGCTGAACTCTGACTGATGAAAGGAGAGAAAACAAGACTCTCCTTAATCCCTGGAGAGATCCAGGCATTCTAGTAGAACTGAGAGAGGGCGTACATTCCTTCAGAGGGCGTGGAATAAGCAAAGTCCAGGAGTCAAGGATGTATGTGGTATGACTGGAGGACACCTGGCCAGAGCAGAAGAAATGGTAAAAATTAAAGTTGAGAAGGAAGGTTTGAACTAGGTTTTGGACAGCATTGACTATAAAGCCTTTGTACCACAGAGGGCATAAAAATGTTTTTGCAGAGTTCAATAATTAGTGTGTGCGGAAGGGTGGGGAGAAGTTTTTGTTTCGTTTTGTTTTCAAAAATGTTACCCTGTACAAACTTTTCCATGAAAATTTTTAGTTCAATTTAAAAGGGATTTACTGAAAGAATACTGTGTGTGTGGCACTGAAAGGGGCCACAGAGGTAAGAACGAAGACAGGCAGATGTGAGCCAACTCCATGCAAATAGTGGGGCCCCGGGCAGCCTGATATCCTGATTTTAGGAACAACCCCAGATCTTGTGAGACACCATACATTCTGGACAATGAGCCCAAAGTTTTCACTGCTTACAAGTGAAGTTCAATATTATGAAAAATGGTGCATGACATAATAGAATAATGATAATAATTGTGCAATAGAGGTCTGGACCCTCTCTCTGCGTCCTTGGGTAGGAAAGTTAAACACTCAAAGCCTCACTTTCATTTTACTTCAAATGGAAATAATATTAACAACATTATTGTGTTGGGAAGATAATTGAAATTAACATGTATAAAGCACTTTAAATTGAAAAATGTACAAAAATGTAAAGTACACAAATGTGTTTCCAAGTGGACAGACTTGCTATGTGCAAAGATTTTTCAAGAATCTCCTTTTCACAGGGTGTCAAAAGTATTTCAGCTAGCAGAAATAAATATGCTAATTGGAAGTAGATGAATCATAATCTGTGTCTTTTTTGTGAGAGGTTAGGTGTGATCTGAACTATGTGTAGCTCACTAAAGAGAAGCGTAATTAAAACAATTAGTTGGTGGTCCATTCAGTGTGTCTCAAAAAGGTGCCCTGTTTGAAAATTCCCCGCTTCTCCATTTGAACATCTAGGTTCAAATCATATTTTTTTCATAGAGTCAATTCTGGAATATTATCTTTTTTTTTTTCATTTTTAACCAATATTTCTTTACACTTTGAATTTATCTAGTTTTATTATTCTGGGATTGATCTATAATATTTTTTAGAATTAAAAGTGGAATTGTCTCATGTCTCCTTCACTGCCCCTTGCTTGCATCATCATCTAGAAATGCCTCTTCTCAGGTATTTATGTTCCTTCTTAGGACAATATAGAGTGAGAAGCAAGAACAACAGAAGGGCGCACGCAAGCCGAGAGTAAGTACCCCTACATCAGGTGCCTAGAGGCAAGGGAAGAAAGAGAAGCTGGGGACTTACTCCCTTCGCTCCCTATCTGCAAGGTTGTCTTAGATTGCGTGTGTCTCTGTTGCAAAGGATACCGCTTCTTTCAGAATAACCTTCTTTACAGGACCCATTTTTTCTGGATTCAGATCATCTCTCATACCCTCGAGCCTAGAGTTGTAAAAGCTGGAAGGCTACTAACGCTTGATGACTGCTTTCTTCTGTGCTGCTCCCCTTCCCCTGCTCCCACCTCTCAAGTGTCCCTTTGTAAGTAAATACCCCTTAAATGATCCTTATTTGAGTATGCCAACTGTTTCCTGGGGAGATTTTGACTGGCACCGGCCACCACCCTCCTCCCCCCTGCCGTCCCCCCACCACCACAATATACTTCTCAGTCCTTACTTCAGTTGTAACCATGGAGTTTGAAAGACAAGGAACAACTTTATGGAAGGTGGATCCAGAGACCACAAAAATACTGACATAGGAGTTCTTCCCAGAGAGTAGAGTGAGGGTCTAGTCCAAGAAACACCCTTACCCTTAGGTCAGTGACCTTCCAGTGTGTGCCCAGGAAAATTGAAAACTGCCTCCCATTTCTTTCATCCTCTGAATGAAAGTGTTTATTGTTGCTTTCACACCTCCCTTCCACCATTATAAGCTGAGTTTGGGTAGAGGAGAAGCTAGATTCTTGTCTTTTTTTTTTTTTTTTTTTTTCTTTTTTAAGATTCTTGTCTTTTTAGCACACAAGTCTTCAGCCACACTGTTTGATTGAGGCTCCTTGATTTCCTTTTGCAGGTGGTGGGGGGAGGGGATGGGGGGGAGTGGGTGGGATGGTGTCAGCATATGAGGAGAAGGGAACATAAAGATAGTGACTGGAGGGTAGAACATGGCAAAAACTGTTAGTACCCACGGAAAGCTGTCTTTTTCTCCACTTCCTGATACACACCGAACTTTTCTAGACTTTCCTGCCATTTGGTGGGTATGAATTCTGACCAATGGAACATGAAAGTGACACGAGGTCTGGCCCTTAGAGACCCTCCCGCACTCAAATCTTGCTCTTTTTCTCTATCTACCACCTGAATGGTGAAGACTACAAGGACCTATATTTCCATAAGCATAAGAGACCAAAGTCCCTGAAGGATCATATGGAGCAGAGTTCTCCCACCAGTTGGCATTAGACTGAGATGTGACTGAGAAATAAACACTGACTGTAAAGCCAATGGATCTGGGAAGGTGTGTCTTTTAAAGCAGCTGGCATTATTTACCTTAACTAGTACATGTTAGAACATGTTCATTTGTAAGGAACAGACAACCTAACCTAAACTGAATGAAGCCAAATGCCATTTGTGACCCGATATCATGGAAATTTCAGGGTCAGGCCCTACCTGAAGCAGAGCCTCAATATCACCTAGGCAGGATTCTCTCTATCTCAGCTTGGTTGGTTCCATTCTCCTCATAGTACCATTCTCTTTCTCAGCCAGGTTCTCCTTCATTTTATGACGGCGGCAGCAGCTCCAGAATTCAGTCTCTCAGCTAGTCATACTTTCAGAGGTCTAAACTGGCCCAACGTTGACTCAGTCACTTTTGAAGGTCATAGGGAGGGAATAGATTGAAGTACTAGATGCCATCAGTCTCCCCAAAAGGCAAATGGGATGCCCTCTGCAACTGAGGGACATGGGATTAGAGTGAAAGAAAAGATGATTCCCAAAGAAAAGTCAGGATATTTCCTTTTTGGAAAAGGTAAATGGATGCTATGGGAGGAGAATGACCAATGCCCACTATTTTCTTTTTATGTCCATTGTTCTCTTTTGTCTACCATTATTGCTGAGCAACCAAAATTTTTTTTGTCTGTTGTCTCTCTTCTGATTTTGTTTACACAATCCTGTTTTATAATGATTATAGTTGATATGGGTTTGAAAAAACCACAAATTCTGCAGAGGCTAAGTTTAATGAAGAGAAGATGCTCTTCACTTATAAAAGTCTTGAAAGATACCAGAAAATTCCCATCAGAAACTCCAAAAAGTATCATCTCTCCTACAGTTAAGTCTTCTTTCCCTCAGCACAAACATTTAAGGTACATTTTTTAAAAAGTACTTCTTATTCATTTTTCTCATATTTTTAATCTGTTTAGCTTAATTGCTAGTCTTGCAACAGTATTGTTTGTCACTATTTTCATTGCAAAATGAAGCTACTCTCTGGGTTAAATAGACTTTTGTGAAATGGTCTAGGAACCCTACAACTATTTATAACATTGTAACTAGGGGAAAATGTGTTCTGAGTTTTAAAAAGTCAGCTTGTAAGTATTCTTTTAAAATACAATTCATTTGTAAATGCTATGTGTGGGGGGGAGTTCTCTTTCGTTTATTTTTTGATGTGTCACAAACCACCCAAATACTTTGCAGCACTAAACGATTTACTGTACCTCTCATGGTTCTTTAAGCTGTCTGCTCAGTTCGATGGTTCTTTGGGCATCTCTCATGTGGTGCACCTGGGACTGCAGTCATCTGAGGGTAGGACACAAGTCTAAGATGGATCACTCTAGTGCCTGGTAGTTGACATTGGCTGTCATTTGGCGGCTGAGCCGGGAACATTGATAGGGCACCTTCACATGGCCACTCTTTGAGGCTTGGGCTTTTCAGAGTGTGGCAGGTGGGTTCTGAGAGGGAGAATCCAAAGAGTGTAAACTCCCAGAGGCCCTGGGGGAAAGTTGCATGGCTTCCTATACCCAGTCTCAGGAGTCCCCGAATGTCATTTCTAACACATTCTACTGGTCAAGGAAGTCACTCACCTGGGTTCTAGAGGATTAGGATTAGACTACACATCTCAATTTCAAGAGCAGCAAAGACCTTGCAGTCTTTTTTTTTTTTCTATTATTTATTTATTTGAGAGAGAGGGAGTGTGTGCAGAGGGATGGGCAGAGAGGGAGACAAGCAGACTCCCAGCTGAACGGGGAGCCCAATGTGGGGCTTGATCCCCAGACCCCAGATCATGATTTGAGCCGAAATCAAGAGGCGACACCCAACCGATTGAGCCACCCAAGCACCCCGAGTTTGCAGTCATTTTTAATGTACCATAGAGCATATCAGCATCTCTCCAGAAGTGGTATAGAAGAAGTGGTTAGCAGTTGGACTGCTTGGGTTCGTATCTAGACTTTTATTCCCTGCTGGTCTTGGGCAAATTTCCTAACCCTTCTGTGCCTTGGTATTGGACCTCTATAAAATGGTGATCATATAAACACTTAGCTTATAAGGTAGTTTGAGGATAATAAGTAATGCATTAAAACGTGCTTGGTTTAGTTCCTGCCAAATATTATCTACTTTTATTATTATCATTATCAGGGTCTAAGGACAATGTTGCAAGATAGGTACATTTGACAATGTCATCCCTTCCATAAGACTTACACAAGCATGTAAAGGATTCATTGATTGACTGATTGATTACTTTAGACCATCAGCAGAGCATTACACAGTTTTCGACTGCTTTTTTCATTTTAGGTACTGGGCATCAGCTCCCTCACATCCCTCCATGATGGAGCTACTCTGATTGCTATAGGTTACATCTTAAGTTCGTTACACAAATGCTGTCTTCACAGGCCAGGATGTTAGTACCCTGCTTTTGATTAGATACTGGCATATATTTTTCTTTCCCGTCTTCTTTCAGGGAGTCCAAATTGTGTTACCAAGTAGGCCGGTGGATCTCTTCTATTACTGAATTTGGTGATTGATATAAGAGAAGCTATTTTTCCAAATGCAAAATCATTAACAGGCTCTATTATACACTATGTTCTAGAATAACTGCTCTGTAAGCTGAAATTAAAGATTTGTTTTCAAATGAGAAAGAAGAAAATAATGTTTATGGCTTGGTGAACTCTTTCAATATTTTTCTTTTAAATAGAAGGTGATCTATAGATTATTTTTCAATAGTAAAGGAATAATTAGAGTTAACTTCTTTATTTATAACAAGACTTCTGGGTGACTTTTTATCTGTTCTTAAATGGGACATCCCATGAAAATTATCAGGCTATTAGAAATAAGCTAGATTTTCATTTTTGCCAAAAGAACTCTGAATAGCATTTATACAAACCAAAAAAAATTGGCAGAACAGATTGTAGAAATTATAACTAAGCTAGAGGACATTTTCTATTTCTAGAAGAAAATGTTACTTGTATCCAAGGAGCATTGTTGTTTCGGATTTGGGCTCCCTTTCCAAAGAAGTCTGGAAGTTTTTTCATCTCGGCCTACAGAACAGAGTACTTAGGTGCTGGGACAGCTTAAAAGACTGCCTTTTTGGATCAAGTATAAAGGCATTGTGGGCCTTCTGGGACCTGAGCAGAGTACATTGCTCAGGTCATCTTGACCTCCAGGGATGACTAGTACTGCTTCTCCCATAAAAGCTGTTTTTCCCAGGCTCTCTAGTGAAAGAATGTCAGAGCATGTAGGGTCTACAGACCTCATAGATAATCTCTTTTATTTTACAATTGGGGAAACTGATACTAAAAATGGGAAATTATTTATCTGTGGTCCATTTGTGGTGGTGTGTAGATATTCAGATTTCAATAATATTCTCTTTTTAGTAGACCACTAAATCTCTTGAGCAGTCTCCACTCCTGCCACAAGGGTGGCAGAGGGTGATTTTTTGGTTGGACATGTACTGTGACCCAGGGAATCAATAAAAGAGGGCTGGAAAGACAGAACTCAACTGCAATTTGTACATCAGTTCTAGGGAATAATCATTTGGGCCAGCTCTTAGATTGGTATTGCTCAAGTGTTAGAGTCACATTCATGGTTCTTGTTCCTGCTAATAACATTGAGTGAGCTTTCTCTTAGCCTCAGAGAAAACACATAGTGCATGAGAAGGTCATAATCTGTATACCTTTAAGTAGGGCCATCCCTTCATTCATTCACTCGGGCATCCATGCATTCATTCACAGTATTCCTTCATCACTGACTCTATGCCAAGTACCACGTATAGCCCTGGGAAAGCAACACATACCACCCAGTCTTCACTGTGCATGGAAAAAAAAAATGTTTAACCTTAGTGAAATTTAAAAATATAAAATTCTCCTCCTACCTTCTAGCTTACTTTTTCACTCTCTTGATATTGTTGTTGGATGAAGGGCTCATAATTTTAATAGAAATATGTTATCAATCCTCTGTTTTATGCTTAGGGATTTAAAAAATTTTGCCCATTTAAAAAACTGAGCAAAAGGCATTTATAGGGACTTGCAAAAGAAGTTGTCAAATAGCCAATATGCCGCTGAAAAGTGCTTATTGTTTAACATTATTAGCCACCAGAGGAATGCAAATTACAATTACAATATGATGCCACTACACTTCAACCAGAGGGCTAAAATTAAAATATTAAAAATGACAATATGAAGTAATGATGAGAATGCGAAATAACCGGTACTCTGATATGGGCACTGGATGTCAGAATGATGGGGTTATTGATTAGAAGAGGCATGTGGACACCTGCTAAGATGCTAGATATGTTCTGTATCTTGAATTGGTGGTGGATATAAATACATATGTAAAAAATTCAGTGATTTATATAATTAAGATATATACACTTCATTGTATATAAGCTTTATGTTAATAAAAAAAGAAAAATAAGGGAAATGAACACCTCTTTTTGCAGTTGCTGTTGGACCCTTTTATGGAGGCTTGCTGAGTTACTATTCAGATCAGTACACTTATCAATTCATCCATGGACAGATTTCCATTGTCTTCCTTTCTAGTGCTGACACCTGACTCTTTCCTACTTTTCTATGAAGCCACTTGTATACTATTCCTAAACACACATAACTGTCTTCCCAGGGTCTTCTTCCTACTTCAGATTCATGCTGTTTGGAGTTTTACAATTTTATAATGAAAACCCGGGTCAGGGAAATACCCTATGGTAGAAAGGGTATGAGTAAACTACAGAAGGTGATGGCCAAACCAGTATCCACAGAGCTGAAGAGAGACTCTCTTGGGATTGAGCCCCAGTAGCTGAACTTTCATCCCACCTCATTTAGTACATTTAGTACCACATTTAGTACAACTGGTGCTAATGCTTAGTCCAAGGATTCTTCAATTTTTGGAATTGTGAGAGCAAATCATAATTTAGTTTGCATATGCTTCTTACAAATTTTGTAAAAGTGCTATATTGTATGTTTCATTTAAAATTAATTATAACTGAATCAATCACATTTGAGGATTTCTGTGTCTCTTGAAATAATATCTCCTACAAGGTGCTGCAAAACAAGGGCTTTTACTCACAGCCTTTTCTCACCTTTAGGCATGCTACAGATTCAAAGTACATATCTCGGCAGTAAAATTTAGATTTTGGCTCACTATCTAAAAAAAAAAATGTGTCCCATCCCACCAACTGACAGTGTTTCAAGCTATTAATAGCCTGATCCCTGTATACTTGGTTCTCTGATATTTTTAGAGTCTGCATTGGAGTGCATTAAATTGTTTTTCTCTCTTCCTAAAAAAGTAATTATTGAGACTAGATTCTGCCAACAACATCTTACAAAATAAAATAATAGCTTGGAATTGTTTTGAACTACAATATTACTACTTTCGCATTGTTACTGTAAGAAGTATTTTTAGTGGTTCATTTCATGAAAACAGAGTGTTCTCTGTAGCCCATCATTACATTAGTTTATGTTTACTGTACTTTCCTTAAAATTGCCCTTGTAGGGGGTACAGAATGCATATTTTCTTTCAACAAGGGAATATAACACACTGGAAAGTCAAATCAAGAGAAAACCACTTTGGGAAATGATTACAGTCAAAGGTATGAAATTACACCCACTTCACTAATTACTGCTAATCTAATTTTATTTTTAGCTCCTAAGACAACACCCTGAAAACTCACTTCTTCTAGATGACCTATATAAAGTTGTTTTACAATTCCAATGAAAGTAACCTAGTAATAGTGTCAAAGACAAGAAGAATCCACCTTTGGAATAAAAACCTTTAATCTGAGTTCCTAATTATAGCACATCACCCCTGCTGTGGTCCAGGGTGAAAATGTTCCCTATAAACCTATGCCGGGGTGGGTGGTGTTCATAGGCCCATCTGCCAGTCCCAGACCTGGCTCCAGAGGGCAGCTGGGGCATGGAGAAAAAGAAGTGAGTGTTATGAAGAGTGAAGTCTCTGCCCCCCATGAATCAGGACCCCTATCTGAGGTCTGACTGATGAGGTTACTTTTGAGTTAGGCCTTTTAGGATTCAGACACTTCAACTTAGCATTCCTGAGCCATAGCATAAATGGTCCAGGTCTTCAAAAGATTCTTGTCATAGAACATTTTTTCTCAGGGCATTTGACAATTAAATCAAGCTTTCTTGGCTCTCTTTTCTTCTTTGCATACCCATCTCTTCAAGTACGATCTGTAGCCCAGCCTCTTCTAAGTTCCAGATAAGTTATTTTGATAGCCTGTTGGACATCTTCATCTACAAGCTAAATAAAAACTATCCAAAAAAATTAACAGATTATTCTGATTAATAGCACACTACAAAAAGTTAGCATTCTAGTACAATCAATATTTTATTTCCTTCCTATGTACTTTTATTGTTCTACTTCCCCGTAAATACCTTCCGATCTGGCTTAAAAAAGAGACAAACAATTTCCAGTTCTCCAAATCCTATGCTACTGCCTTTCCCTGTGCCAAGAATATACTTCCTCCATCACTGTTCTGTTGTTTTTATTGTTTTTCTTCAGAATTCAGCTAAAATGCAAACAACTTGCAGATGTTCCTCCTCTCTCATCCTAATCTCAAAAGGATTAAGTACTTCCTCCTGGGTTCTGATAGCAATAGGAAGCCCTGCATTTAGGAACAGTAAATTTAATTCTAATTGTATGTGTGTGTTTATCTATATTAGTATCCCCCTAGAACTGCACTGTCCAATGTGGTTACCACTAGCCATATTAGATTACTCAAACTTAAATTCTAATTGATTAAAATTAGGTAAAATTAAAAACATAGTTTCTCAGTTATGCACTTGTGGATAGTAGCCATTCTTACTACCATTGCATAATGTTGGATAACACTGCCCTGCAGAATGGACAATGTGGGCAGATAATATTTCCATATATATATATATATATATATTCCATATGGAATATATATATATATATAAAACTGTGGTTGGTATCCAAGAGGTACTCAGTGAGTCATTGTTGATTGAATAAATGAATAAACACAGTTTTATTTCTATAGTACATACCAAGCAACCAATAAATATTTATTTGTAGAAGTCAATGAATAATTATCTAAAATATTGCTGGTTCTGAACTCCTTGACTTTTAATCTTGTTCTGTTTTGATGTCCTAGATCATCACCTCTTTTCTTAAATAATGGTATTTCTTTTTTTGTTTTTTAAAGATTTTTAAATTTATTTGACAGAGATCACAAGTAGGTAGAGAGAGAGAGGAAGAGAAGCAGGCTTCCTGCTGAGCAGAGAGCCCAATGAGGGGCTCAATCCCAGGACCACGGGACCATGACCTGAGCCGAAGGCAGAAGCTTTAACCCACTGAGCCACCCAGGCACCCCGAATAATGGTATTTCTTAATTAATGTTTCTGCATTCAGTCTAACCCCTGTTTATTCTATACTCTAAATTTCTGTTATAATGATCTTCCTACTGTACTTAATCAAAATTTCCCCTTGCTTAAAGTCTTACAGTAAGACTTCTGCTTCAGGCCACTTTGAAGTAACTAACACCAGAGTCCTTCTCATTGATTACAACTTGAACACTGAAAAATATTTTGAACATACAGTTTGGGAAAAAAATGAGCAGGTAGAAAAAAATTATGATCCTTGAAGTAGGCAAAAATGTGACCAACTTTTGCTTGGAAATACATTCCATGTCATGGTGAAAAGTGGGGGAATCTAAGCAGAGAATGGCAGCTTGAGTTCTGGCAGCTCAAAGTGGAGACTTTGCTAAAAATACAGGGTCCTTAGTGGAGACAGTAGGATGTCACTCCTTAGTGATGTGGCCAAATATCCTTATAGTAAAGACTCCATTAAGTTTACACACAAGTCTTAGTAATTAAGCTTATCCACAAGTGACTTAACTATTTGCTAAATACCTTTTAAAGAAAACAAACAAAAAATTTAGACACTTAAAAAAAATCTAAAATTTATTTTAGGAAGCAGGAAAATGTGTCCCTTACCTAGAAATGTAGAAAATCAACCAACTGATACAGAAATGTCAGAGATGGAACCAACATAATGGGATTAAGTAAAAGGAACTTTAAAATGTAAGTATGCTTAAAATTGTAAAGAACAGTACAAATAATATGAAGGTATAAATTACAGCAATAGAAACTACCAAATGGAAATTCTAGAGTTGAAATACACAACACTGAAAATTAAAGATTTACTGGATAGATTTAGCAGATTGGAAACTGTAGAGGAAAGAAAAATGAACTTGAACACATACCACTAGAAACTACCCAAGTGAAGCAAAGTGAGAGAAAAAAAAAAAAAAGTCATCCATGTGCACATGCACACACAGAAAATGAACAGAAATCAGTGACCTGTGGGACAATATTGAATACCCTAACATACATTATTTGGCTTCACTATTTGGGATAATGAAAGGCTGTAAAATACTTGAAGAAATAATAGCTAAAAAGTTTTTAATTTTATAAAAAACACTAAACCAATAGATGATAGACATTCAATAAGTAACAAGCAGGAAAAACATGAAGAAAACCTCCAGAGGTGTGTCAGAATCAAATTGGTGTAAACCAATGATAATGAGAAAATGTTGACAGAAATCAGGGGGGAAAAAAGATACATTACATACAGAGCAACAAAGGTAGGAATTGTCATTGATTTAACCTCAAAAACACTGCAAACCAGAAGACAATAGAACAATTTTAGTGTGTAGAAAAAAGTAATTGTCAACCTAAAATTGTGTACCCAGTAAAAGTATCTTTCAAAAATGAGAGTTAAATACACAGATTTTTGCTCAAAAGCAGTTCAGAGAATCAATTGCCAGCAGATTCACAGTAAAAGAGATATTAAAGGAGACTGTCAGGTTCAAAGATTATGAACCCTGAAGAAAATTTAAAAGATATGAAGAGGACTAGAATTCACAAATATATAGGTAGATGTGAAGGAGATTTTTCTCATTTTAAATGTTTTTAAAAGATATTTGACTACAGAAAGTAATGTATTAATAATGTGTGCAAGGGTTTGTAATACTCAAAGATGTCAACTGTGTGATCACAATAGCGCAAAGATAAGGAAGAAATGAACATGTAAAGTTATCACATTATCTATGAATGGTATAAGTGTCTTTCAGGGTAGACTAAAATAAATTAATAATGTGTATTATAACCTAAGGAGAAACTACAAAAAAACAAATCAAAATTATATGGCAAAGTAAGCTAACAGAGCAAAAAATGGAACACTAAAAATAATTAATTTTAAAAACAGGGGGCAGGAAAGTTGGGGAAAAAACAACAAAAAACAGTCTGGAAAATAGAAAATAAATAGCAAGAAGACAAATTTAAGCCAACCAATTTGTTATCATGTTAAATATAAATAGTCTTAATTCTATCATTAAAAAGGAGACATCTTCTAATTGATAATAAAGCAAGACCAAATTACACAATGCCTACAAGAAACATACTTTGCATGTAAAGACATGGACATATTAAAAGGAAATACCATTTACCAAGAAAACACTACTCTAACGAATGCTTGATACTATTACAGATTTCACTTCTGGTTGAGAGCCATCCCTGAGCTCCAGATACATGGTTGCTATCCCTTTGGCTTGGCAGTTTAAAGCTTCCTTAGATTTTTCCCAATCTTCAAATTCTTTTTTTGCCCAAGTTATTTAGAGTTAGATTTTGTTCCATACAACCAAAATCCAAGTAATGTACATCTTTAGGAATTTCTACCCATCTATGGTATGGCACTAACAAGAAAGGTAGCTTCTGGTCTAATATTACAACTTCTACTGTGAAATAATATAGAAAACAACTTTTCTAGGTGACTGTTTTCTTCATTTTAATAGACAGCCTGGAGAAACTTAACAAATTAACGTGTAAGTGGTTCAACTTCATTTGCAGGCCTTTCTTCCTTTTGGTCTTAGAAAGGGTAAAGAGCAAGAAGATTAATAGTTAGGAAATGGCCTAAAATGAGCTTTGACAAATGAAGGTTGGATCAGTAAACGTCTTATGAAAATGTCATTTTCTTAGAAAACTTTTAAAACTGAATATAAGTGTGGCATTAAGGCCAGATCAATTCATTATTAACATAAATAACAAAATTTGGACAATTTAGGGAAAATTTGGAAAATAAGTAAAAGGATAATATTATTAACTGCAGGTGGTTCTGAAAGTTGAAGGCAAGTTAGACGGAACAAAAATTCCCAGATAATGAGATACATTTCATGGGCAGTAGCAGAAATCCACTCAAATCCTTAAATTTTAGTTCACTTTTGTAAAGGAATTTATTGTTAAGAGATTAAGCAACATCTTAAAGTGATGATGTGATCATTTTATCATTTGTTGATTAACAAAGAATTTCATTCAAATATACAACAGCAGTGCTCCAAGGCTGCCAGAAGTATACCTGGCTGTAGCTACTAAAGCCAGTATTTCAGAAAATGGGTACTCATGTCCTGTATGCTTATCAAAATAATACTGATTTTGTAGCAAATTGGAAAGGACATGGAAGTATAAAGAGGAAAAATAAAAGGCCCCCAGCCTTATATTCATCTGTACCATGAGTATAATAATAGTACTTATTCTCAAAGGGTTGTTGTGAAAATTAAGATAATTCATGTCAAAATCTGAAACAGAAGAGACATTCAATAAAGGTAACCTATGCTTATTATAGTGGGCCACCTCTGTTCAAATTTTAGCCTTTGGCTCCCATGATAGCAAATGGGGTCATCCAGAGGTAGCTCTGGCCTCATCTACAGGAGAGGGATGTCTCTATTGGACCGTGGGCAATGAAGTACTTACAGTAAGCTTCCTTCAGTCATTGGCTAAGGGCTGCCCCTGGGGGCCTGTACATTCCCAGGCACTTCTGGCAAAGCCAGATCTACCTCCAGCCAGAGAGTGGCCTTTCAACAGAGACGCACGTGCTGGCTTCGGGAGGGAAAGCACACAGGAGATGCTGTGCACAAAAATGGTAAAGGGATCTGAATGGCAGGGATGGAGTGTCCACTACAGTTCCCTTCCATTTTCTTTTTTTCTGCTTGCTTATTTTATTTCTTTGCTTGGTTATTTGTTAACATGGTTGGGAGGACATTATAAGATATACCAGTATGTAATCTCCACTAGGGAACAGATTCTTTTTTTATCCCAAGTAGTAACTCTACACTTAGACAAATGTTAGTTACATGGGCAGTACTTAATAAATATTTGTTGTATGAATGCAGCTTTGTGATCTGCTTTTATAGTTTAACTATAACTGTTCACAATCTTTTCCTGTTTAACATGATATCGTGAGAATATTATATTGTGAGAACATTATGATGTGAGACAGTTTTTTAAAATTTTCTCAGGTGTCTGGGTGGCTCAGATGGTTAACCATCTGATTTTGGCTCAGGTCATGATTCAGGGTCCTGGGATTGAGCCCCACATGGAACCCCTCGCTCAGTGGGAAGTCTGTTTGTCCCTCTCCCTTTGCCCCACCCCACCCCCACTCTTGTGGCTCTTTCTCTCTCTGTCTCAAATAAATAAGTAAAGTCTTAAAAAAATTATTTTTCTTATACTCCAAGGCACAAATGTGCCTAATTTAAAGAACCATTTATGTTTTATGCAATTTTTCAATGTTATAAATAATGTCTTCATAAACTTTTTATATCAAGTTCTGCTACATTATGAGTATTTCCTCACAGAAGATTCAGAGAAATAGAAATATTGAGCTAAATCACATCCATGATTTTATTTAAAAAAAAAAAAGGTCTTCTTTTTTCAGATATTTAGTCAAGCACAAACAGCAATACTGACCCTGAACTATAGGTCATCGGCAGCGGATATTAGGAGGCAGATACATATTCTTAAGTCAGTCAATTCTCCATAAACCAAAAAAAGTGTCAAACATCTGATCTGAAGAGAGTCTTGAACCTTCAAAATATTTTGGAACAAATATAACATACATTTTAATGACCACCAAATGTTGAGACCAAATGCCAGGATTCTGTCCATGGAGGTCAAAGTCACATGGATCCGTGGCTCAGTGTCCCTGCACCTGGTTACAGGAAGAGGTCGGCTGACCCCAGGATGCACAAGGGTTTCCTGCTTAATGAGCAAAGGTGATACCGCATATGTGAACATGTTGAAGACATGTGTCCCTGAAGACAGTGGTATGTGACTGGTGGTTTCAGGTCCCCCTGATTATACATGCACTCTGTCTTTTTAGTAGTGGCTGCCAGATCCCACTTGCAAGGCTCACATCCCGCTGACTTCTCCACCAGGTCAGCATGACATTTTTGTTCGAACAGAGTCACCTACTCTGATTGCCGTGCATCACGGGGCTCCAGGGGCTTCAACCCTTTTCCTGTCTATTGGAATCTCTGAACTGTTCCATTTCTTCTCCAGTATATGGTCCCACTCATTCAACAATGTGGACGCATTTCTGAGTTTCATGTCAGATACTTAAACCACCAGCAAAATCAGGCATGCTGCATTAAAAAGCAAAAACAAAAAAACTATGCTAAGAATGCCTTACAATTAAAATGGAAAGCTAGATTTTCTGGGCATGACTAGACAAATAAACTAGCTTAATTTTTTTTTTTTCACCAGACATCTTACTTTTCAGAATCTAGCCGTTTATATTTTGACGTCCTTGAGAATAGGAGCTGTCATACATTTTTAATGTATACAGGCAAACATACAAGCATGTATATAGTGTTTGTATATGGGAAGTTCCTTATAAATACCTTTTGATTTACTTGAAAACAGGTTAATTATAGTTTTTTATGCATTAAAAGAAATTGGATTCCTTTGTGAAATGTGGGCAAAAGAGCCCTCGAGATGGCTGGTATTTTTCACTTCTTAGAGAATCCTGGCTTTGTGTGGAGAAGACTTTGGTCTCTTAGGTCTGATTCCATCTGCAGCCCTCTGAGTGCTGTATCAATTGCCTCTTTCAACCAGCCTAGAAAACTTCCATGAAGTTGAGGCCTGGCTAAGGCTTTAGATTGCTTTATGGCATTCTTTCCTTTCTTTGCACAGGTTGTCAGTATGTACTTTCTCTAAGCTTAAATAAACTACTTCTTTGCTTATAAGAAGACATGTACAGTATATTGTGTTTCTCAAGGGTAATATTCATCCTTCTGGATATATTCCCCAAACGAGAGAACTGTCAACATCTGTTTCTGGCAAGCTAAGAAAGAGAAAGGATGTCAGAGCCAACAACTTGCTTCCTGTGGGAATAATTTTGGGTTTGTACACCTCCTTGACTGTTAATTTATAAACATGCTAACCATATTATTCTTCCCATCAAAAATTCATGCCAGTTTTGAGCAGTCTCAGGGAAAAAAAAATATCACAAATGTAGAATTAAATTCTCAAGCTTCCATTAAGTGGAGTGGAGGTCAAGGAAAACAGTGAACGTTTCATTGTCTGTTATGCATTTAAAACTACAAATTATGATACAACTAGAAGAAATAAAGTTTTTAGGGTTTTTTTTTTTTTTGCTTTCTCTTTTGAAATAAAGCCTTGTACCATAGAAGCAGTATAATTTAACTCACTTCCCATTCCTCCAGATGTAATAAGAACACCCAACCAGATGTAGGTAGCAGCTAGTAGGACTGCTTAGACAGGGGCCAGCAAGCTGAGGCTGCAAGGTGCAGTCTGAGTATTGAGGGCCAGATGACTGCTGAATTGTGAGAGAGCCAGGAACTTGAAGTCTAGGGCATTAGGCCATCAGCATGGAGTTTGCAGGTCTTGGAAGCCAAGGGAAAACCTAAGGGGAGGAAGCCCAGGAATCAGTCAGGGATGATTGGACCAGGCAATTTTACTAGAGAGGAAGCAATTGAGAAGATGAGGAAGTTCGATGCCATGGATGTTTTTAGTTGAAGTAGCAAAATCAGACTGATTCTAGCAAGGTGATTTTGTTTTTCTAATTGCTTCCATAGATCTCACTGGGCATGGATCATAGAAGTAAAAAGTGGGCAGTGCAGCCAGAGAGAAAGTGAAATGCTCTTTGGTACATGTCAGGAGCAGGAACTACATATAGTGGGAGAGGGCCAGACCTGGAGAATAAACGGTCTTTTGGAGGACAGCCCAGCAGCTGGGAAGTCCAAAAAGGTGCCGTCCAGGGACTTTGGCTACAGGTAGAAGATAGAAGTTCAGGTAGGCAGGTGGTTGGCATAAAGGAGGGCCAGAGGTGAACAGTAGGTGGCTCCCTGGCAGGTGGGCAGAGCACAAGACGAGGGCATGCTGGCAGTAGCAAATAGGGACCCAGCCATGAAGAATGGGGCTCAGGTGGAGATTTTTATTTTTAAAACAAGTGGGGCTGGCAGGCAGGAAAATTGGAAGGAAACGAGAGGGAAGAGAAAGACCTCATCTCGTTAGCCAGGGCACAAAGCTTGGCCCAGACCTCGGGAAATAAGAGAAAGAAGTATTTAAGATCAGAGAGAGACCAGAAAAGAAAGAAGACCTGATATAAAACCTCAGCACTAGAGATGCTTCTATTTCTTATATCCAAGGACCAAGAGGATCACAGAGACTACAGCAAGATGTACATTTTGGTCCATGAGAGTCCATGGTGGGAAGGACAGAAAAAAAAAAACAAAAAACTTAAGGGGCCCCAGATACCAAGTTGGAAGGTATAGAATGTAAGGAAGCTGGCAGTACTCACTGATATAAACTGGAACTGAGATAGGAACTTGAGCCATGTGGAAGTCCTTCTAGTACCTTCTCCAGGATAATGTTGTCCTCAGTGCTTTCTGGACCCCAGGTTTGTTGCAGTAGGTGCAGTGGAATGCCTAGGAATTTTCAGGAGCATGTACTTAAGGTTTATATTCCCACTACTGTTTTCCAGTTGGTGCTGGTATAATTCATGCTGCTGGATGACAGTTTTTAAAAGGGTCCTCAAACTCATTCACATTCCTTCTAGCAAGATGTGGAGCATTGTTCTTCTGCCCTGGAACATGGGTGGCCTCAGAGACTTTCTTCTGAAAGCCGAATGAGAAGGGAATGACGCTGTCTGATTTCTGAAGCTTCCTTCCAGCTCTCTCTCGTAACTACTGTCCATGGAACCTATCCCCTGTCCGTGAAGGCCAGGTCACAGGGGCAGGCCATGTACAGTTGTTTGATTTACAGTGCTCACTGCCCAACAACCAGATCATATTAGTGAGGAAGTCAGAGTGAGATGACTCCACACCCAACAACCATCTGATTTCAGTCAGAGAAATCAACTGAAATCGACAGGAGACCCTGGTTAAGACCTACCTAGTTGAGTTCAGTTAACCCCAAAGCCATGAAGTGATGATGATGATGATGATGATGATGATAAGTGATTTGTTTCACACACCGATTTTAGGTGAGTTTGTTACACAGCAGTAGATAACTAAAAAGATTTTGGTATCTCACACTGGGGTGCTACTGCCACAAGAACTGAAATGTGTGACATTGGCCTTGGGACTGAACTATGTGCAGATGCTAGAAGGGTTTTGAGGAGGTTGTTGGTGAGGGGTTCAAGAGTAGTGAGGAAAAAGTTTTTGGAATCTGAAGGAAATGAGACACTGTCATGTAATGGCAGAAGTTTTACCAATACTGTTGTTTGCAATAATATGGTAAACTGCGTGAGTTAGCTAAAGAGATTTCCAGGCAGAATGGGGAAGGTGCCTCTTAACTTCTTCTAGCTTTCTTTTAGAAAATGAAGGAGGAGAAAATTGAGCTTAAAACATAAACTGTTAAATATAATTGTGCCAGGACTTAGTGGGTTCAAAAATAAAGCTTTTTTCTCTTATGCACTCTCTCTAAATGGAAAATGATTTTTCTTCCCTTTTTTTCCCCAACCTTAAAGAGATAATATTTAATCCTTCCTAATAAAGTAGGATGATAGCTGGTTTTCCTTAAATGCCCTTTATCAGGTCAAGGAAGTTCTCATCTATTTCTAATATGCTGAACATTTCTAACATGAATGGATGCTGTATTTTGCCTAATGCATTTTCTGCATGTATTGAGATAATTATGGGGTTTTGTTTTTGATATACTTTTGTTTTATTTTAGTTTGCTAATAGGTGAATTATTTCCACTGTTTCCAGATGTTAAATCAACCTTGCGTTCTGAAGATAAACCCAACTTGATCATACTGTATCATCCTTCAATATACTTTGCTACATTCGATTGTGTAAAATTGTGTTACAGATTTTTGTGTTTGTGTCAAAAAGGGCTATTGTTCCATAGTTTTATTCTGTTGTGACTTTTTTCCCTGGTTATTTTATAAGGGTAATTCTGGCATCATAAAATGTGCTGGGAAGTGATCCCTACTCCTTTTTTTTCTTGAAAGTGTTTACATATAATTTGCATTACTGCTTCCTTGACCATTTAATAGAATTTACCGGTAAAGTCATCTGAACCTGTATTTTTTATGAGATTTATAATTATAAATTCAATAGGTGTAGAACTATTCAGGTGATCTATTTCTTCTTGAGTGAGCTTTGATAGTTGTGGCTTTCAAGGTGTCTACCCTTAGTTGCCTAACTTAATGACATAATGTTATTCATAATGTTCTCTTATTATCTTGTAGTTGCTGTAGGTCCTGTAGTGATGTCCCCCTTTCATTTTTGTTACTGGTAATTTATGTCTTTTTTTTTTTAAGATTACATTTATTTATTTGACAGAGAGAGAGATCACAAGTAGGCAGAGAGACAGGCAGAGAAAGAGGGAAGCAGGCTCCCTGCTGAGCAGAGAACCCCATGCAGGGCTCAACCTCAGGATCCTGAGCTGAAGGTGCACCTGGTGATTTATGACTCTACCCTTCTTTTCCTGAACATATGGCTAAAGGTTCATCAGTCTTATCGATCTTTTTTAAAAACTGGCTTATGTGAGTTTCTTTATTGTTTTTCTATTGTATATCTCTTTGTCTTCTATTATAATCCATGTTATTTTCTTAATTCTGCTTAGTTTGTGTTTATTTCTTTCTTGTTTCCAGCTTATCTAATTAATTTTTAAATGTAAGCACTTACCATGAAATCTCCTCTATGCTGCATAAAGGGACTTTAATATGTTGTGTTTTTATTTCCATTTAGCACAATATTTTAAATATATTTTATTATTTTTATTATTTTATTACATTTATTCATTTTATATAAATAGATGAAATATAAAGGTAGCTTATATTTCATCTATTTATATAAATATTTATTTTATATAAATATTTATATTTTATATAAATCACATTTATATTTTATATATTTATATATCATGTTAAATATATAAATAAATATATAAATAAATCATATAATATAATTATTAATAATAATTATTGTGGTTAATGTTATATTTTAATGAGTTTATTGTTTATTGTTGTTGTTTTCCCCAACCTGCATGAGTTCTGGCAGTTGTTTGGTTTATCATTTTCTGGTGATTCTTCTCTTGGTCTAAGACAGTTTCCCATCATCATATAGAGACTAGCACAGTTCCAGAGATCTCAAGGACTATCTCTCTTTTAATCTATGGTGATTTCTCTTAGTATAGTCTCTTCTTTTTTATATTCTTTGCAAAAAAAACAAACAAACACCTATTTTTACCTCCCTAAACTCTAATTTCCATCTTTTTTGCTTGATAAAACTGATAGGATCTATTTTAGTTTCCATGTCTTGCACTGGAAATGGCTTATAGGCAATAAGCTGGGAAAATCATGGGGCTCACTTTTTTCTCTCTCACTTTTTCAGGACGTGTAGGCCTGTACTCCTATTAGCCAAGTTTGAAAACTATTGTTTCATTTATGTTGCCTGGTTACCTAGTTATTTAAAGTGAAAAAATACTTTTGATTCCTATCATTTCATCTGAAGCAGAAGTGTTGACCATGTTGATTAAAATCCACACCCCTATCACAGCCAAAAAGGACCTATTGATCTGATACCTGCCTAGGTCTCCATAATCTCATACCACTCTCTCTTTAACTCACTATGTTGCTGATACACTGATGTCTTTCTAGTTTTTTTAAAAATACCCCATGCACTTTAGGGCCTCTGCTTAGAATGTTTGTCATCTAACAGAGTCCATTTATTACTTCTTGCCATTCTACATGATTCAGCTGAAGTGTTACATTCGCAAGTATGCATTATATCAAAATAAGTGCTACCCACCATACCAGTTATTTCAGTCCTTAACATCTAGTAGCTACCTCTTTTTAATGGTTTGTTTATAAAAAAAAAACAATATTTTGGGATTTGGGGGGATCTGCTCTCTTCTCTTTTTTTGGTGTTTCTCCAGCAACACTTAGAGGTACTCAGATCTTAAGTATATAATTCATTTTCATGAATGTATATCAATTTACAAAACATTTCTATAACCCAAGGTGGCTCTCTTATGTCCCTTTGGATCAATTCTTACCCCTGTCCTGAAAAGTCTACTACTGTGTGATTTTATCACCACAGATTAGTTTGTCTACTCTAGAATTTCATATAAATGCAATAATGCAGGATACATTTTAATGTTTGCTTTATATCACTGAGCATAATATTTCTGAGTTTTCTCCATGTTTTTATATATTCCAGGAGATCATTCCTTCTTATTACTAGTAGTATCCCAGTGTATAGACAAATCAGTTCATTTATCTATTCTTTCATTGATGTAAATCCAGATGGTTTCTTTATGGTTTTGGACCATGATTAGGTATGAACTTTAATGTACATAATATGAACTTTTTTTGTACAAAACTTCTTGTGAACAAATGTTTTGGTTCACATGAATCAATACCTAGGTGTGAATTGCTGGATCATAGGGTAGATGAATGTTTAACTTTTTAAAAAACTGACAGTTTTCCAAAATGTTGTATCATTTCAGTTCTACTACTAATGGATGAGAAGTGAGTTTTTACTCTTTTTGATTTGATAATTTGTCATTCTGGTAGGTGTATAAGGAGTATTTTATGGTGTATTTAATTTGCATTTTCCTGATGAGTAATGATTTTGAGTGTGTTTTTATGTGCTTATTAGTCATTTCATGTATTTTTTGGTCAGGTGTCTGTAAACCTAATGTTGTAGTTCGTTTACATTTGCCGTAATTATTACTATCTCCCTATTTAAGTCTACCATTTTAACATTTATTTTTACTTATACTTTCTGTCCTTTGTTCCTCTTTTCCTCCTTATCTGTCTTTTTATATTAGGAGTGAATAAATATAATCTTTAGCATTCATGTTAGATCTTCTGAAGGATTTTGTTATGCTTCTTTGTTTTCTTTTAGTTGTCAATTTATACATAATAATACTTAACCATTTTTGATATTAGGATATGTATCTTTAACATCATATTCTACACTCAAAAAATATTATGTCACAAAAAATGAGAACTTTACAAAAATCTATATACACAATTACTATGCTTCCATACTCCATTCTTCGCCTTCTTGTTGTCACATATTTTAATTCTGTGTTTACTATAAAATTCATGCTCACGTTATTTTTACTTTAACAACCAATAGTTTTTAAAGAACATTTAATTATATATGTGTGTAAAAGCAGGGATAATTTTTTAAAAGATATTTTCTATTTTCTGGCTTATCAACTTTTTCTAAGTTTTTGGATTCCTTTCTTTAGAACCAAGTTTCTATCTGATATTATATTCTTTCCAGATAGAAAGCTTTTTATTCACTTACTATAATGTAGGTTTGCTGGAGATAAATTCAGTCAGCTTTTACCTGTCAGAAATGTAATTATTTCTTCTTTATTAAAGGATATTTTAAAGGATAGAATTCTAGGTGATGTGTTGTTTTTTGGTTTTATTTATAGTATGTATGTGTGTGTGCCAGCCATTTAAAACACTCTTTCCATTGTTTTCTGACTTTATTGTCTTTGAAGACAATTCAGTTGCAATTTTATGCTTGTTTTCCTGTAAGTAACAATTTTATTCCTTTTGCTGACTTCAAGATTTTATCCTTAAATTTTAACAATTTGATGTGGATGTTTATGTGTTTTTTTTGTATTTTTCCTTCTTTTGGTTCTCTGAGATTCTTGGATCTGTGATTTATTGTTTTTTATTAATTTTGGAAATTTGAGCAATTATTTCTTGACATTTTTTTTTGGCCCCATTCATGCTGTCTTCTATATCTGGTACTCCAATTAGATGCATGTTAAACTATATGACATTTTCCATGGATCATGGGTGCTCTGAACTATTTTTTCCCCACATCTTTTTCTCATTGTATTTCAGTTTAGATGATTTTTGTTAACCTTCCTTTTGGTTCACTGATTATTTGCTCTTTTTGTTTAGTCTGCTGATCTACCAACAGAGGGGATTTTTCATCTCTAACATTGTGTTTTTGTTCCTAGCATTTCCATTTGCCTCTTTTCTCACAGTTTCTCTCTCTCTGCTGAAATATCTCTCTATCATGTATGTTTTCCATCTTTTCCGCTATATACTTCCAACAAATCAAGTATAGGAAAAAACAAAAGGAAGAGTTGCTAAAGGAGAAAAAAAAATTTAAACTTAAGAGATCTGTAAATTTAAAAATAGAGAATACTCAGTTCTGAGACTCAAATAGGTACAAGATAAATCTCAAATACAAAGAAAATATAGAAAGAGTTAAAAATCATTAGACAAAGAAAAAAAAAGGTAAATAAAAGATAGATTCAGAAACATAACATGAAAATGGTTGAATCCCTGAAAAAGAAAAAAAAAACAGAATCAGGAGTTAATAAAAATAATAAAATAAAATTATCTTCAAGAAGACAAAACGCATATTTGCAGAGAAGGCTCGTTGCATTCCTGGAGAGTTTGAGAGAAAACATATCCAGCAGTAAAATTCTTAGAATCCAAATACGAAAAAACAATTGTTACAAGCTTCTAGACAAAATAAATAAATTACTTACAAAGGAAAAAAAAAGTCAGTCTGGCATTGTGCTTCTCATTGGAAATATTGGATATTATAAGGTGGTTGAATAACATCCACAAAATTATTGG
This sequence comes from Lontra canadensis, assembly GCF_010015895.1. Taxonomy (NCBI): domain Eukaryota; kingdom Metazoa; phylum Chordata; class Mammalia; order Carnivora; family Mustelidae; genus Lontra; species Lontra canadensis. Next base: position 34,541,563 of record NW_022631003.1, on the reverse strand, counting down.
GAGCAAGAGGAAGGAATGCAACTCAAGAATAATACACCAGCACCAGCTGTATTCACTGTCAGAGTGGAAAAGTTATTCGCATGGATGTAAACTTTTAGACTTAGACTATATGTTTTGATGCTATATTCCACTATGCAGTAGCCCAAAGAGATAGAAGTTTTTTTCTCTCATGTAACAGTGCAGAGGAGAGAGATTGCTTGAGGGTGTGCTATGAGCTAATTCAAGGATCTAAGTTCCTCCCAGCTTGCTTCTCTGCCATTCTGGAAGGCAGAGCTTCATAACCTTTGTCTGTGTCATTGAATGTGCTGGCACGGTGAAGCTTGTCTCAAAATAAATGTTGCAAATGCATAAATTATAAAGTCTTATAAGTAACAATTAAATTATAGCTATGAACATATTTATAAAAATTTGTGAAGAAGCAATATATATATTTTTTAAAAATTTTAAAGATTTTATTTATTTATTTATCTGTCAGAGAGAGAGAGAGAACACAAGCAGGGGGCACAGCAGGCAGTGGGAAAAGCAGGTTCCCCACTGAGCAGGGAGCCCGATGCAGGACTCGATCCCAGGACCCTGGGATCATGACCTGAGCTAAAGGCAGATGCTTAACTGACTGAGCCACCCAAGTGCCCTGATACATTTCCTTTTTGTAATGATTTTAAATAACAAGTTCTGGTGGTGTGCCTAAGTTTGAAGTAGAGATAAGGGTGAACACCAACTGAATGAGGTTAAGTTTCTCACTATTCCCATTTTATAGGTTGAGGGAACTGAGATATGAGTTACAAATAACTAATCCAAGATTACAAGTCTAGTATTCAGTGGAGTCAGAATTCTGGCCTAGGCAATCTGGCTACAAAGTCTGTGTTCTTAGCCACTAAATAATAAAAGAAAAGAAAAGAAAAAAAAAGTAAATTGGAAAATAAAATTAATCAATATTAGAATTAATGAAATAGAAAAAACAGGATAAGTAAAAAGCAAAATCTATTGTTTGGAAAGACCAATATGAGAGATAAACAAGTAGTTGACCTAATTAAGGAAAAAATAGAGGGAAAAAAACAACAACTAGAAATGAGAAAGGAGACTGAGCTGCAGATATAAATGAAAATAAGTGTGATTTCTTGTTATAACATGTTCCTTGGCTGCCCCTGGACCTCAGCAAAGTTACCAGGCAAAACCATCCTGTCAGATTCTGGTCCCTACACAGCCAGCTAACCACTAAGGTCAGTCACTTGTATCAATATGTTTGGCCTGTTCTTTCAAACGTGAACGCTAGAATAAAAACATCTTTGGAGAAATCTGATAGAGTCAAGCGGGAGTTTAAGGCAGAGCCAGACAGGCTGCTGGTTAAACATCCTAGACCGGTCAGAGACCAAGGCCTGGAAACCTGGCTGTGTGCTGAGGGCTTTGCAGCTAGAGGTGAGTCAGGACAAGTTGAAGGTCTAGTAGCCAAAGAGCCACTCCAGGCAGGAATGAGCAAGTAGGTTCTCAAAGTCAAGTGAACCAAAGCCAGGAATCTAGACAGTGGGGCTGAGTCAGAGTCACCATGGAGTAGGAATACCAAATTGAATCTAATGTCTTGGTAAGAATTGTTTGCCCACTGATGGTTACAGCCAGGGAGAGAGTGAGAGGCTGATGAGCCAGGCCAGCTCCAGAAGAAGCTGCGAGAAGTGAATGAGATCTCGGAGAGGTTATTACGCTGAGACACACGGCAATTTCCTTTCCATGAATGTATTTTCATAAGTAAAATTATTCTCCATGACCTGAAAGTTTTATCTGGACTAGAATGTTTTACATTTCCATTCAAAATCTAACACGATGGTAACTTTATACTATGGAGAAACTGTGCACTACAGACATGACTCTCAACAACCATACACCAACAAAAATGAGGAATTAAAATCAACTTAAATAATGTCCACAATTTTTCCAGAAGTACTTTCATTTATTATAATATCATTCTCGTCTACCTTCATCCCTGTATGTATTTTGGGCTTTTCCATTGGTTAAAATATAGTAAAGAAGTAAGTTTTTGAAGGTATTTACATTAAATCAAACTGGTCCCTATAAAGGGATGAAATGATCTGAGGAAACCCTCACCCTCCAGATGTACTTGACTCTTTGTATTCTTTTGCCCCATATTGTTGCTTGGTATTTATTTTAATTATAAGTTATTTAAATATAAATATGTGCAATATAAATATATATTTAAATGTTACTTAAATATGAACATGTGCAACCTGAAGAAACCATTGCATAATTATGCCTTAGAATGTCTTGCCTTTAGTGAATGTAGATGAACTAAGGACAACGACATTCTAAATGTCATGTGCAAAAATCCAGGAGCCCTATTATGGGTGAAAATGAAGGAATGCACACACATAGACATGGACACAAAGATTTATATTGGGAAGGTGAAGAAAGATAAGGTGTGGGGGGGATTGTTCTAATAAGCAAATTTATTAATGGAGTAATGTTTCCCATCTCACACGACTTAGGCAAGTAGTTAGATGAATCAGAAGTCATTGCACATCTCAGACAATGAAAAGCAGAATATCGAAGCCATGAAGCCCTCAGGCTAGGTAAGGTTTATGGAACCTAGCCCTCAGGCTAGGTAAGGTTGAGGGCTTCATGGCTTCGATATTCTGCTTTTCATTTCTGCAGTAATCTACTCACAGAAAGTGGGGAATCTGACAGCTCCAGAGATTTATCTAACCTTGCTCTTCTTGGTCATCGTTGAGCAACATTTCGTCATATTGATATCTTCATTGGAGATACTTCCAATTTGTAGACTATGATATATGTGATACACACTTTAAATGCATTAAACAAAAAGAAAAAATAAATAAATGCATAAACTATTTAATGTACAGAACAATTTAATGAGATGGGTACCATTATTATTCCCATTTTATAGACGAGGAAACAGGTACAGAAAGGTAAATTAAATTACCTAGGCCTCCTGTGACTGTATTCTTTATTCTCCAAATCTTGAAGTAAGTTTGTTTCATCAACATATTTTTAGGATTATTTCTTCGCTGCTCATTCTACTGAAGTAATATGGATCAAGCTACAACTTTGTATCAGCATCTACATGGTTGTTGTTGTTGTTGCTTTGTTGTTGTTTTTTGTTAAAGATTTTATTTGTTTATTTGAGAGAGAGAGAGAGTGAGAGAGCATGAGAGGGGAGGTCAGAGGGAGAAGCAGACTCTCCATGGAGCTGGGAACCCAATGTGGGACCCGATCCCAGGACTCCAGGATCACGACCTGAGCTGAAGGCAGTCACTTAACCAACTAAGCCACCCAGGCACCCTCTACATGGGTTTTGATTCAAGACTTCATGAGCCTATCCTGAAAAGAGTAATCTACACTCAGAAAGTACAAGCTAACTATTAAGAATGACCATAAAGGAGAAAAGTTTTTACAATACATTTAGAATTGTGTGAAATCATTGCTCAGCTAACATTTACTTCTGTTAAATATAATCTGCAATGTCAAGTGAGAAAGAAAACTGGCTTATCTGTTTATAAATTTGATTAGTAAGTGCTGGGTACAGTTTTCTAGCCCTCAGACCAGAAGCTACATTGTGGACAATTCACAGACAGCTGAACTTATAAATTCAGAAACTTGTGGAGTCATTTTGCAAAGCCCAGCACACATAGTATTTATTCCAGGGTCAGACCCATAAGCTTAAGGAAAGGGCCCTGGCCTTTCACGTTAAGTCTTTACTCTTCAGTCAGACACAGAATGTATATACACACAGCAAAGACTTTCATAATCACATTTATTAACTCTCACTTTTATTTTCTCTTGCCTCAGGGATACTTCAAACTCTCTCAAAAAGGGGAAGAGAAAAGATAAACGATAACCAGCAGTTGAGAGGTGTGGCCATTTTTACCTATTCGCTCATGGTCTTGTGCTCACTCTTCTATATTTTGCTTGATAATTCTGGAGCTAAAAACTGTATTTCAAAGATCCGTCATTAGTTCATTTTTTGCTAGGTTTTGCTATAGAAGCTATGCATGGAAAATCAAAAACAAGAGGAAGAAATGAACCATTGTTCTTCTATTTTCTGCCTTTCTTGTTTCTCCATTCTTTTACGGATCCCTGGAAATGTCTGAATTGCTTCTGCCACTCTAGCTCTCAAGGTTTTCCCTTCCATTTGCTCAGAATGCTCCCAACAGCCCCCCACCCCCTTGCAGGGTCCTAGTGCCTAAAGTACAGGCGCCTCTTCCACGATCCAGGTTCTAGTAACATCATCTCCTCCTTTGTGTTCTCCAGGCTAGCAGTGGGTACTGATTTCTAGGTTACTTCATTTTCCATTTTTTCACTCTTCCAACTTTACAGTACTCATGTAACTGTAATTCATGTAATTTCCTTTATTAAATTTCCTCAATTGAAGCAGCATGATTTCTGTTTTTCCTCCTGGACCCACACTGATTCTATGTGTTCTTCTGATTCAGCTTTTTCCACAATGACACAGTTTCTGCTCTTTCTTATGATAACTTCTCTGGCCAATGAGTAGAGAAAAAAACACAGAAAGTAAATGCAGCATGGAGACCCAGAATGTCCTACCATGCCAAAAACAGTGCTATTTTGTAAGTTGGGTATTCCTAATTTGAAAGACCCCCTTGATGCTTTCTTCAGGATGACTATATCTTCAATAACATGAACCAAGAGAGGAAGTTGAACCAACCCACTGGTTCATCCGAAAGAGTAAAACTTGATATTTGTGTTCTTCAGGTTAAAGCATGACACGCAGGGACAATGTGAAATACATAGACTGATCTGGAAATTAATGGCAGCCTAGACCTTTCATCTCAAGAGGGATACATCACAAAATTAGAATTAAGATATAGAAAAAAGACAACCTATTCCTCCACAAATAAGCATTTTTCATTTAGAGAACAACAGATTAGGGTTGAAAAGAAACCTAGATGTTATCAGTTCCAATAATTTTATAAAGGTGAAGAGGCCTGTCTGAGGCCTATGGAAAGGGAAAGATACAAGCAAGAATCATTGTACAATCACTGTCTTGATTGACTTCAATAGCAATAACTTCAGAGTGACGAAGAAATCATATACACACATGATGGGGTGAATCCACCGAGATTTCCATCTTTAAAGGATATAAGAAGAACTTAGCACCATCATGATACACAGAGAGATCAGCACTAGTCTCCAATGGCAGGTGGAGGTGTAACATTAGATTTCTCCTAAATAAGACTCACCATGGACCACACTGCACATGATGAGTCTGCATAAGTGGAAATTATATCAGACCTCTGGAACCTAAAATTGCCCCTTTCGAGCCCAGATTTATGATCGTAGGACGTTGATACCTCTGCACTTGGATCATCTAGAAATGTGCTAGGCATCCCCTCTAATCTAGTAATCTAATCTAGTACAGTATAGAATATTCAGGCATGGACACAGCCCTCATTTATCATCCTGTTCTCTCAGGGCCATAGAACCTAGTAAGCTCTTAGACCATCTATCCTGCCATCTTACAGCCACAGATTTACTTAAAGAATCTGGTCAAGGTTCCAATAGTTTTAATGCCAAGTCAAATGTTTTCTCCACGAGGGCACAAAAAAAGTGACAATATTGTGCAAGTATACTAGAATTTTGTTGCCTTAGAATAAAGTAAGTTAAGTAAATTTCAAGTAAATAAATTTATAAACTTATTGAATATATTGAGACTACCGTATCACTGTTGTTCTTTGTTTCCCAGATGTGAATAAACAGCCTCTTCCCCAATTAGTACAAAAGAATGTAAAACATTTTGTAAAGTTCTAAAGTGGGCTTTCTTCTGAACTAACATACAGTAGTACATATTCAATGGTTGCTTGTGAAATTGAGCTGAAATAAATTATGATGCATTTTTAGAATATAAACTGACACTGGTTCCAATGTGTTCAAACTGTTGTTTTGTTTTGTTTTTTAAATTCTGGATTTCAGCAAAATCCAAATCTATTTTTAAGTGAAGTCTTTAGTCATTTTTCAGATAATTCTTCAGAAAATCCTACTTGGATCACAAAAAAGATTTCAACTAAACACACATCTGAAATCTGAGAATTGCTGTTTCTCAACAGTATTTTTATTATTACTTCTGTTAATGTCTATTTCAAAAAAGAATAAATTAGCTATCCATCTTTAAGAGATTTTGTTTCCAAAAAGCAATCCATTTTTTTTAGAAAGAGTACTTCCATTCAAAAGAATTAATATCTTCAATTGTAACAGGCTGCTACATTTAAAAATATATGGCCCTTTGTTCCATACAAAGTAACATTCATTCATAAAAATATGAAAGGCTATTGATTCTAATTAAGACTTAATAGTTAGGGTTCTAATAAACAGTAGGATGTGAAATTTTAAAAGAATCCATGCTTGTTGAAGCTATTTTAGCTGAGTTTCTAATATTCAGTTTTTAAAAACCCAAGTAAGTATACTTAAAGATAAAAATCTTGAAACTAAAAAGCTTATTTCATAGTCAGATTGGTAGAGTAAACATATTTCTCAGTCAAAATGCAATATATTGTTAACACCTAAGCAAATAATTAGATCTTTCAATTTGTCCATTCTTAGCTAACAGGAAAATTATTCTATCTAAAATGCCTCAGTGATAAAATACTCAATGAAATGTCACCTACTAGACATATAAAAGCAAATAGGAATTAAATGATAAACCTTAAATAAAGGTTAGACTTAAATGTCTGAGACTTTACGGATTTCTCCTTGTGTTTGTTGACTTTACTGATTTAGTTCACTTTCTCCCTAAGAATGTAATGGGCACACAAGTGCTTCTTAACAAACCATCATTGTCACAAAGAATAGTACAATTCTGGGGGTGGGGGCGGGGAACAGAGCATGATTTTTGTTTTGTTTTGTTTTTTGGCTAAGACTTACAGCATTTCCTCAAAGTTATTTTAGTTCTTATCATTTTTTAAGAGAGCACGCACACGTGCAGGGGTAGAAGGGACAAAGAGCGGGGGAGAGAGAGAGTCTTAAGCAGCCTCTGGGTGAAGCACAGAGCCTGATGGGGGTCTCATCTGATGACTTTGAGATCCCGTTCTGAGCTGAAACTAGGAGTTGGCTGCTTAACCTGCTGCACCACCCAGGCGCCCCTGCCCTCTGTCATTAGATTGTAAAACAATTTATCTTGCTTTCTGAATTTACTAGTCCCTCTTCCCAACCTTTGCACATAGCAGGCTCCAACAAGGACTTGCCAGTGTGTTGGCTGAAGGATAATGAGTCTTGCATGTGTGATGAGGCTGGTTGGGAGGCAGAGGCAGTTAAACACCACTGGAGTCTGTTTCTGCAAAAGTAACACCATTCAACCAACTTATCTGAAAGCACTAAAGACAGTTTTTAAGGTTTCTTTCTTTATGCTTTTGCAATGAAACTAAACTTGATACCATTTCAGAATAATTTTGACCTTAAAAACCAAAGCATCCTCACCTTCTAAACATGGAACCTAAGGGTTGTTCTCAACAGCATTGTTCAGTGGACTTTGGATAACATGTAAGGCTCTACCTGACAAACACCTTACCTTAAAAATCAATTAAATGATTACAAGTTTGCATTAGAGAATCATGGAAAATTTGGCATACTACTAATTTAGTAATTAATCTTAAACATAGACTAAAGAACATTAATAAATGCTAGTTTTCAACATATTTTGCTATTTCTATCATTAAGCTAGGAGAGCTTAATAAGACTTGCAATCCCAAATGCTACTGCATACAAATTCTCATAATATTAAAAAGAAATAAATAAACATAGACAGAGGCTGTAAAGTAGATATAAATGTTAAAGTAATATCAAGGATGTATTAGGCAGAAAAAAATGCATGGAAATTATATACATTCAGTAACATGACGAAAGTGACATTTTAGCATATGAACCTGGAACCTCCTACCGGGTAAAACTGGAATATAGACAATAGTATATCTTTAAACTTCTGCCCTGTCTTCTCTTCCTCCCTCCCCACCCTAAACATCCAGAACTCCCAAATAATAATTTTCACTGGACCAACCCAATCAAGTACTTAATAGAGGAAGGGTGGCATAGGTTCTGAATCATAGATATTTTTTCCTAAGTATATGGCTACTGTCTGCAAGAGAAACTTCATAAATGCTTAATTATAACTCATGTGATTACTACTCTCCATTTCTTCCCTTTGGTACCATTCTTAGTCTAATCCCTTTCAGTTTGTTTAATTTGATGTTATCAACTACAATTCATGTATGATTAAATGAAGTACCTACTTTCCCTTTTGGATTTTCAAAATTTAGGATTTGGAGGGGATGAAAATATGAGTTACAATTTTGTCATTTCTGCATCTAAATTTATATGAAATACTTCAGCCAGTGCAGATTTTTTTTTTTTTGCAAATAAGAATTTAGTAGAGATAAATGTAAAATTCATTCTAGAAACGTTAATTAGAATAGAAAGAATAAGAGAAATAAGGGAACTTGCACATTTTCATGATCCTCTAAAATATTTTTGAGTACATTTCATATGTACATATACTTATGATTGTTTCCCCCTTTTCAGAAAAATTCAGAGCTAAACGTCAGGGTATACACATTTTCCTTCTACTACTATAACAACATCTCTACATATAAAATGCATTTATCTATAAAATGGAATTAGCATGTGGCTCCTCCCAAGGGTCATTTGAAGGGTAATGAATTTAACTGTTTAGAAGGATCTATGAAATAGTAATATACAGGGATTCCTTGTAAGTTATTATTACTAGTTTCAACTCAAAGTAGCATCCATACATGGCCTCTCCACAACCTCCTTCTCTTGGCTGAGGCTCAACAATTCCTACAGACAAGGATCACTGCAGACATCTGATTTCTAAATCGTTGAACTAGAGAGAGGCATATACTAGGGCCATGTTTCTCTGGGCACTTGTTTATCTTGGGTTCAGTTGGTGTGTTACAGAAATATATTAGACCCTCTCTCCCAGGAGGAAACCGAAACTGTGAGAAAGACAAAATCTGGCTGACCTTCTGCAAAAACAGCCAGCCAACCCTGCTGAGAGGCAGCAGCAGCAAAAGCAGAGGCCAGGACTATTGAGTTTTTGTCTTGGGGGATGATAATTTGTTAAAAATTATTTAACCAAGGAAGGAGTAACTCAGCTGCACCCTCCCAGCTCATCTGCATTAGGCAGATAACAAATCGCAACCTGTAATCTATGTGGGTAATAGTGTCAATGAAAGATCAAGATTATACATGATACTTGCTAAATTTGTTATGCCTCATTAGTGTTGTGGCTTATTACAGAGAACTCCACGGTTCCCAGGCATTCCCTCATGGGCTGTCCTGATGGATAATGCAAATAAAGAAAGGAAAGGCACCAATGACACCGTGCGCACACTGCATTTGTCAGGGGCATAGTTAGCTGGATTAGGTATGCTCTGCATTTTCTATCACCGTCACATATTGATCTGAATTTAGAGTCACGCTTACTTAGCAGTGCTGTATTTTTCACAAGGGTGTTCTCTCAAAGTACAAATGACACTCAAGCCAAACTTTCCAAAAGAATATCTAGATTTTCCAATATAAAAATGTCATTTGGCTAAATAGTCCATGGTCCTTTAGGTCTCTAAAATTGTCTTAAAAGGAAAAACGAGCATTCTTATTCTAAAGGCAGTTCATGGCAAAGCATTAAAAGAGTATATACTTAAATTCTTTCTTAGGTTATTGAAAGGTAGGAAACAGACTGATTAATTTACTAATCCTTGGGAGGCAACCTTAGCTGAGGATCTGGGTATCACTGTATTCCTCCTTACCAGATTCCCAACCAATGATGCGCCTAAGGAAAGTCATGTTTCCTACAACCACTTTGAATATGTCACCTTCATTTAGATTAGGTCCAGGATTGATGCATTGTACTTACTCCAAATGCCACCAAAGGTCTTGCTTTGCATTTAATAATATGACACAACCCATTTGTACCTTTGATTGGTTCTGCCTCATCCTTTAGTTATTCCAGCCAGTAAACATATTATTTCTATTTATCCTCGGAAAATTTTTGATAACCCCTTTCTCACATATTTATCACAGTTACTTTTTATGAGATTACACTATGGCTGAACTATTCTAAATCTCTGTTCTCCCCTTAGACATGTCTTTTAAACCTATGGCTTAAACTCTGTACTTTTAGCTAAAGCCATTAGAAAAACAAGATATATGTAGGAAACAGTTGATAAGTAGTCCTGTGAGTTTCTAAGGAGATGAAAATATACTCACATCCTGGTCTCTCCTCTAGTTTTAAAGAATTGGGTTTTTTAAAAAATTATTTTTAATTAACATACAATGCATTATTTGCCCCAGGGGTACAGGTCTGTGAATCATCAGTCTTACACATTTCACAGCACTTACCACAACACATACCCTCCCCAATGTCCATAACCCAGCTACCCTATCCCTACCTCCCCCACCCTCCAGCAACCCTCAGTTTGTTTTGTGAGATTAAGAGTCTCTTATGGATTGTCTCCCTCCCGATCCCATCTTGTTTCATTTTTTCCTTCCCTACCTCCCACAATCCCCTGCCCTGCCTCTCAAATTCCTCATATTAGGGAAATCATATGAAAGTTGTCTTTCTCTGATTCACTTATTTTGTTCAGCAAAATACCCTCTAGTTACACCCACATCGTTGTAAATGGCAAGATTTCATTTCTTTTGATGGCTGCATACTATTCCATCATATACATATACATATATATATGATGGAATATATACAGCACATCTTCTTTATCCATTTATCTGTTGATGGAAATCTAAGTTCTTTCCATAGTTTGACTATTGTGGACATTGCTGCTATAAACATTCAGGTGTGCATGCCCCTTCAGATCACTACATTTGTATCTTTAGGGTAAATACCCAATACTGTGATTGCTGAGTCGTAGGGTAGCTCTATTTTCAAATTTTTGAGGAATCTCCATGCTGTTTTCCACAGTGCCTGCACCAGCTTGCATTCCTACCAACAGTGTAGGAGGGTTCCCCTTTCTCCACATCCTCGCCAGCATCTGTCATTTCCTGATGTGTTAATTTTAGTCATTCTGACTGGTGTGAGGTAGTATCTCATTGTGGTTTTGATTTGTATTTCCCTGATGCTGAGTGATATGGAGCACTTTTTCATGTGTCTGTTGGCTATTGGGATGTATTTTTTCCACATATGTCTGTTCATGTCTTCTGCCCATTTCTTGATTGGATTATTTGTTCTTTGGGTGTTGAGTTTGATAAGTTCTTTATAGATTTTGGATACTCGCCCTTTATCTGATATGTCGTTTGCAAATATCTTCTCCCATTCTGTCAGTTGTCCTTGGGTTTTGTTGACTGTTTCTTTTGCTGTGCAAAAGTTTTGATCTTGATGAAGTCCCAATAGTTAATTTTTGCCCTTGCTTCCCTTGCCTTTGGTGATATTTCTGGGAAGAAGTGGCTGAAGCTGAGGTCAAAGAGGTTGCTGCCTGTGTTCTCCTCAAGGATTTTGATGGATTCCTTTCTCACATTGAGGTCCTTCATCCATTTTGAGTCTATTTTTGTGTGTGATATAAGAAAAAAAGGTCCATTTTCATTTTTCTGCATGTGGCTGTCCAATTTTCCCAACACCATTTGTTGGGGAGACTTTTTCCATTGGACATTCTTTCCTGCTTTATCGAAGATTAGTTGACCATAGTGTTGAGGGTCTATTTCTGGGCTCTCTATTCTGTTCCATTGATCTATGTGTCTATTTTTGTGCCAATACCATACTGTCTTGATGATGACAGCTTTGTATTAGAGCTTGAAGTCTGGAACTATGATGCCAACTTTGGCTTTCCTTTTCAACATTATTCTGGCTATTTGGGGCCTTTTCTGGTTCCATATAAATTTTAGGATTATTTGCTGAGGTATGTACCCTCTATCCCTACACTTTGAAGAGTTTTAATCAAGAAAGAATGCTATACTTTGTCAAATGCTTTTTCAGCATCTATTGAGAGTCTCATATGGTTCTTGTTCTTTCTTTTGCTAATGTATTGTATCACTTTGATTGATTTGCATATGTTGAACCATCCTTGCAGCCCAGGAATAAATCCCATTTGGTCATGGTGAATAATCCTTTTAATGTACTGTTGAATCCTATTGGCTAGTATTTTGGTGAGAATTTTTGCATCTGTGTTCATCAAGGATATTGGTCTGTAATTCTCCTCTTTGATGGGGTGTTTGTGTGGTTTTGGGATCAAGGTAATGCTGGCCTCATAAAATGAGTTTGGAAGTTTTCCTTCCATTTCTATTGTTTGGAACAGTTTCAGGAGAATAGGTATTTATTCTTCTTTAAATGTTTGGTAGAATTCCCCTAGGAAGCCATCTGGCCCTGGGCTCTTGTTTGTTGGGAGATTTTTGATGACTGCTTCAATCTCCTTACTGGTTATGGGTCTGTTCAGGTTTTCTATTTCTTCCTGGTTCTGATTTGGTAGTTTGTATGTCTCTAGGAATGCATCCATTTCTTCTAGATTGTCAACTTTGCTGGCGTATAGTTGCTCATAATATATTCTGGTAATTGTTTGTATTTCTTTGGTGTTGGTTGTTATCTCTCCTCTTTCATTCATGATTTTATTTATTTGGGTCCTTTCTCTTTTCTTTTTGATAAGTCTGGCCAGGGGTTTATTAATTCTTTCAAAAGGAATTGGTTTTGAATGAGGCCTCATCACCAATATTTTAGAAAACTTCTCAGTCATTTCTAGGTGTGACCAAAATTGTTAACCATTGGCATGAACCAAATGCCAAATAGGAGAACAAATGCTTAAAAAGAATTTTATGCAAAAACAAAGATGAAAACATCATCAGATGAAAAAAAATCCCACATTATTGAAAATAAGAAACATATGAATATATTCGCTGCTAACAGTCTATTTTTGCACATAGATAGGAAAAATTAAATTTAAGAATGTTTTAGGGAAACACAATAACAGTATGCTGTCAGGAAGTGTCCAGGGGGAGAAGTTTTTCACTAAAGATGAGAGCAAAAGCAGAAACTTGGAATTTTGGAGAAAGCAAGAATTTCAGAGAACTTCTTACCTGATTCACAGAACATCAGAACTTGAGTGGGAACCTGAGTACATTCCATTCAAAGAAACTACGGTAGAGAGAGAACCAGATATAATCAAGTTAATAAGCTAGTTAGAGAAAGAGCAGGCCCATATGTTCTAAATATGACACAGGGCTCTTTCTGTTTCATTACCTCACTCCATAAACCTGGGAATACAGGACCACCTATATACTACAGAAACATCTAAGGAAGAAATTTAGATAGATTAAAATTAACTTTCTAAGTAGGGCTAGAGCTAACCAGGATTATGTTACTTAAAACGGTATAGCAACAAAACGTTAGCAAGGACAGCACTGAATTGTACTTTGTGTGTATATGGGAGAGGTAAAAAATCATTAATGCTAAGCTTAACTGTTAATAAAATATTTGGTTTCATTTTTATAAAAGAACCCTTGAACAGAAAAGTATATTAATTTTCTGAGTCCACCTGTCCTATGGTGGCCTGGCTGCTTGACCCAGAAATCTATAACCAAGGCATCACCTTCCTAAATATAGGAGAATTATACTGGAGAAAATAAAAAGCATCAAGAGATGAATTTGTAAACATTAATTATAAATATAATAATTACACCAATAACATTATATTGATATTGATTATAATGTAACAATAACTCCCTTTAAAAATACTAGCACTTATAAAATCAAGTATATCTTTTTTTAAGATAATTAACTTGGGAGGTTTTATGCATACTTAGTCATTCAACAAGCATCTCATTGCCTACAACATGACAACGATGGTGCTGGGTACTAGGAAGACAAGATCAACAAGCACTTAAAACGTAGTGCTGTGGCTTTCAAACATCTTTTTTTAAGATTTTATTTATTTATTTGAGAGAGAGTGTGTATGTATGTATGTGAGACAGAGAGATCACAATTGAGGGGGAACGCAGAGGGAGAAGCAGACTCCCTGCTGAGTAGGACTCCCTATGCGGGACTCAATCCCAGGACCCTGGGATCATTATCTGAGCTGAAGGCAGAATCTTAACTGACTGAGCCACCCAGGCACCCCGGCTTTCAAACATTTTTTGACAGTGGCTCCCAAAAAGAAGTACATGTCACATAGTAAACTAATGTTTGTTTGTGTTTAATCAGAAGTTTCAAAAACTGTCCTTCTGCTAACTACTGGTAAGGCATTCTGATATTTTCTTGTCTAGTCTATGTTCTTCCTGTTCTTTCAATTTCATCCTATCTTATCCTATTTCATTTTCTAATTTAGCAAATTGATCTTATATGTACCCAAAATACATTATATCCAGCATTCTGAAAAACCCTTGGGGTCATGACTAATAGCCATGATTATCGTAACAGTGAGTCAATGATTATGCTGTACAGTGAGGGAATTATACACCATAGGTAGAAGAGAAGTAGGTAATTCAGACTAGAGGGTATGTTTGGTAAGATATAAGATAATGCTAGAAATGAGTAGCAAAGGAGAATTGGTGTTAGGTGATTCAGTGTGGAAGATACTTCTGAGGGAGGAATCAAGAAGTGTAAATGCAAGGAAGCATAATATCTATGATATAATTAGAGAATTTAAAAAAAAAACAAAAAACAAAACAAAACAAAACAAAAACACTTTGGTTTGTCTGAAGCTATTTAAATTATATGGGCAACAGAAGCAGTAAGAGGCAGTACCTAGATAAAGGATGTCTCAGTTGGTAAGCCAAGAAGTTTATCCAGAAAATTTTTGATGGATTTTTAGCATGATTGGTCTCTACTTTTAGAAGATCACTCTTTGCAATGATATTATTGTAACTCAATTCAGTTTTCAAACTTTTCTCTTGAATTGCCTTTAGAGTTTAATTAATGAGCACCAGAATAAATTAATCCCATCGCTGTCTAGCCACACTTTGACTTTGTTCGATTTTGGCCAGTTCTTAAAGACAAGTCTATTCTCAAAGTTGCAAGATTTTTTATCTCTGAGGACAATCAAAAGACTATGCCAAACACTTTTGGTTTAATAAAATATCTGGCTGGCAGCATCTGATACAGTTGCTCAAACAACACACTGAAAGAAGCAAAAAAAAGGATAAAAATCCAAATCAGCACCAAATGAATGATTGATTATGGAGGAGACATATCTGGGACCATTTGGAAAATAAAACTGCATTGGGAAAATAATATCACCTCCACTTCACTTCATGGAGGTAAATTTATGAAACATGACTTTATGAAACTTAGAGAAACCTGAAAGGGAATAGGAATACCAGTTTGTAGGTCCTCAATTATTGCCCCCCAAATTCACAGCCCAAAGACAGGCCCTAACCACGGTCCCAGGAACTCGTCTGGAAACTATTTGTTACCAGTCTATGATAAACAGAGGAATTTAGAGTGCGTAGAAATTTTCATAGAAATGTGTCCTCGTGTTGGCCTTAGTGAGCTGGTTTCATTGTGCAGGACATAGACCAGGTTGCATATTGTTCAATTCAGGTGGTAAGTCACTTGTGGAATAAGAGGCATACTGGTCATGCGTACTAGCACCACATTCCAATACGAATGCATTAAAAGCAGTTTTACAATCATTACTTTTAAGTTCAAAAAAATTTTTTTTTAAATAGGAGTTCTTTATTCTTTAACTTGCTCTCTTAGCAATCATTTTCACTTTTAGCTAAACCTGTTTTTCAATTTATGGTCTAGCATTATTTACTAAATGAGGAAAGTATAATTTATGTTATTTTAACCCTAATTTGCATAGGGCACACCTCCCTGGAAATTTCTTATATGAGAAAAGACATAATTTCTTTACTGCAGTAAGTAGTGATAAACCAAATGATGATTATGAAAGTGGTTTTGAGTACATGAAGAACAAAAAAGTTCATACTAGTTTCGCTTGGAAGTACAAATCTTTATATGTTGAGTTGTAGCCATATATAATGCTGAAGTGTAAAACCCTGGTCTGTTAAATGCAGAGATATACTAGCTACTAAAAAAATGGAACTATTGTAAGGTAAACAGTACATACATTTTTAAATGACATAAAGTGGTATCTCCCAAACTGAAAGAATTCTTCAAAGGAAAAAACTATTGATTTAAAATGCCAAAAAACATTTGTCACTTCTTGCAAAGAAGGACTTTAGGTTTCTACAAGTAAAAAATCATGTCATTTTTAAGACATTAGTGAAAGTCTGCATTAAATCTGTTTGCTTAGAATTGTTGGTCAGATCTGTATAGAAGATAGCTCAAGTATCACACTCCCACGACACAATGTCTCAGCATATTCAGGAATTGGCTTGTGATGTGGAAAGCCAACACACAGAACGAATAATGCTAGGAAAGTATTTCTGTTGCAAGTTGATGAACACATACAATTCTAACATGAAAATTCTTTAGTGTAAGTGCAATTTGAACATACTAATATGAAGGAAGAATTTTTTTCCAGCTTTATAGAGGATAAATAGCAATGTTTGAACTGTCCTACTACTAGGAAGGATTGCATAATCCACAAATGTGGTTTGGAGTTAAAGTTCTGTGTCAGGATATATTCTGTGATACAGATGAAATTATAGGCAAGCATTCTGGAGTTATTAACCAGATGAATGAGCCTGTGTCAGAAAGTGAATCAACAGGCTGCTTCTATCACCAAGAAAAAAACAAAAAAACAAAAAAACAAAAGTCACCTGAATTAAGCAGTTTAGTGACATAGTAAAAGTTGTCAATATATTAAAGCTAGTGTGTTTATATTTGATATTATCCTTAAGTTATATCAAATATTATAAAGCAGATCAGAAGTAACATTTAATTTTGAGGTAAGATGCTCATCTAGGGAAAGGACTTTTCAAAAATGCTTGAATTATGGGAAGAATTACTATTTCTGCAAGATAAATTTATTTAGTCCCAAATTTTAAAAGTGTAAATCATTCAGTTAGACTTCCTTAATTTCCTTATATTTCTGTACATTTAATGATCTTGATACATCCATGAAATGAAGTAATACAACAAAACGTAGACATCTGTTGACAAAATTATGCAGTGAGATTAGTACAAGTAGAATTGAAATGCATTATAGGTAGGTTAACCCTTTGGATTTCAGTTTTCCTAATGAATAATAACTTTGCCTTATAGGAATATTATTCAGTTAATGTACGGATTCAAAGAACTATTGTCTCTAAATCACAGGACACAGGGTGCCTGGATAGCTCAGTCAATTAAACAACTAACTCTTGGTTTTGGGTCAGGTCATGACCTCAGGATCATGATCTCAGGGTCTTGAGATTGAGCCCTGTGTGGGTTCCGCACTCAATGAGGAGTCTGCTTAATATTCTCTCTCTCCCAGGATGCCTGGGTGGTTCAGTCGTTAAGCATCTGCCTTCTGCTCAGGTCATGATCCCAGGGTCCTGGGATAGAATCCCACATTGGGCTCCTTGCTCTTAGGGGAGCCTGCTTCTCCCTCTGCCTGCTGCTCCCCTTACTCCTGTGTGCGCTCTCTCGCTCTGATAAATAAACAAAAAAATAAATAAATAAATAAAATCTTAAAAAAAAATAAAAAGATTCTCTCTCTCCTTCTTCCTTTCTCCCTCCCTGGCTCCCCCCACCTCTAAAATAAATCAGTAGATCTTTAAAAAAAATGAATACATCACAGGGCACTATAAAAGTTGAGTGTTATGGTAATAGGAAGTATTGTCATTCTCTTATGCATTTGACACATGAGCAACAGAGCCCCAAATTAAAAAAAATAAAACACTTACTCCTTTTGAAGCATTTGGGAATAGATACTTTGTTTTTTACTGGACAAAGCCTATTATACAGCCAGTAACTTCTTCACTTTCTTCATGTCATTAGAGACCAAATTCTTATTTTACTTCGTCTTCTGTGAAGTATATCCAACTGTGGAGGGTCTTTTGAAGTGAAATTTTTCAAATGACTTCACTTAGATAATCTCCAGGGCTGAGAAATGCAATAAATACAACAGTAAAATACATCAACCCTTTGTACTTGGTCAGTTTCTTAACAAGAATATTACCCTCAGGCAAATACCAGCCTAAAAAACAGGGTAAGCACTTTGTCCAAAAGGTTAACAGGAAAATTCAGCCTTCAATTCACTTAAAATCATAAAATATTATGGAATATTTTCTGTATGCTAGATAACGTGCTAGCGTTTGCAGAGGTAAACAGATGAGTAAGCGTCAACCCTTACTTAAATGAACTTTATAATTTTGGGAAAAGGATACTCTGTACAAATATTTTTACTATTAAAAATATTATAAGTACATTAGTATAGAGAGATTTATAACTAGTTAGCAAAGTATTACTGAAGACTAATGTGATTAAAATAAAGAGTACCAACTTTTGTAGTTAATTCCAGACTCAGCCACTAACTATATAATAGTGAACAAGAAAATAAACTCATCTGGGCCCTGGTTTCATCTGAAAATGAGATAATAATACTTAGAGGGTAGATGTAAGAATAAAATTAAATGAGGTAATATGGACATATTCTAATATTTTTTCTAACATGGAATGAATACTCAACAATTCTGATATCTGCCCCTTCCCCTTTTATCTACAAAACTCTTTTGTAACAAAGTATGCAAAGTTATAAAGTATTTATAACTGTACCATTATGCACCAAGTTCTATCAGTTATTCAACTGATGGTTCTTGTGTATATGTTATGTGCTAAATACTCTACTAAAACAGAGTCCTTACTCTTATTTTTTTTTAAGATTTTATATATTTATTTGAGAGAGAGTGAGCAAGAAAAAGCAGGAACAGTGAGAGAAGGAGAAACAGACTCCCTGCTAAGCAGGGAGCCCAACATGGGGCTTGATCCCAGGACCTTGAGATCATGACCTGAGCCCAAAGCAGATGCTTAACCATTTGAGCCACCCAGGTGCCCCCCAAATCCCTACTCTTAAGGAAAACACATCTTAATGGGGCAGGAAGGGAAGGAGATGAAGAACAGAAAATGAAGAGATTTCTTGAAATAAATGATGTGTAGGAAATAAATGGACAACTGTGATAGGAAATAATGGTGGGGGTGCCTGGGTGGCTCAGTTTTTGAGCAACAAACTCTTGATTTCAGCTGAGGTCATGATCTCAGGGTCATGAAATTGAGTCCCTCATTGAGCTCCAAGCTTGGTATGGAGCCTTCTTGAGATTCTCTCTCCCTCTTCCTCTACCCAGCTTGTGCTCACTCACATGCATACACTT
Source organism: Lontra canadensis (assembly GCF_010015895.1). NCBI lineage: Eukaryota > Metazoa > Chordata > Mammalia > Carnivora > Mustelidae > Lontra > Lontra canadensis. Next base: position 34,522,312 of record NW_022631003.1, on the reverse strand, counting down.
GCATGTTCTCTCTGTCTGGAAGAAAGAAAGAAAGAAAGAAAGAAAGAAAGAAAGAAAGACAAGAAAAGAATGACAGGTTGGGGACTAATGTAGGTGGATTCTGGGGGATGAGAGGCCATCCTGAGGGGCTGACATGCTTACAATCTTGAGAAAGAGGAAACTATGTGAAGCGCTGGGGGAACAGAATAATGTGCAGAGAAACCAGTGAATGCATGAAGTTTTTTAAGTAGGGATGGACTTTTGCAAATACAGAAAGAAGGCCAGTGTCTAGAAACTAGTGATTCCTGGAAACCATGATAAAAGATGTGGTAGAGAAGAAGACATTAAGCCAGTGTACATACAACTTTATAGGCCATGGTAAGAGAATTTTATATAAGAAAATTAAAGGATACAAATTTCATGTAATATAAATCACTATGACTTCTGTGTCAAGAATGGATTGTGGAAGACAATGGTAGAATAAAAGACATCAGTTCAGAACTTATATATTGCAGTAGGAAAGACATAATAATATCTGAAGCTAGGGTGGCCGAACTGGTGATAGAATGACATTATATGGGTTTTAGATGCTTTTTATATGTAAAAATAAATAGCATTTCCTGTAAAATTGGATATGGAGAATGAGGAAAAGATAGGAATTAAGGAAAACTCTGAATTTTGATTTGAGTAAAGGAATAGAGAATGATTTGGACAACAAAGTTGGTGGAATTTGGGGGACAGAAGTCAAACCTGAATGAGCTAAATAGAGAATCATCAGGGAAAAAATGGAACCAACTTATGCAGACCATAATTTAAAGACATTTAACTGTGTAGACAAGAAGGGAAAAAAATGAAAAAATAGCCATGGGAAGATGTGGGACCAAGGAGAGTTTTAAAGGCTGGGAAGTAGTGATGGATTTTTTTTTTTTTTTAATGTGTAAGAACTAGTAAGAGAGACCAATGATAGTTTAAGGAGTGGGGAGCTATTCGAAGTTCTTGAGAAGGCAAGAGGGAATGAAACCAATTCATGGTCAAGAGATCTATTCAAGGTCAAGATCTATTTAAGGTCAACCTTGAAAAGATGAGGAAAGCATTATCTTTCATAACAGGTTGAAAACAAGTGAAAACATAAGTTGAATTTTAGATTTGATGAGGGAAAACTTAGGGGGGGTTTTCTGTCTGATTGTTTCTAATTTTTTAAGGTTCAGAACAATTGACAAGAGGATATCAAATATAATTTTGGGAGGAGAGCCTTGGAGAGCATAGTTTTTAAAGATAGGGAGGAATATATGAAATGAGTACATTGTTGAATAAGGAGGACAAAATTGGGAAAAGTAGTAAAATTTTTTGGAAAAGCCAGATGGCTACTTGAGGTTTATATAAATTTAAAGTAGGAGCAGTTTTCCAAGTTGTGTAACCTTCTTTAGCAACATTCAGCTAATTGGGTGAAGTAATAAAAGAGATGGGTACTGAGTTGAGCTGACATTGAAGTTTAGGCTATAGCAGATAAGTGAAGGAGAGAAATTTTACAAAAAGTGATTATAACAATGGACCAAGGTCTATGAAATCTAAGTTCAGTAGAAAAGGAAATAAACACAGAGAGAAAGGATTTTAACTTCTGGCCATAAAATAGAAAAGATATGAGAATCAACCTTTCCTTAAAAACTAGAAATCAGGAAAATATCTGAAACAACTCTTCACACATTGAAGAGCAGGCAATCAAGGACTGCGGTCACTAAGAAAAACAAAAACAAAAACAACAAATGAGATGAGTCCAACAATTATTTTAATTTACTTCCTAAATGCAGTTTTCAGACTGCAGAGGAGGGAGCAAAAACCCAGTGAAAGCCTGGTGGTTTCATCGACTTGGAAAGCCAGAGATCAAAGTTCAGGAAGGCTGAAGTAGCTTGAATGAGTGGAGAAGAAGGTCAGGGAGAAGAAACATATACAAGAAGAGCTATAGGGAGCCAGGCAGAAGTTTTTTTAATCTTTGGTTTAATAATGGCCAGGTCATGTGAAAGAGGAACGTCACTAAACTGGAGAAAGAGCGACCATAAATCTACAGGCTAAATAATACTCAGGGTTGAGGCAGGGTTGGAAGAGTTGATGTTCCTACAACTCAGTGTGGAGACATGATGTACTAGAATATAATCCACCACTCAAAAGAATTCAATAATAAATTGAAAGCACTTGGTAAATGTAAAATTTATAAAAATTATCAGATATACAAAGAAGCAGAAATACATGACCAATAGCTGGGAAAAATATCTCCATGTTTAGAAACAGACCTAGATAAGGCAGTAGTAAAGATGTTAGCACAACTATTATAAATATGCTACATATGCTAAAGAATGTAGAGGAAAGCATGATTATATAAGGAGAAAAATGGAAGACACAAACACAAACCAAATGGAACGAAAACAAATGAAAAAATATAATATCTGTAATTTTCACAATCTATATTATGGGATGAAGTTAATAGTAGAGAAGACAAAACAGAAAAAAATCAGTGAACTTGAAGATATAACAATAGACCCTATTTAAAATGAAGCATAGAAAGAAAAGAACCCTAAAAATATAATCAATGACCTAAGGGACAATATCATGCAAACAACAAATGGACATACACATAATTGGATTCCAGAAAGAAAGGATGTGATGGAGAAAAGAAAAAAGTAATTGAAGAAAAAAATGCTGAAAAATTCCAAATTTAATGGCAATTTTAACAATAGATCTAAGAAGCGTAACAAACTACAAGATGAATCAACATTAAAGCACATACAAACATACATACACACACACACACCAAGTCATACCTTCATCAAATTGCTTAAAAACAAAAATAAAATAAAGAACTTGTAAGAAACCAGAGAGGGAAAAAGATACATAGAGAGGTATAAACTTTTTATATTTAAAAATACCCTGATCCTACAAAATCACAAAAAAGCTGCTGGAACTAATAAGTAAGCAGCAAGTTTGGGGATTAAATATCAATATATAAAAAGTAGTTATTATATATATTCTCTCTATATAGAAATCAATTATCTAATCAGAATTTAAAATTTTTATTTTTTTTTTAAGATTTTATTTATTTATTTGACAGAGAGAGAGATCACAAGTAGGCAGACAGGCAGGCAGAGAGAGAGGAGGATGCAGGCTCCCCGCTGAGCAGAGAGCCTGATGCGGGCCTCGATCCCAGGACCCTGGGATCATGACCTGAGCTGAAGGCAGAGGCTTTAACCCACTGAGCCACCCAGGCGCCCAGAATTTAAAAATTTTAAAAAATTTACAAATAGCATCAAAAATCTGAATTACTCAGGGTTATGTTTCTTAAAAAATGTAGATGGCCTGTGTCCTAAAAGAATGTTATTGAGAGAAATTAAGGAATGTTTAAATAAATGCAGAGATATACAATCTTTATGGATTGAAAGGCTCAAGATTGTGAAAATATTAAATCTCATAAGATTGATTGAGAGATTCCGTATAATTCTAATCAAAATCCCAGTAGATGTTTTATTTGTAGAAATTGAAAAGCTGTTTTTGAAATTTATACAGAAATGGAAAGCACCTAGAATAACCAAAACAACTTTGAAAAGAAGATAAAGCCGGAAGATTGACACTATCTGATTTCAGGATTTGGATAATATTTCTCCAAAGAACAAATACAAGTGGCCAATAAGCACATGCAAGATGTCCAACATCAGTAGTCATTAGAGAAATGCAAATCAAAACCACAATAAGATACAACTTTATACCTATTAGGATGATTATAATAAAGAATACAGATAATGACAAGTGTTAAGAGAAAGAATTATAACCCTTAGATACTGCTGATGGAAATAAAAATGATCTGGCACTTTGGAAAACAATCCATCATTTCTTTGAAAAAGTTCAGAATTGGCAAATCTATAGAGACAGAGTGGATTAGAGATTGCCAGGGACCTGGAGAAGGGAGGAATGTGGAGTGAATGCTAATAGCTATTGGGTTTCTTTTGGGGGTGTGAAAATGTTCTGGAATTTTATACTCATATAAACAAATGGAACAGAAAATACTGGTAATGTTTGCATAATTTTGTGAGTGTACTAAAATCCACTGAATTAAAATGCACTTTACAAGGGCATTTTACTTAGTATATGAATTATATATTAATTTTAAAGTAGAGTAGATCTAATGATAAGTGTTAAAACTATAAAAGTTCCAAAGAAAACAATAGACCCTCTTAGCGAATGTGGATTTGGTAAAGATTTCTGAAACTTAATATTTTAAAACACCAACTATGAAAGAAAGGAAATTAATAACTTGATTTTTATCTTTTTTTGGGTTTTTTTTGGTCCCTCCCAACTGTGTAAGGATGCTTCAGTATCACAAAATGCATCCCATAATACAGCATATTATTCATATATTTATCTCAATGAATATATTAAAAGCACTGGGTAAAATTCATTATCTCCTTGTGATTTAATATTCTAAACTAAGAATAGAAAATAACATCTTTAAGTTAATAAAGTTTATATAGCAAACATCTTAAGTAAATTGTCTTTATGGAAGATTTTAGATCTATCCCCTATAAGACAGGAAATAGAGAGGATGTGAGTGTTACTCCTTGTGTTTAATATAATCCTAGAGAGCTGCAAATAGTGTGAGACATAAAAGTATAGTAAGAGGCACAAGACTTTCAATAAAAGAGGTGAAACATCCCATATGTATTATGTGATCATCAACACAGAAAAGACAAAATTAAGACACCAACTATTATATAAATATTTTTCTTGACACCAGCAAAGATCATCCAAAAATGTGACAATCTAAAAATAGTATTCACAATCAACAATATAAAATATCTAGGAATTTTATTTTCGAAAGAATAAATCAGACCTCTACGGTTGAGATTGTTATATTAAGGAAGAACAAAATGAAAAATACTCTGTTTCTGTTTTTTGTTGTTGTTTTGTATAGAAAGTTTTAATATTATGAAGGTCCCAATGTTCTCTAAATTAATTTACAAGTTGAATATAATACCAATAAAAATCCCACCAAGGGTTTTATAAAAATGTGATTAGGGGCGCCTGGGTGGCTCAGTGGGTTAAGCCTCTGCCTTCGGCTCAGGTCATGATCTTGGGGTCCTGGGATCGAGCCCCGCATTGGGCTCTCTGCTCAGCAGGGAGCCTGCTTCCTACTCTCTGCCTGCCTCTCTGCCTACTTGTGATCTCTCTCTCTCTGTCAAATAAGTAAATAAATAAATAATCTTAAAAAAAAAAAGAATGTGATTAATATATTTCAAATTTATTTGGAAATATTAAGGGACCATAAAGTTCATCAACTTAACTAAAGAGTTCAGAGAAGGGATACTTGTCCTTCTAGATGTTAGGGCATATCATAACTATAATAGCTATAATAACAAACAGTATGATATTCATATATAAAAATAAATGGAAAATAACTGAAAGAAAGAAAGAAAGAAAGAAATATATATATATTATATATATATATTTATAGACACTTAATATAAACAAATGCCACCAAAAATCACTGGAAAAAGAATAATTAGCCTGTAGTGACTCACTGTATGGATATCTCTAACTCATACCACATTTAAAAAAAAATGAATTCCAGATGAAATAAAAACCAAAGTAAGAAATGTGAAAGTAAGAAGGAAAAAAGAAAATACAGTTGATGAATTGAGGTTTTCTTACTAAATACATTTGAACATTTCTATGCACTGAAACATCATAGTTCATAGAAAGATCAAATATTAGCAGAGATATCTATGGTTTCTAAGGAGGAAAAATTACTGATATGTAGGATATATAAGAACCTTGCAAGCTAATAGACAAAAAATAAAAAATCTAATATCAAAATGGACAGGTTGATGAACAATTTGATTTATAAAATATAAATATAGTATAAGATAACTAATACAAATAAGGAGCTGCTAAATACCATTAGTATTTGCAGAAATGTAAAGTAAATCAAAGCAACCTTTGCAACCATCAACATATAAAGCATTAGTAAAGTCGTATAATGCTAAGTGTTAGCAAAGATGGGGAGAAATAGCATCCTCATAATTTCTTAAGAAGTGTGTAGATGGTGCAGTCATTCCAGAAGGTAATCTGCCAGTCCTGGGTCAAAATGACTCAGCAATTCTCCCTCATAGGACTAGAGATAGAGACCTGTTCAAATCTGTTCCCTGAAGACTTGCTTTTGTTAACGGAGAAGTATGGATACACTAGAAGTCCCCCATTGATAAAACAGATAATTAAAATAGAATGGATGCAGAAAAATCTAATATAATGTATCAGTTAGGAATAAGAACAAATCAATACAGACACAGACACCTACAAAAATGCAGAGTCCTGAGTGAGGATGATAGCAAACCAAATGGTATATAAAGTACAATTCTAACATATAAACGAAAATATATGCATTCAAGGATAAATGACAACTCACTATGGAGGTTGCCTACACGAAGGGGAGAAAATGGAAGTGGACTGAGAGAAGTGAAAATAAATTTAAAGAAAAGAAGAATGCTACGTGGAACAGTGATGATGTTGCATAATAAACCAAACAGTGTGATCAATATGGTTAATCTAACCCTCTGGAGCTGAGGTACAAAAGGAAAACACAGGAAGGGGGAAAAGTGGCAAGCTAAATGAATTAGGGTACAGTAGAAGTATTCAAAGGGCAGGATAAGATTAAGGCTCAGGTCAGATGAGATAGGTGTCACCTCCAAAACTTCTTACTCAGTAGATCTGGGGTGAGACTGAGAATTTTCATCTGAAAAATTCCTAGAAGATGGACTGTTTGTGTTTCAGGTACCCCTTTGAGAAAGTTCAAAGCTGGGAAGCTTCAGTCTTTCGTCCTTTCAGAAAGCACATGGGATTGTGGAAGTCTAGGGCAGTCTTGGAAGCCCATGGAGCTTAGTCATTTACATTGACCATAAACTTCAGTTCTTAGAAGAGTGCTTAAGGTATAGAAATATTCAATAAAACCTTTCCAAATGAATGAATAAATAGCTCATATTATGGGTCAGAAAATGGAAGTTTGTGGAAAGTTAGGGAATTCGTCTAAATTATGCTAATAGTTTCCAGTTTCCCAAGTCTGGTGACCTTCCCAGTGTATTATCTTTGTAGAATCACAGGTGGTAAAGAATCCTTCTCAGCTTTGATTAAGAAAGACTTTAATAAATAATAAGTGTCAGAGCTGAATCTTAAATAATGAGAGTAGTGTGACCTGAATTTTAGGGAGACACTAGGAATTTGAGTGACAACGAGTAGGCTGACAAATTTTATTTTGATACGGATATTCCCCCAAAGTGCATATTTTTTGAGAAACCCTAGGATATATAGGTCAAAAGAAGGTAAAACTGGAAAAATGGCTTGATCATATTGTGTAGCTTCTTAAATACTACATTGAAGAGTTTATGCCTTTCTGCAGCCAGTAGAGAGCCATTAAGTCTTTTTCCAGTGAAATTACATGATTGGAGCTATTCTTTAGGGTAAAATTTTAGACAATAACTTAACTCAAATTCTTGCCTAGAGGTGGAAGAAATTAGGTGCTGGGCTTGCTTTCTGTTTGTCCAAGACAGAGTCAGCAGTGTTTTGGCTCATTAGCTTACATAGGGCAAACTGCCAATTCAGGAACACAAATTATATGTATTTAAAAACAAAAACTAAGAAAAGCTTATAAAAGGCATTGCCACAGTGTGGTGATAAAATGTCATCCTATAATCAAATGATCATATTCTTCTGTTTTGTTGGTTGTTCATATAGAAGAAAATACAGAGATGAGTGGTCAGGAGAGAGGGACCACTTGTTTCTCAACTCCTGATGGTGGTTTCTAAGACCGCTTGTCACCACATTTGAATAGGTTGCAGCTGCTCTCATAATATCTTCATATCTTGGTCCTCAGAAAGATTGCCTCCTTGAGGAAAAGGGCTATCATAGATTGTAGCGGTTCTCTGAAATGGCATCATAAAATACAGGGAATCCAGACATGGCAAAGGCTACAAAAAGGATTACCTAATTCATGTATTTCGTTCATGGTGTTATATAACCATTTATATGATGAGGTAAGGGAGCTAGAGATAACCTATGAGTTCAAGACAGTTGAATAGCACAGCAGTAGAAATACCGCATAGAAAAACAACTCAAACTTAGCAGTCTTCTCCATGTCTTGCAAGGGCCTTAGAGATGGCTAAGCTTGAGATAGACTTTATATGGGAAAAGGCTTTCCTAATATGTTTCCAGAAGCTCAAATCTACCATCTGGTTGAAGCAGCTGTGAGGAAAACCTTTGTTGTGTTGTTTTGCAATTTGTTTCCACTAGTGTCAGACAGAAACTCAATGCAGGAGGAAAGGGATGCAGTACAAACAAAATTAAATTATTTAAAATAAATAATTGGAATTAGAGCATCAGAAGTTCCTAGGAAATAACTGACAAGCTGGAAAATTTCACTGAGGATATGTAAGGAGTATATTTCTAGGAATAGCGAAATGGAAAAATGCCCCTTTTTTGAATTTTATTGAATCAGAATTAAAAGAATGCTCCTGATTTTCATTTTGGATCACGCATCCAAGGTATACCCGAAGTTGTAAAAAAACAATTTAATAGTCTCTTAACATTAAGGAGTTCTACTGAAATACATCTTTAATGAGAAATCTGATTTAGAAGTCATTTTTAAATGTATTTTTGTGTAAAAATAATACATGGTTATTGGAGAGAATTAAAAAATATTTTTGAAATATCACAATCCCACCATAAAGATGATTTAATATTTGCTTGGCTGTATTGTATACAGCTTATGTACTATATTACATCTACTATTAAGTGTTATATCAAATTGAACATGACCTCCATTGGTGGTAGGCATTTAGTTTTGTTTTGTTTAGCTTTGTTTATTGCTGTATCATCAGTGTCTAGATCATTGCCTACTTTATAATAGGTACTCGATAAATATTTTTTGAATTAATGAAAATGCTCATAATAATTATGTAATTAAAATAAAACATATATGATATATGTAGCTTAACATTACACATGGATCAATTTGTATCATTTTTTCATTTGATATTAAATTACCTGCTAGTAAATATTTTTAATGGCCGCATTAGATTCATATTATGAGTATATAATAAAGTTTCCTTAGGAAAATTTTTCATCATTTCCTTAGGAGTTAGCTTTAGAAGTAGAATGTTAGACAATGGATGTGAATATTTTCACATATCTTTTTTTTTAAAATCTTATTTATTTGAGATGGTGTGGGGGAGGAGCACAAGGGGAAAGTAGGAACAGAGGGAGAGGGAGGAATAGACTCCTTGCTGAACAGGGAACCCAACACATGGCTCAATCCCAAGATCCTGAGATCACGACCTGAGCCAAAGGCAGATGCTTAACCGACTGAACCACCCAGGGGCCCCTTGCTGTTCATTTTTTTAAAAAGATTTATTTATTTATTTATTTGAGAGAGAAAGAGAGAGAGTGGGGGAGGGCGGGGGATGTTCCAGAGGGAGACAGAGTCTTAAGCAGACTCTGCACTGAGTGTAGAACTCCATGCTGGGCTCTGTCTCATGACCCTGAGATCACAACCTGAACAGAAACAGAGTCAGATGCTTAAACGACCGCACCACCCAGGTACCCCTGCTTTTCATTTTTTAAATTGTCTTCTTGTTTTATTTATTATTTTAGTGTAAATACAGTTTCATATTTGATTTAACATCTAGCGATCTTTTCATTCCCTAGCAACTCTTCTTTTAATTTTATTTCTTTGCTTTTATGCTTAATAAAATCTTTGCTATATTTAGATCCATTTCATTTACTTTTTTAAAAAATATGTTACTATGGCTAACATACGATTTTATATTAGTTTCAGGTATACAATACAGTGATTCAGGAGTTCTGTACGTTACTCAGTGCTCATCATGATACGTGCACTCTTAATCCCCTTCAGCTATTTCACCCATCCCCCCACTCACCTCCCCTCTGGCAACCATCAGCTTGCTCTTTATAGTTAAGAGTCTATTGTTTGGTTTTCCTCTTTTTTTCTATGTCCATTTGTTTCGTTTCTTCAATTCTGCATGTGGATGAAATCATATAAGTACTTGTTTTTCTCTGACTGACTTATTTCACTTAGCATTATATTCTCTAGATCCAACCATGTTGTCATAAATGGCAAGATTTCATTCTTTTTTTTCATTCAATATTTTTTATAACTGAGTAGTATTCCATTGTGTGTGTATATATGTATATATATATATATGTACCTATGTATATGTGTGTATATATAGGTGTGTGTGTGTGTATGTGCACGCGTGTGTGTGTGTGTGTATCCATTCATCTCTCAATGGACTCTTGAGCTGCTTCCATGTCTTGACTATTGTAAATAATGCTGCAATAAACATAAGGGTGCATATATCTTTTTAAATTAGTGTTTTCATATTCTTTGGGCAAATACCCAATAGTGGAATTACTAAACCATATGATAATTCTATTTTTAACTTTTTGAGGAACTTCCATACTGTTTTTCACAATGGTTGCACCAGTTTGTATTGCCTTCAACAGTGCACCAGTGTTCCTTTTTCTCCACATTCTCACCAACACCTGTTGTTTCTTGTGTTTTTTTTTTTATTTTAGCCACTCAGGTGTGAGGTGATATCTCACTGTGGTTTTTTTATTTGAATTTCCCTAATGATGAGTGGTGTGGAGCATCTTTTTATGTGTTTGTTGACCATCTGTATGTCTTATGTGGAGAAATGTCTGATCATCTCTTCTGCCCATTTTTAATTAGATTATTATGGGGTTTTGTTTTGTGTTGAGCTGTAGAAGTTCTTTATATATTTTAGATACTCACCCTTTATCCAAAATGCCATTTGTAAATATCTTCTATTCAGTTACATTATCTTTTAATTTTGTTGATTGTTTCCTTTGTTGTGCAGAAGCTTTTTATCTTTATGTAATCCCAATAGTTTATTTTTGTTTTTGTTTTCCTTGCCACAGGAGACATTATCTAGAAAAATATTGCTGCAGCCAAGGTTAGAGAAATTCTGCTTGTGTTCTATTCTAGAATGTTTATGGTTTCAGGTCTCACATTTAGATCTTTAATCCATTTTGAGTTTATTATTATGTATGGTGTATACACTATTTTGATTATTACAGCTTTGTAATATATATTGAAATCTGGGATTTTGACACCTCCAGATTTGCCCTTCTTTTTCAAGATCACTTTGGCTCTTCAGGGCCTTTTGTGATTTCTTCTATGCAAATTTCAGGATTACTTGTTCTATCTCATTCTGTGAAAAATGTTATTAGTATTTTGATAGAGATTGTGTTAATCTATAGATTGCTTTAGATACAATGGACATTTTAATAATATTTGTTCTCCTGATCCATGAGGATAGAATATCTTTCCATTTGTTTGTGTTGTCTTCAATTTCTTTCATCGATGTTTTATAGTGTTCCGAATACAGGTCTTTCACTTCTTAAATTTATTTTCAGATATTTTATAATTTTCGGTGCAGTTGTAAATGGGATTTTTTTTTAAAGATTTTGTTGATTTATTTGACAGAGAGAGATCATATATAGGCAGAGAGGCAGGCAGAGAGATGGGCGAGAGCAGGCTCCCTGCTGAGCAGAGAGCCTGATGTGGGCCTCAATCCCAGGACCCCGGGATCATGACCTGGACCGAAGGCAGAGGCTTAACCCACTGAGCCACCCACGCGCCCAGGATTGTTTTCTTAATTTCTCTTTCTGCTGCTTCATTATTAGTGTATAGACATGCAATGGATTTCCATATATTATTTTGTATCCTGTGACCTTACTGAATTTGCTTATCAGTTCTAGTAGTTGGTGAAATCTTTAGGAATTTCTATATACAACAGTATGTCATCTGCAAATAGTGAAAATTTTACTTCTTCCTTACCAGGTTGGATGCCTTTTATTTCTTTTTCTTGTCTGATTGTTGTTTCAAGGGCCCAGTACTATGTTGAGTAAAAATGAAAATAGATATCTTGTGTTCCTGATTTTAGGGGAAAGGCTCTCAGTTTTTCACCATTAAGTATGATGTTTACTATGGGCTTTTCATATATGGCCTTTATTATGTTGAGGTATATTTCCTTTAAACCCACTCTTTTTTAATCATGAATGGATGTTATACTTTGCCAAATGCTCTTTCTTCATCTATTAAAATGATCATGTGGTTTTTATTCTATTTCTTGTGATGTGATGTATCATATTGATTGATTTGTGAATATTGAGCCATCCTTGCATCACAGGAATAAATTCCACTTGATAGTGGTGAATGATTGTTTTTAATGTATTGTTGGATTTGGTTTGCTAACATTTTATTGAGGATTTTTGCATCTAAGTTCACCAGAGATCCTGGCTATAGTTTTACTTTTTTGTAGTGTCTTTATTTGATTTTTGGTATCAGGGTAATGCTGAATCATAGAATGAATTTGGAAGCTTTCTTTCCTCTTCTATTTTTTGGAATAGTTCTAGAAGAATAGATTTTCAGAGTGGCTAAAATTAACAACACAGGAAACAATGGTTTTGGCAAGGATGCAGAAAAAGGGAACCCTCTTGCACTGTTGTTGGGAATGCAAACTGGTGCAGACACTTTAAGAAGAATATGGTTGTTCCTCAAAAAGTTAAAAATAGAATTACCCTATGATCCAGCAATTGCACTAGTAGGTATTTACCCAAAGGATACAACAAAAAATTGATTCAAGGTAGTACATGCACCACAATGTTTGTAGCAGCATTACCAACAATAGCCAAGCTATGAAGAGAGCCCAATTGTCCATCAACTAATGAATAGATAAAGAAGATGTGGTGTATATATATAACAAAATATTACTCAGTCATCAAAAAATGAGCTCTTGCCATTTGCAATGATGTGGCTGGAGCTAGACTGTATTATGCTAAGTGAAATAAGGCAAAGAAGGACAAATACCATACGATCTCATTCATACGTGGAATTAAAGATGAACATATGGGAAGATGAACATATAGGGTGGGGGGGGAGAAAAAAGGAAGAAAAGGAAACAAACCATAAGAGACTCTTAACAACAGAGAATAAACTGAGGGTTGATAGAGAGAGGTGGGTGGGGATGGGCTAGATAGGTAATGGGTATTAAAGAGGGCATCTGTGGGACATGAGCACTGGGTATTGAATGTAAGTGATGAATCACTGAATTCTACTCCAGAAACCAATATTTTACTGTACCTTCACTAACTAAATTTTAAATTAAAAAGATAAAATAAGTGATTGGTAGAATTTACCTGTGAAGCTGTCTGTTCCTGGACTTCTGTTTGTTGAAAGTGTTGTTTTGTTTTGCTTTTGTTTTTGTTTTATTACTGATTCAATTTCATTGCTGAAAATCATTCTGTTCCAATCTTCTATTTCTTCCTGATTCAGTTTTTGGAGGTTATATCTTTCTAGGAATTTATGCATTTCTTTTAGGTTGTCAATTTTTTGGCATGTAATTTCTAATAATATTCTCTCATAATCCTTTGTATTTTTGTAGTGTTGGTTGATACTTCTCTTTACTTACTGTTTTTGTTTGAGTCCTCTCTCTCTCCTTTTATGAGTCTGACAAAAGATTTATCAAATTTGTTGATCTTCTTAAAGAACTAGCTCCTGGTTTCATTGATATGCTCTATTAGATTAGTTTAGTTTTCTTTCCTTTTTAGTTTCATTTTGTTTATTTCTGCTCTAATCTTTATTTTTTCTTTCCTTCTTCTGGTTTTGGGTTTTGTTTTTTTCTTCTTTTTCTAGCTCCTTTAGGTGTAAGATTAGGTTGTTTATTTGGTAGGCATGTATTCCATAAACTTCCCTCTTAGAAAAACTTTTGCTACATCTCAAAGTTTTTTTAACAGTTGTGTTTTCATTTTCATTGTCTCCATGTATTTTTTTAAAATTGCTCTTTGATTTCTTGGTTGACCCTTTCATTGTTTAGATTCATGTTATTTAACTTCCATATATTTGTGTTCTTTTCAGATTTTTTCTTATGGTTGATTTTTAGTTTCATATTGTTATGGTCAAAAAAGGTGCATGGTATGATTTCAATCTTTTTTAATTTGTTGAGACTTATTTTGTGGCCTAATATGTGCTGTATTCCGGAGAATGTTTTTTATGTGCACTTGAAAAGAATGTGTATTCTCCTGCTTAGGATGGTGTGTTCTGAATGTATCTGTTAGATCCATCTGGTCTAATGTGTCATTCAAAGTCACTGTTTTCTTGTTGATTTTCTGTGTAGATAATTCAACCATTGATGTAAGTGGGGTGTTAAAGTCCTCTACTATTACTGTATTACTATTGATTAATTCCTTTATGTTTGTTATTAGCTGCTTTATTTATTTGGATGCTCCCATATTTGGTGCATAAATATTTACAATTGTTATATCTTCTTGTTGTATTGTTCCCTTTATGATTATACAGTGTCCTTTGTCTCTAGTTGCAGTCTTTGCTTTAAAGTATATTTTGTCAGATATAAGTATTGCTACCTCAGCGTTCTTTTCATTTCCATTTGTGTGATAAATGCTTTTCCATTCCTTCACTTTCATTTTTAAAAAATGATTATTATTATTATTATTTTAAAGATTTTATTTATTTTTTGTCAGAGAAAGAGAGCACAAGCATTGAAAGCTATAGGCAGAGGGAGAAGTAGGCTCCCCACTGAGCAAGGAGTCCTGATGTTGGGACTCAATCCCAGGCCTCTGGGAATATGACCTGAGCCAAAGGCAGATGTTTAACCATCTGGGCCATACAAGCATCTTTTCGTTCTTTCACTTTCAGTCCTCACGTGTCTTTAGGTCTGAGCCTCTTTATATATGGTTTTTGCTTTTTTAACCATTCTACAACCCTGTTACTTTTATTGGAGCATTTAGTCTGTTTACATTCAAAGTAATTATTAATACATATGTACTTATTGCCATTTGTTACTTATTTTATAGTTGTTTTAGTAGTTCTCTATTCATTTCTTCTCTTGCTCTTTTATCTTATGGCTTGCTGTCTTTCTCTAATGTTATACCTGGATGCCTTTCTCTGTTTTTTTGCACAACTATTACTGGTTTTGATTTTTGGTTACCATTATGTTTATGTGTAACATACATATGGCCACTTGAGTTTGAATACTATGTTTTAGGTACACAGTGTCATACCTTACATCATTTTATTTTGTTAATCTCTGATTTTATAGATATACTTAATTTTATAGCTTTTGCTCTTCCTATTTTTCCTACTCCTGCTTATGGTCCTTCTTTTCCACTCAAAGAATCCCCTTTAGCATTTCTTGTAAATCTGGTTTAGTGGTGATGAATTCCTTTAACTTCTGTGTACTTGTAAAACTTTAACTCTCTTTTCATTCTGAATGATAGCCTTGCTTGACAGAGTATCCTTGGCTATAGGTTTTTGGGGTTTTTTCCCTTTCAGCACTTGGCATATATCATGGAATTCTCTTCTGGCCTGCAAAGTTTCTGCTGAAAAACACACTGAAAACCTTATGTGGCTTCCCTTGTATGTAACTCTCTTCTTTTCTTTTGGTTCTTTTAAAATTCTCTCTTTATCACTACTTTTTGTCATTTTAATTACTATGTATCTTGGTGTGGACCTCCTTGGGTTGATTCTTTAGGGGGCTCTGTGTGCCTCCTAAATATGGATTTCTGCTCCCCTCTCCAAATTCAGGAAATTTTAAGCCATTATTTCTACAAATAAATTTTCTCCCACCCTTTCTCTTTCTTCTGAGATCCCTATAACATAAATGTTATGATACTTGGTGGTGCCACTGAGTTCGCTATGTTTATTTTCATTTTTAAATATTTTTTTTTTCTCTCTCTTGTTCAGCTTGATTGCTTTCTATTATCTGTCCTCCACATCACTGATCATTCCTCTGCTTCCTCTATTCTACTATTTATTCCGTCGAGGGTATTTTAAATTTCAGTTATTAAGTTCTTCATCTCTGAATTCTTTTTTTTTTATGCTATCTTTTGTTGAAGGTCTCAATGAAGTCCTCCACTTTTTTCTCAAGTCCAATAAGTGTTTTTATAATTATTACTTTAAATTCTCTACTAGGCATATTACTTGTCTCTGTTTTGCTTAGGTCTCTTTTTGTGATTATGTCCTGCTCTTTGACTTGGGACATATTCCTGTCTCCTCAGTTTGTTTGCCTCTCTGTGTTTATTTCTGTGTGTCAGGAAGTCAACTATTTCTCCTGTTTTGGAAGTAGTGGCCTTATGAAGAAGAGATCCTGCAGTGCCCTACAGTGTATTGTCCCCTGTTCACCAGAATGTTGTGCTTCTTGGGTGTCTCCTATGTGTTGTGTGCCCCTGGTGTTGTGGCTGAACCACTGTTTCCTTCAGTCCAGTCATCTTCAATGGCTCTCTTTGCCAGTTGTGGGCAGCGTTTGGTCCCTGTGCTGTTAGTTGGCAAATCTGGGGTTGCCTTGGGCTTGAGTTGAGTGAGACCGGGTGTTTCCCAGAGATGGTAGCATTCAAGTACAAGGTGCTTTTCTTGTGTTGGGCCCTGAGAAGCTTCCTTTGGTTGGTGAGCTCTGTAGTCAGACCAGCAGTCTGCCTCCAGCCCACTGCTGGGGTCGCAGTTGGACTGGTGTGTGTAGTTGTCTTCCCCTCTCCCCAGGGCAGGAGTGACTTTGGAGTGGTGCTGACCCCTGCTGAGGCTGTTTATGCACTCCCACGTTTGGGGCAACACTTTGGATGGGCTTCCACCAAGGGTGTGTTAGACAGGGAGGTCCACAGGAGAATGTGCTGTTGGGGCATGCAGTATTAGCAAGGTTTTCATAGGTCTATTGTAGGAAAGGACTTGGAGGCACTTTAGAAAACTCCTGTCATGGGGCTAGAGAGGGTGTGTTCACAGAAGAATGGGTGTATGGCATGCTGTTAGCAAGTTCGTTGGAAAGTGTTGGCCTGTGCTGGTTCCTACAGGTGTCTGTGTGTCCAGGCTGAGGGCTGGAGGAGGTAAAGAGCATCCTCCAGCTCCTTTGTTCCTGGAGAAGTCTCCTAATAATCACTCTCGCTTCAGTATATGCTGTGACATTAGTAAATAAGTCTCTTTCCTATATACCCCAGGTGATTTTCAAACTGCTGCTTCTATGTTATATCTCTACAGGGCTGTTTTTCGTGCTGTCCCTTTAATGGTGGGCACTCAGTTTCTTCTTGCCCTCCTGGCTCTCCCAGAGCTGAGACTGCTGATTTTTAAAGTTCCATGTGTTAAGCCCTGCTGATTGTAAGAACTGAGGAAATTAGGCCCCTCTGGGTTTCAAAGCTGAATGTTATGGAGAGTTGTTTTCTCTGTGTGTATCCCTTATGCCTGGGGTGCTTGGCATGAGGGTCTGTTTCTCTCCCCTCTCCACCCGCCAAGACCAGTACCTAGGGTCTGTTAAGCTCAGGACCAAATCTCTGCCCTTACTACACTCTTTGATATGGCTTCTTCTTTGCATTTAGCTGTGGAGTCTGCAAAACATTTTCTGGGTTGTTTACACCAATGTGGGTGTTATCTAGTATCAGTGTGGTGAACTTAGGATCTTCCTGGAAGTCCATTTCACCTCCTGTGTTATTTAACTATAATTAACCTGGATTTACTTAATATACTTAACCAATTATCTTAGGTTCATTTGTCAAATAATCCACTTATTATCTGCTGACTTTTTAATACAATATTTAGTAGATAGTATGGACTTTTGATGGGATTTCTTTTTCTTAAAAATGTCTCTTCCTTTTAACTGATCTGTCCTATTTTATTTTTATTCTATTTTCAATATAATTGTTAGTATATTTTAATATTTAATAAATAAGTCTTGCTTCATTAGTTATCTTTCCTAAAAAATATTTATATACTCTCCTTCTTCTTGAAGAATGATGAAACAATTTCAAGTTTTGAAGATTGGGAATTTAATTGATACTTTTATTAAATACAAAAATTAATTTTGAGAGCTGGATTAAGTTTGAGAGTTGAGCCTTTCTACTAGGGATATGGCAGAAATTTCTTATAAAGTTTTCTTTCATGACTGGTAATTTTATACTGTTCTTCATATAACTATATATTTCTTGTTGAGCTTGTCATATATTTAGCAGTCTGTCTTCACTGTTCACATTAATGAAATGGCCTTTGTTTCAGGATGTTCTTTGAAATATTATTTACGACCCCCTTTTATTTTGTATTTATATTTATATGATGTCTTTCTGATTTTTAAACTTTTAATCTTTATTTCATTAGGGATAGATGAATCTCTTAAAATCATTACATTGAGATGCACTGCCATCTTATTTATCAAACCAATCTAAGAATCTTTTTTTCTTTCATAAAAAATATGGCTGATCTGTATTCATCATTATTATTGACATTTATCTTACTTTGTCATCTTATACACAATATTTTAAAATTTTTGCTGATTATTTTTATCTTAGTAAATAGATTTTTTCTGCATTTATTTAAAACTTTGTTATTTTAAAATGTATAAATTATATGTCTGTTAGTGGTTATCTTACGTTTCTCAACAAAAATACTAACTGTAATTCTCTATTCAGCCTAATATAAGCTGAAATAACTTTTAGTTTCTCTTTAAGATACTTTCAATTTCTCTTTAAGTTACATAATTTTGCCTTTATCTGAACTTAGAGTCCTGCATTTCTCTTTGTATACATATACCAATATTAGAATGTGGTCACTTATTAAAATTTCTATATTATACATGTTACTTTCTGAATAATTTTGACATTGTGACATTTAATTTTAAAGTCATGTATACAATATTTCATGCCTTAAATTTTTCATTTTTTATTTTACCTTATGTCTTTTTTTTTTTTAGGTCTTCAATTATAAATTATACAGAAGGCAGTGTATCTCCCAGGTTCTTGCATATCTGACAATATATTTTCTTCACATATAAAATATTTTTTTATAATCTTGCTCTACAAAGTTTCTTTTCATATATCACTATATTACTCTTTATTAATATTGTGAAGGAAAACCACATGGCATTGTGATATATCCATAATGCTTGAGGAGATTTTCATAATCCTTTTATTTCAAATGTTTCTTCTGGAAATGTTCTGGAAATGACATGTCTTCCCCTAGTTATTTAACATAAAATATGGGAAACCTATACGTTTGTTAACATGAATGCTTTTTAATTCAGAATATTTTCTCGGGATATGTCTTTGATTATGACCAAAAGTTCTTGCTTCTTCTTCAGGTGCATGACTTAGACTTACACTTGTTTTTCTCTGTTGTCCAAGACTCACTTTCTTAGTATTTGCTTTTAACATCTTCTTTTTGCTTTGAGATGTAAGATAATTTGCAAGTCTGGACATCAGATGACTAATTACATCTTCTTTTTTTATCATTTCTATCTTTACTACCTCCAGTTATTGCATATTGGTTTCCTGGAAGTGTTTTTTGTTTATATACATTTATAGTCCATCCTCTTGACTTTTTATTTTAGATTTTGTCCCTTAACAGCTAAATAGCATTATAGTGGCCATATCTTTTTAAATTTCATTGAGCATGCCAATTTGTTTTATGAAACTCTTTTCTAATTTTCAGTGTAAATCTACTTCTTGAGATTTCTTTTCACAGTTTATTAGTCCATTGTTTATACATAACTTTTTCAAAAGATATACATTCTTTTTCTGGGATTTTATTCAAATGGGACAAGATATTTTCAGACTTAATATTTACTAATGACATGACTGTGGGTTACCTGAAGCTGAGAGATGATCAGTTTTCTTCTATTATTTTTCTTAGCTGTGGGATTTGAGTTGCACAGCACCTACCCAATTCTCTACTTTCGTCAGGCAATAATATATTATTTCATAACCAGTGGAGCATATGAAATCTACACTGCTAAGCTGACACTGATTACTCTGGGGCTCCTTTATATCTCTCTTTGACCTAATGTATTTTAGCCATAGAGACTGTACCTCTCAAACTACAAAGCATGCTTATTGTCAACTTACTGGTCTCTTGGCTTTTGTAATTTTCTAAACCTGATTGCTTGTAAATAGCCGGGATTGAAAAAGCAGGAAAGGCACAGTATTTAGCTTTCTCCAAAAAGCAGCACTTTGTGAGCAGGCTTGAGTTGGCAGAGGCTGTGGGTCTCTGAGAGAATGAGAAGTACAACATATTTTCTTAATTTTTTTTGTTCCAAAGTCAAAGCTTGGAGAAGCATTTTCCAAATCGGACTTCATTTGCCTTACACTTGGTGGATTCCTTTCTTCTCATATTTGTTTATCTTCTTTTCTTTAGTAGTAATGGTTGTGAATGTTCCTTTTTTTATTGTCTCTATAGGTTCTTTTAAGTTGGAATTTGTGAGGATCTATGTGCAGCATTAAATCTAAGATCAATCTAAATGTCTCCATGTTTTGCTTTTTTAGAAAAATGTAGTGCCTATGAGTTCTGTATTTGAGCTATGCAAAACTGCGTGAACAGTAAAATTACATGACTATATTGTTGACAGCTTCTAAATTGGTGAACAAGTATTAACTAAAGATTTGCTAGTATGAAATAAAAAATTATAAGAATATCTTACAATATCTCTAACATCCTAATGTAAAATTTATCTAACTTAATATCAACATAATAAAAATCATTATAATGATATCCAAAATGGCATCAGTGATTGTGATTCCAAACTTAGAGACTCAGAGATGCCTACAAGAATCAAATACTGTTCAAATATTTCCCTATGTTCTACCCCATACGATCAATGCTTGACCCTTTAGATTTAGTACTAGTTGGATTTAAATTCTGCTAGGGATTTGCTCTGATTCCTGCTAAAGTACCTGGGTTAAAGCACTAAAAACCCTCACTACATATTTACATTTTGCTCTGAAGGGAATGTAGGTATGAGAAAAAGGAGAAGGGGAAAGATTGAGGAAGGAGGCTCTATCACCAGGGTGAAAAGATGATGCCACTATTGGGAAAAAAATCAGAACAGGAGAAGACAAAGTATGAAGGATGGGTACAAAGCAAGTTTTGCCCACATTAGTTTTGCTTAGTTAACCCTTATCTGACTGTTAGTCCACAAATGATGTCTTATCCACTGTAAGTCATGATGAGTCTATTTAGGTACATGGGGGTGGAGTGTTTGATCAAACAATGTCCAGGAGATGGAATTCATTGACAATGTCCAGTTGTTGAGGATGATTTTGAGGTTTTGAGATGTTCTATTTGTCACAGGTTTCAACATGGCTTTTTGTTCTCTCAACCTGAGTGTGAAAATGAAAACAAACAAACTTACTAAAAATGAAGCTCTACAAAAACAAGGAATTTGTATTTTTCCTTTTTCTATTCCTGGCCTTTAGGAGAGTGTTCGGCACATAATAGTTGTTCAGTAAATATTTGTTGATTGAATAAGTGGATAAAGGAATGATAAGTGAATGAACTCAGCAATCCACAAAAGACAGTAGGAAGGTTGTGAGACTTCAGAAAATGGTGCCTGTTGTAATGAATAACGCCATGCAAGATACATCAGAAGTGGATTCTCCTTCCTTGCATGGGACTAACTTGCTATGTAATACTTAGATCAACACCTTACCCCCAACTATTATTCCTCCTAACCTAAATTTTCTCTTTTGTTATCTGAGGATTGAGAGGGTTTCTTGTGAATATAGTCAATGTAAATTTCTCCACAAACTCAAGTAACAAATATAGTGGTAGGAACCTTTTTTTTTCCAGTTATTTACTCTAATACCTGATGTGTCAAATTAGCCAGAAAAATCTCTGTTTCTCTTCCCTGGTAGATCTATTAACCTCAGGGCAGTTGCAGTGTGAAGCAGGGAGAACATAAGACTCACTGGTCTCCCTTGTTTTGTGCTTCCGGGGTCACCTTTGACAGCTGATACCAGTCCACCCAGGAGTCATGCTCCCCAGTACACATAGCTGGTCCCTCTGCATGGTTCCAGAAGTGGGGGAGAATAATTACAATCACTTGAGTCAGACTGAGCCATTCTTAGGTTGTAACGTTTAGTGCAGAACTCTTTAAATCCGAAGCCCAGTGGTCTTGCAGGGTGCTTGGCTAGCATGGGGATGTGATTTGTTACGTGTTTACCATTTTTCTGAACCAGAACCATGACTGTCTTTCCTTTGTAGGGCTCACACTTCCAGAGGATGGACTGGTTTTCTTTCAGACCTTCAGAACACAAATTGTCTGACCATCCTATCTGTAGATTATAAGAGACACCTGCATTTGACTTATCTCAGTTTAAATTTTAAGATATTTAAGTATTGCCCTCCTACTTTCTTCTGGGCCAGGTCTTTTTATACACTCTTTCATTGGCATAGGGGTATGTCAGATGGTCCAGAAGTCTACCTAGAGGTCTCTCGGTATCAGGGCCTTATGGTTGCTTTTATTTGGGAAGCGATGGATAGTAACAGATCAACTCTGATTAGCTATCTGGGAGCAGCTCAAAGCATATTGGTTCAGAGGGGGTAATTATATTTTACACTCTGGCAAATATGATAACAAACCCTTTCCCCAGGCGATGGGGCACTTTGCCAACCTTCTAAGAAAAATATCTCTTGTTTCCAGAGATTCCAAAACCCACCTTTTGGAAGTGAGCCAGCTTCTTTCTAAAGCTGATTTACCATTTTAGGAATTAGAATAGTAATACATAGTTAGGTCCATCTCTGGGCAATGTAGACGGAGAAAAACAAGTATTGTCCTCAGCATTGGCAATCTAGAACATGTCTGCATATAATTTGGATTTCATTGTCAAATCCAATTTGAGGAAAAATTGTGAAACAGGTAGAGACTTACCATTAACACTTTGCCCTCACCCGCATCGGCTCTTTTTTTCCATTCTATCATCCTGTTCCTAAATCCCAATGCTCCAGCTCCCAGAGCCTCCATTATGTATGTTTGCCTCTTTCTCTCAGTGGGTTATCAAGTAATTCCTGATAAAGCTTCAACTAGTGACTGAGGTGTTGTTCATTGGCATATATTATGGAAAAAAAATCTATACAAGGAGAGTTTGCATTGCTTAGTTTTTTGATAGATCATGATTGTAATATATTTGGGGAAAATGTTGCCTAATACTTCTAGGTGACCTGTCCACAGAAGCCCTCTTAAAGGAAAGGGCTTTTCCTTTTGGAAAATGTCAGGACCCGAGCTTAGCCCAGCAGCATTGTGATTAAGGAGTCTCTGAACATTTGGTCATAGCCTGCCTGACTTCATCGATAACCTTTCTGATCCTCATTCTTCCCATGGGATATGAAATAGTGTGCTGGAAATTCACTCACAGAGCCGTGTGTGTGTGTGTGTGTGTGTGTGTGTGTGAGAGAGAGAGAGAGAGAGAGATGTGGTGGACATAGGAAGTTTGACACTTTAGTGACCACCTTTCCCTCCCATTCTTAGAGATACCTGCTCTGTCTCATCACATTTGTTTCTACACCACCACTGAGGTGGTAAATAAAACAAAGAATTGGGAGCCTCTTCAGAGAAGTTATTTCACTAAAGCAAAATATTATTAACTTTATTATCCTTTTTCTCTTTACCAAAGTACGTGTCATTCATTGCCTCACCTAATCACCATTATAAAATTAAAAATGGAAGCATAACCAGTTGAAACTGAGTCACAGGGTCAATGCTGTGTCAGAGACAGAGCTTCCAGGGGTAGCAAGCTTCTCATGACAGCCAGACTATGGCACTGTTGCTGAAATTTAATACCAGAAATGCTATTAAATGCAATCACTTTGACCAGCTCTTCAAATGTAATGTGGGTGGGGGGGTGTGCTTTTAAATATGGTATTACATTTTAAGAGGCATCCCCCCCCCAATTAACTGATTAGACAAAATTTACAGAGGATGAAAGTCACGGATCTTTTTTTTTTCATTTTGTTTTATTTTATTTCTTTTCAGTGTTCCAAAATTCATTGTTTATGCACCACACCCAGTGTTCATCTTATTTTAAGGATGATCGCCCACGTAACTTCAAGTTTTACATGTTTCAGTTGTCAGTTTAGAAATCACTTAGGTTAGTTTGTAGTAGGTTAGAATTGAGAGGGGGAAAAAAAAGAGAAATGACACTACCCCAAGTTGCAGCCTAGTCGTACCATGTTCCTTTCTTATTTTCACTTAAACTTGTGGGATATTTGGGTAGACTATATTTAAAATCTGCATCTCTAGCACACACTCTAAGCCCTGACTAGTTTTTATTAGTAATGTAGAACTGTTTTCTTTTTTTGGAGGGGTGAAATAATTGCAAAGACTTTCTTCAATTATATTGTACCATATGTTGTAAGATAAGTTACATGAGCATATGTATTTCATTATGAATATGAACATATCAAGAAGAGAACACAGGATATTTGGACACTTTGACTGTGTGCCTCTCTTCTCCAACCCCATCAAAACCTCTGAAGTCTCAGAAAATTTGGATGCTAATCACCTGTGAATCTTCTCACATAAAATTTCCAGTAGTTCCTGAAGTTAATACAACCAAAAATGCCAATAGAACAGACTTTGCTATATTACAGAACATCTGGTTCTGATCCTGGCAAGAGAAAATGAAAAGTAATGGAAACCAATATTTTGCCAGGATATGTTTTTTTCAAGGTTCTTTTTTAGAAATGGGCAGAGATTCAATGGGCATCAATTCCAGGAATTGCTCGTTCCCTCCCCATTTTCATTTCTATAGCTCTTTCAATTATGCACACACCCAGATTTATATGCAGCCATATCTTCTTTTATTTGTAAAGCAAATCTTCACTAGAAATTTCTGATCTATAAGGTGGTACACTTGCAATAGAGTCAACATGATAAATCTTTCAAGTAACAGGATTATAGCTACTAATTAGAATGTGTTTTGCATTTACTATTTAAAAAACAAGTAGTGGGTGTTCACGATATGTCAGTGACACTGGCCTCTTTTATTATATTCATATTTCTCAAAGCTTATAAATCCACAAGAGATCTCATGTTTCACAGAAACAATACAGTTCTAAAGACAAAATATGCTATTATGTTTGCTGTTAAAAAAGGAACTTTTTAAAGTGCTGCATTTAAAAACAGGAAAATAATACACACACACACACACACACACACATATCCACATGTAACAAATGTAATTTTATTTCATATAGAAGAAAACATCACTCTTTTGGGGATCCTTTAATGAAAAGGAATAAATTTGTCCACGGATTTAATATTATAGAAATATTTATCAATAAGCCACATTCCTGGAAAAGTATGAAGGGGTGTAACAAGGCATAATAAAATGTTTGTCTAGGGATGCTTTACATTTCATTTCATTTGAAATTAAAGCCAAAGAATGGTCAGATGTTTGTGACTCTGCTAGAAAAAGGAGAGAACATTTTCATTTTCCCATCTCTGTGTACCCCCTCCTGCCCTGTAATCAAAGTAGATTTCTAATGAAAAGTGGAATGTTAGATACTTTGGACAGAGAAAGATAGCTCAGTGGAAACAAAGGGATGGTATGAAAGAAATTGTGGAGGACACATGGGGGATACAGGGATGGGGAGGAGCCAGAAATTCAGAAAACTAGACCTAAGTACTTTTAAGCAACGAAGACATTACAAATGATCTGTTATTTCTCTGGTATCCTATTCCTATCATACCAGAGTATGTAATTTCATTGTTTCTTGATTCATGTTACTGTTTGATTCCTGGTAGATTTCTGGTATCAAGATTCAATCCAATAAATTTTAAAAGCATTTCTCTTCAGTTTTTTTATGCAACTTCCAGTTTTAAAAGAAGAGTTTTGCTATGGTAGAGTAGAGAATTAGAGTAAAATATTGGGGAAGTGAAAGCCGTGGGGTCTTTTCAAGTTTTCTTAGCAAACTGGTGTAATTCTGTGAAATATGCCCTCCTCTGATGTCCTCAGCTTCCTGCGAGTGAAACGAATCTGTAACAGAGTCCACAGCCCTGCCTCCTTCTTCCCAAATCTCCTGCTTGTTCAAGGACAAGCACAATTCTGTTTTTCAGATCGGCCAATTCCCTAGGAATGAAGAAAAATTTGCACTAAATTCTTCAAAACATTAAGTCCCGTGTAACCAAAATTAAACCTGCACAAAATATTTTTCAAAGTTTCAGCACTCCCTGTTATCCTTCCATATGCTCAGTGTTTGTTTTCCATGTTGAACAAATAAAAAGGGGAAACTCGTGTGAAGAGAAGTATGTTAGAGTTACTTCAGTGAAGTCCTGCCTATCTATCAAAGCCGTTCCCAGCTCTGGTGCAACACTGGATGTAAAATTTAATTAATATGTATATTTAATATTGTGGCATGAAACACACACACACACCCTGAAGGCTTAGGCAGGCCATGCTCTGTCAGGTAAATACATGTTTTGATCCATGTCCAAACCCCAAATAAAATTCTGAAACCATTTGGGAAGGTCTCGAGTAAATGTTCTTGATATTTAAAATATGCTCTGCCTTACCATATGTTTGAAGAATTATGAATATTGGCCAGTTTCTCTTTGTGAACAGTTGCAGTGCTAGCTCGACTTTTAGAAATTCCTCACTACAGGAGAGTGTCTCAAGGATCATGTGAATTTTCTGTGTCTGAACTATCTGAATTTTTAACTTTTAAAGGATTAGTGGTAGGGCAATGGGGTTGGTTGAAATTCGAGGGTGTGGAGGCCAAATGCATCGCAGAGAGAGAAGGTGTGCCCTCTGGAAAGGGTAATATATTAGGCGTTCAGCAGCAACGCAGGTTCTCCTTCCTTTGTGAGCAGCTGGGCCAGTTCTTGGATCCCTGGACCACTGGCGAATGGTTGAAGGCAAAGTGCAGTGAGACACAAGCAGTGAGGAGGGGAGCAGTGTGACCGGAAGCCACACGGCCCAAGGCCACCAGCGTGATGTCTAAGGAGAGCAACGGAGAATGGAATAAAGCTTTGGAACCAAATGGATTGGTTTTATATTCTTTCTTTCTCCTTGGTGGCTCTGAATAAGCTGCCTAACCCCTCCAAGCCTTTAGGTGCATCATCTGTAAAATGGGAGTAGTAAAATCCATCTATACGGCGTAATGTTAAGGATGAATGCGCTAACAAGTCAATGTGTCTAGCGAGGGTTAGTCTTTCGATAACACGTCTTCTCCCTCAGCCTAGTCTTCTTGTGTGATCTTATCTACACTTGAGGTTGAAACTGAGATGTATGCCGGGAAGTCCCAAATCTCTCATACAAGGCAGACTTCTCTTCAGTGCTTCATACTCCTAAAGCCGGCTCCCCTACCCACCCTGTTCGCTCTCAGCTGAGCTAACACAACTGTTCTCTAAACTGTCCCCTTGCCTCATCCCCTCAAAGGTATGTTCCACACTTTCGGCAAAATGATCTCTCTAAAATACAAACCTCACAGGTCTTTCACTTTTGACACACATTCAATCCTGCCCCATCATCTACAGCAGGCATCTGCAATTTACGGCCTAAGGGCCACAAAAAAGAGTGTGCAGTAAGACCTACATGTTGTCGGTAAAGTCTAAAATATTTACTATCTGGACCTTTACAGAGAAAGTTTGCCAAACAGGTTGTGCCCTACGTCCCAATTCACACATGGCTCTCCCGAATCTTCTTCAGCCACACTGACCCACTTACATGTCGTAAAGTCATAGCAAATCTGTCCTTGCATGCCTCTGCTGTGGGACATCAGGGGTGTTGTCCCAAATACTTTTTGTCTTCACCTGGGTGACACCTGCTCACTCTTTAGTTTAATTCACTCATTCCTCCTCCGTGAAGCCCTATGAATACAGACCCCACTCACATTAACCAAGCAGAGTCCACTGTCCTTTCCTCTGTGCTCCCATGATTTCTTATAAATATCCCCAGTATCACAACCCACATCATATTATTTTTCTCATATGGGTCAGACATTCTCGCTTCTTTCATTCCTGATAATATTCAGACTAGATACCAGACATTGTGAATCTAACCTTGTTAAGTTGGAGTATTTTTATATTGCTATAAATATTCTTGAACTTTGTTCTGAGACACACTTAAGTTACTTGGAAAGAGTCTGACTCTTTTGGGACTTTGTTTTGAGCTTTGTTAAGCTAGGCCAGAGCAGCCTTTAGTCTGGGGCTAATTTTGGTCCACTACGGAGTAGTTAGCCTGTTGCTCTGTGAATTATGAGATTTTCTACTTTGGCTGGCAGGAAAACAGATGATTCTCAGCCCTACATGAGCTCCAAGTATTATTCCTTCTAATCTTTTCAGGTGGTTCCTTCCTTGGCCGTGGATAATTTCCTCATCTACACTGAGGATCAGTCCATAATTGAAGAGTGGCGAGGGACTGTTTTGGGTCTCCTGGGCTCTGTAAAATGTACTTCTTTCCTATAATCTACCCAGAGAACTCTCAGCCTCAACTCCTCACCTCCAAAGATCCACTTAGTTCGACCTGGGTTCTTCCTCCTTGTACCATGGCTGGGAAACTCTCTCCAGGCAGTAAGCTGGGGCAATCTTACAGCTTACCTAGTTTATTTCTCATTTCTCAGAAACCACTGTCCTTTGTTGTTTGATGTCTAACGTCTTCGGAATCATTGATTTATAGATTTTGTGATTTTTAGAGTTGTTTCAGCAGGAGGAGGCTTAATTCCTATTACTTCATCTTGATCAGAAGTAGAAGTACCACATTATATTATAATTATTGATGCATTACTGTTTCCCCTTACTAAATGGTGGGGTCTTTAATAGTAAAGCTTTCTGGCACATAGGTCAGTGTTGTGTTTTACACATAGTGTTTTCACTATGTTTTACACAAATGTGTTTTCTCAACACATTTATCAATCAAATGATTATGGCAAAAGAAAAGTGAGGAAGAGAGAGATGGAATCGCATGAATCCTACCCTGTTATGGGGATCCTCAGAACACGGTTATTGCTAGAGTTCTCTTCAAACCCAGGGCTACACTCCGTCCAGTACTACTATTAAAGAGAGGCTGCCTACAAAGCAGCTTTAAAAGTAGTAATCAATACATAATGCATGTGCTACCTATCACTGTTAATCAGAGCCCCTGAAAAGTATGGTATTATAATATAGTATTATAATATGAAAAGTATGGTATTATAATATGTTGTTTGACTTAGTCTGATGATAAGTACTAAAGCTCCCTGAATTACAGAGGGTCTTTCATTGACAATGATTTGACCTTCTCTGGTTATACTACCATGTTGTGGGAAGACAATTATATGATGTTTAACTAAAGAAATGTTTTGGTAATTGCAAACATTATGTGTAAATTATTGTAGTAGAGAATATTACCTGACAATCTGACAAACTTGTACTCTTTAGTAGAAGAAAATGATATTGGGATTGACAATTATTAACATTAAATTCCTAGTTTTACAAAAAGCTGTCACTAGTGGAAATGGCTTGGAATACTACTGTGGATTGAAAAGTGTCCCCCAAAAATTCATACCTTGGAGTTCTGACCCCTAGTGACTCTGAATGTGACCTTATTTGGAAAAAAGATGACTGTCGATATGATTATTAGGATGAATTCATGTTGAAGTAGGGTGGTCCCCAACTCCAATGTGACTGATGCTGTTATCAAAAAGGGGACATTGGATACCGACATGCACATAGGAAGAGGACAAGTTGAAGATGAAGACAGATGTCGGGATGATGCTTTGCAAGCCAGGAATGTCATAGATTGCCAGCAGATCACTAGAAGGTAGGCAAGAAGCATGGGACAGATTCTCCATACAACCTTCAGAAGGAACGGACTCTGCTGATACCTGGGTGTTTGACTTTTAGCCTCTAACACGGTGAGACAATACAGTTTCTGTTGTTTAAGGCGCTCAGTTTGTGGGACTCTGTTACATCAGACCTACCAAACTAATACAAGTAGTATGTTATTTGAGTTAAGATGTACATTGATTACCTAGTCCCCCCAAAATATAAGAGTAAGAAGTTGGAAACTAACATCTCTTGAGCATCTTTTCTGGTAATATTATCTCATTTAAACAACACATTTCTGTAATATAGCTCTTGTCATCCCTATTATACACATAAGTAATTTGAGACCTAGGCCAAATAACCTGTCCAAGCTATAGAATCAGAATTCCACTTTGTCTGATCCAAAGCCCCTATTTTTTCTTTTATGCCACAGTGCAAACTGCAGACACTGAAGCAGAAGGAACTGTAGGTACAGAGGTCATCTGATAAGCAAACTTGATTCCATCTGCAACCTTAATGCCCATTTGCCATGTACGATTAACATTCATCGGTTCTAGGGATTAGGGTGTAAGCATCTTTTGCGGGGGCTTATTCTGCCTATCTCAGCATCTAAGACCGATTAGATGGGGTTTGCAAAAAGCCCATGCAGAAGAATCACAGCAGAATACTTTAGGGTTTTGGAACAAAACCATTTCATCTTTGTCAAGTGTTTGTTCTCCTTTTGGGAAATCGCTAATGGATTGATTTAGTACTGGACTGCAGTGGAGACTGATTTCTTAACCATGGAACATCAGGTAAAAATACGTTGGAAGACTGTTCTCCATGGGAGTATCATATTTCTGCACATCTAGTTTTCAAATCAATGTCCTGCACTATCTTTTTAAGGACATTTGCATAGAAAACAGCCTGGGAAGATAGAGATTCTATTGTCCTTTGAGTGCAAAGGTCAGGCTGGTTTGCTAACAATCCCTGTGAAAGATTGAGGTTTCCTAAATGCAAGACCTCTCAGCTGTGACACAAACCCACTGTGTGTGCAGTATCCACCTGGGCCCTGTGGGACTTGGGGACAAAGGAACCAATGTAGACATGAAGCTTTGTCTGTCTACTCTGCCATGAGTAATGAAGTCCTTTGTCTCTACCTCAGGAATTGTGTGCCTTCTGCCAGCGTCCATAGAACTGTTGCAGGCTAACTCATTAGCTGGTCGGAAGAATAAAATCTCAGACACTTCAACATTTGTGACCGTTCTGGTGACAAGGATAGGATGCTGACAGAGACATGGGTTTCTGGAAAGGAAAGAGCTGTTTGTAGACTGAGTTAGAGCATCTGAAAAGCCTCCCCAGGGTCTAGAAGCAAATGCTCTCACCCAAATGGTGGGGGAGATGGGAGACTAAGGGTCTCCTATTGTCTTACCTTTCCAGGAGCCTGACGGCCAGGATGTAGGAAAGAAACAAACTGCCTCAAAAGTCCATTTGTTGTTGTTCACTCTCCCCCAGGCAGGAGGAGGAAGAGATGTCTCTAATTTAGAGCTTTAGGTAGAACAAAAGCATTAGAAATTCATTTGGTAGAGCCATGATATAGTCATTCAAAACATAAGTGCCTTGCCTACTGGCACTGAAAATAAATGCCCTTTACTTACTGGCATGGAGCCTCTCTTTCTCTCAGTCTCTCTCCATCTCTCTTCAACCCTATCCCTCACTCTCTCATTCTCACTAGACCCTAACGTCAGCTACTTCCTGAATATGCCGGACGACATCACAGAGGGGAAGGACTCCATCTTCTATGGCTATGGCCCTGTGACAAATGACAGCCCAGTCTCCAACCTACACAGATGCAGTAGAGAAGGAGTGCCAGGATCCCACTGATCTATTTTGGGCAGGGGTCACAATGAGGAGATAAGCTAACAAGATCCATTGAGTGGGGTCCTTTGGCCAACGCAAAGTATTGTGGTTGGTTGGTTTGTTTGTTTGCTTGCTTGCTTCTGTAAATTGATGTGTTCTACACTGGTACTTCCTTCTCATATAAATGCCAAAGGACATTATCTCAACCTGGGAAGAGCTCAGGAGAGAAGATAGTGGGACAAATCCCACTGCCACTTGCCACTAGAGGGGTTTTAGGATTGAGTATGAATATTACTCATCCCTCAGATATCCAGAACATCTATTATAGAGATGTCATTTAGTTCAGCAAGACAGCAGTGTCAGTCTCAATGGCCCCATTGCACTTCTGCCAACAGGGGTGCTAATAAACACTGAGAAAACTAGGTTTGCCAAGTAAATTTTATTAGGACCATAAGAATGGATTCACAATGCTCAATCCACCCAGCAGCCAAGAACAACTGCTGTTTCTTTGGCCTTCACCAAAAACAAAGGGCAGCACCTTATTGGACCTGTTGGGTGCTAGAGATGGCACAGGTCCCTGGTACTTATGCTTTTACCAGTTGGAACCTCCAGCAAAGGGAGGTAGCCTCCATGTGGAGGCAGCCCTTAGGGTTTTAAAATTATGGCCTCTTGACATATCTACCAAACACACATCTTTGGAAAAGTAGCTATTAACTTTCTACTGATTTCTTCTCAAAACAGTATCTTGTCCGTGGAGGTCTTGTGACTCTCTGACTTGACATCCCTTTATCATGTGGGTTAATTCAGACTCAATGACTAACAAAGTGGGAAGGGCTCAAAAAGCATTGTTTGTCGGGAATGTCATATGCAAGAATGCATCCTTCCTGGTCCCTTTGGTATCTCAGTTTTACATGAAAAAAGGGAGTTATTCTTTGGGAGAAACTTTATCCCCACTTCCTCCACATGAAACTAAGCCACTGGCTCAATGTGGACCGTGATTCTCAAAGATTCTCCTAAATGCCTGGGCCTGGTTCACCAACACTAGTACTTTCTGCGGCTACTGATCAGCTAACTCAAGACACACCAGAAGAGCCCTCTTTGGCTTTTTAGACCATTTGCTATTTGACAGTGATGTACCTTTTATCACAAAACTGCCTTCCTTAGCTCCTCTTCACCTAGTGCATACACTTTTCCAATGCAATTTGGTCATTGAATGCAGTCTCTGGGATACCCAGAAAGGAATAATTCTCTTTCACCTGCTTTCTGGATGGTTGGAGGAAAGTGGTTGGGGGTCAAACAGACTTATTTTAAAAATTCAGGATTCCATTTTGAACATTATTGGGGATGATGTGCCTTTCTTTCCCCTAATATAGTAATCCCAGGCTAGCCACAGCAGGATAAAACCTTAGATCCTTCAAAGTTACTAACAAGATGTCATCACAAGCAGGGTATTACCATTCTGGGTATTACTTATTCTCACTATGAAGTTGAATATGTACAACAGCAATCAAGTGAAAATAATATCTATGGAAAAGTAATAAGCTGACCCAGAAGGTAATAGTTACTTGAGCCAATTACTCATACCCCTCAGATTTTCTAGTGCTACATTGCTTCCTTTTTAATTGGTATGGCTTTCTGGAGAGTTTTCTATGATTAGTTGGCTGGGCGTAAAGAAAACTCAAGCCTAGTTTATTAGCTTTTCTTAATATATTAAAACAAGCTGAAGTGGACTGCTGTGGTATATAGCCCCATTCAGCATGACTCTGAAATCTTCCCAGTGGGGAAGACTTCTTTGTTTTGAAAGGAAGAAAGGGTAAACCAAGGTCAGGTTCTCCAGTGATTGCTGGCTAATGACTAATAGTCTGGCTGACTCTTTAGTCCATATGCAGAAGATGTTCTAAAAATAGAACCAGAGCATGAGAATAGTTATATCTCATATAATTGCTCAATAAAACATTGTGGAAGAGATCCTTAACGATCAGGCAGACAGATGGTCTACTCTGTGAAAGACTTTGCTACCTTTGGAGAAGTACCTTCTAGTTAGTTCTGGGTTTGGTCAATGGGCTAATGAACAAGGGGACCATGGTGAGAAGGACAGATATATTGTTGAGCAAGCAACCTGCACCTCTTTAACTGCTTTAGTTTTCTCAGGCTACTATAACAAAATATCATCGTCTTGGTAGCTTATACAACATTTATTTCTCACAGTTTTGGAAGCAGGAGTTCAAGATCAAGACGCCAGCACGGTGAGAGATGGCTTCCTGGCTTGTAGGCAGCCTCCTTCTCACTGCATTTTCATATAGCTGAGAGAGAGTTCCTTTCATCCTTGCATACAAGTACAATTCTACCTCAGGGGCTCCACCCCCATGACCTCAACCAAATCAAATTATCTCCCGAAATCCCACCTTTAGACACCACCACATTACGAATTAAGCCTTCAATATATGAGTCTGTGGGTCACAAACATTCAGTCCATAACATTAACCAAGACTAACCTGGCCACTGCCAATACTGATTGCCCATTTTCTCAATAGTAGGAACCAATCTCACTTCATTCTGGAACTGTATTTCAAGGACTGTTAGCTGCCAGATGATAGGTTAATGATGTTGAATTTCTCCCATCATAAAAGAAGTGACTTTACTCATTAAATTAGATACTTATTCAAGATTTTCAGTTTGCTCTTCTTTCTTATTATATATGTTTATATCACTAGGGGACTCATTGCTTTCTTCATTATCATGGTAACAACAAAATGTGGCTTCAAATCAAGTAAGACCTGATAATCATCAGGTTTAATGATTTACCACAGATGCCATCTCCAAGATATTCCCGCTCTACAGAGTACCCAAGATGACATGTTTCTCAAAAAATTATGTTACCTCCATGTAATTTCCTGTAATTTTTTCCCTATACATCTTAACTTTATTGCATTCAAGAATCTGCCCTTTGTAGGTCAGTCATTATTTTTACAGCAAATTTGTGATGAAAATGGTTATTCAAGAGCTAACAATGGTCTACATATTTTATAGAAGCTGCCAATAGCCCTAAATTCTCAATAACTTTCACAATCTGATCTCATTTTGTCTTCCTTATTTTAATTATATCTAAGTGCCTTTCCAAACTTGCTTTTTTGTCATGATATAATACATTAAAAACTAACTTCTCTAATTTTATCTCAATATATTTAGTTAATTCAACAAGTATTTTTTGAGCTATCACAATTTATACTGTACTGCCTTAGGAAAGAAAGAAAGAAAGAAAGAAAGAAAGAAAGAAAGAAAGAAGAAAGAAATCTTGAGACAAAGTCTTATCCTTAGAGCATTAACAATTACAGAAAGTTTCATCATTCATTCAGTAAAGGCTTTTCTGATACCTCTAAAATGTTTGGGTCTGAAGGAAATGCTAAAAGACCCATAGCTGGAATAACATTCTTTAGGTAGCAAAATGACAATATCAGCCTAAAGATACTCTGGTGTCTCCCCCACTGAACCACCTACATATGGCTAAATATAGACATGAAGCTATCAAGTCATATTTAGTTTAATTTGGGGTTCTTTATGTTTCTTACTGACAGCCTTATGAACTGTTCAGTTTCTACTCTGAAAAGTTTGAATGCTGGTGTCTCTAAAAGCTTGAAATTTTTAACTTTGTATTTCTATTTTGTTTAATAAGCACTTTGCATAAACCATCATTTCAATTCTTAGCTCAAGAAAAGTAAGTCCTGTTATAATATTTCACCTAATTTTGGAAGACATTTTTAAAAACTAGTCTCCAACAGGCAGGGAAATTATCATCTACTGCAATATTAACTAGAATGAAGTTAAAAATAGTAAAACTTATTTCATAAACTGGCATTTTCTTTATAATTTTTTCCAATGTTTTTCTTTCTTTTTTTTTAACAATTTATGTTATCATTTCTTTAAATCTTCACAAAAGTGATATAACTATTGCACAGCTAGGTTATAATAACTACACAGCAAGGATTTTCAAGGATGTTGCTCTTTGTTCAATATCTTTCCTTTTACTTACTGAGAGAAGGTTATTGTACAATAATTACACACCTTGTTATACCTTATTACTTTAGAATTGTACACTCTTCTCTGTTACCTTATTAGAAAAGAGGATGTGATGTAACACAGGACTAATGGCAAGTATTGACAGGAATGGGCCATTAAGAATTCCTGGCTCCAAACAGAAGCACTGATTATGATTAATATAATTATGTTAAGCTAATGAGAAAGAAAATATAGATAATATATTCAAGTCCCTCTAGATTTCTTTCTTCTTCTTCATTAGGATGTAGTGACTTTTAATAGGAAAGAGTTGAAAAGCATTGTGTTAAGGAGATAGAAAGAGAGAAAGACACAGAAAAGAAGGGAGGAAGAGATGAATCAGAAGAAAGACTTTATTTCTCAGTCTATATCTAACTCACTTAATATAAAAATTCTAGTTTTATGATCCAAACAGATCATAAAAATAATGTATACCATCCATTATTGTCCTGTGCATCCCCCAACTTTCCGTTCAGTGAGCTAAAGGAATGTTGAAAAGATGTCATCTCAACCTCCACTACAGTAGCTCAGGAATTAGTCAGTATTAATGTGGATTTCAGATGAGCCCTACCACACAACTTCAGATGGCCAATAAGCAGGATAAAACCTGGTCATACATTTATTCAGATATTTATTGAATGCCCATTATGGGCCAGGTACTAGTCCAGGACAACAAACACATATATCAGTGAAAGAAATAGATATAAATCCATGCAATTGTGAATCTTATCATCTGGGAGGAGATAGATGCTGAACAAGAAATTAAGGTAAAATCTCATGAAGAAATACAGGATGGGAGCATGGAATAGGGATCTAAAGTACTCTGGAGTAAGACAAACTGATTAGAGAAAGTGAAGAAAGTCATCCTGGTAGAAGAAAACTTTAAGCAAATCACTGGATCCTTATAGAAGTTGATGAAAATGTTTGAGGATGGGAAAGGGGAGTTGAGAGATTAGGAACAACAATCCCAGCAGAGAAAACATGCAAAGACCTGGAGGTGGGGAAGAGCACACTGCAGTACATGTACTAAAAGAGGATTCATATGATTGGACCATTAAGAACAATGCGGGGGGCATTCCTTAAAGGAGTTCCTTACATCTCTATCCTAAGCCCTCTTTTCTTCTCATTTTGTTGTTGTTTCTATAGTGGGCCATGAATTTTATTATGATCTACAAGAAATGGTTTATAATTTTATTTCTTAGATCAGATATCTCTGAACTCTATCTACATCATTATATACTACTCAAAGTCTTCAAGTGATTGCCTCAAAGACACTTCAAATGCCATCTGTACAAAATCAGACTCATCATCCCTCACCTGAAAATCATCCTGTTCTGGTGTTCTCTGTCTTCCCATTATCTTGTCTTATAAACCAGAAAATTAGGAGTCATTTGGACAATTATCTCCATCTTCCTTCCCTACTCTATACAATCTATAATCAAACATGTTAATTTTACTTCTTACCTATCTCTTGATTTATCTCCATTTATCTCCATCTTCCCTATCAACACCTTAGTCTAAGGAATCATCAGCTCACCTTTGAGATACTATGGACCCCTCCCTGGTTTTCTTGCACCCATTTTCCTAGCAATGCCTTGTTTATTCTCAACATTGCAACATTAAAATCATCCACTGTAATATAGATTTCGGGCTTCTGCTTACCATAGAAAAGCTGAAAAGAAAATCATTCCTACCCTTACAAAAAAACCAAAAACCAAAAATACTGGAAAATATGCAAATTCACATGTTTTCTTGAGATACTTATAGAGCAAAGGTCACTGGACAAGCAACTAACCTGAAATTCAAGGAAGACAGGTGCTTGCAAAGAGAGATGTGGTGTTAACATTATGTTACTTGAGGCAGATGTCACAGAGCAGTGGTTAGAACAATTCGGCTAAAATTTTTAGGAAATTGGTAAAAGCTGAGTGTGGGTTAACAAGAGGATAGAGCTCCTAGGAGAATGGAAAGAGTCTTGAGGAAGCATCATTTGTAGTACTAAGGGGGAGAGGAAAACAACGGGCACTGTGAGAAAGACATGAACATCGCCACCCCAATCTTATTTCCAAGCTTCTTTATTGAACATAGGTCTTAAACTGCTGTGACAAGGGCAACAAACAATTACCCCCATGGGGCAATGTTAAAAATTCATTTCAACAATGAGTTGGCTAGATTGTATTTTTATTCTTGGTGGGAAGGTCAGAGACCAGAGATGTGATTATAATGGACTTCTAGTTAAAATGAACTATTTCTGACTTGTAGATGAATGTTCTAAAAATACAAGCTGACTATTCATAATCTTAAAAAAGAAAAAAACAATAACAATTCGTTGCAGTTGGGGGAAGGTAACAGAAAAAGGCCCTTTACTCCTAGGGGTTGTGGCAGGAATATATGCTGTGCAAAGTAGTAAAGCTGGGAAAAGAGGTGGAGCACCAAGAAGTCCACATAAACTAAGTCCAGGAGCAGAGTGCTTCCTCAACAGAAACCTTAGCTAGAAAAATAGAGAATAACTCCATATTCCCCTACTCTACACATACAGAGTAATGAGTAACAGCAGTATACTAGTGTTTAAGAGAGACAAGAATATGAAGAGCGATCCTGTCTGAGCTATAGAACAGAGGAGAGACTTGCAACTGAGATTGGAACAGATAGTGAGAAAAACTCTCTGGCAAGCCAACTTCCAGCCTAAATACAAAGTATTGATACAGGAATTTGAAGTCAGTGGTATGCTTATAATAACCATAATAGTAGCAAATCCCAAGTCTTGCTCAACTTGGAAAAACAGACTCTAAATCTCACTCTAATGGCCTAGAACAAGGGCAGGCGTGCCTAATTCCAGCCATAAAATCTCAGCCTCTGCTGTCTAAAATATGATGTTCATGTTTCACCAGAAAACTGTAAATGTATAAAAAATCAAGGAGAAATAGCACAATGGCAAGAGACAAAGGAAACTCTTTCATTAGAGCCAGATTCAGACACAATAAATATGTTGACACTAGACAGGGAATTTTAAATAACTATAGTTAATATTTTAAATGCTGTCATGGAAAAGATGTAAAACAGGTTAAATGAGATGTTATATCAGCTTAGAGATATAAATTATTTAAAAAATTGAATGAATATGCTATAAATGAAAATATAATAACAGAGGTGAAAACGTCTTTCAGTGAGCCCATAAGTAGACTCAACACAGACAAAGAAAGAATAAGAGAAAAAGATAGCAGAATTACATTCTTTGATGCTTTGCATTTGAGGATTTCTTCTACTATTACTACTAAAGAAGGCATTGCAACATTTAGGGAAGGAGTTGATAATAACCTGCACTAGGTAAGGGTGATAGAGATTTGAGTGTCCCTTTAAATCCACTGAGGGCATGGATAATGGAGCCATTTACTAAGATAAGAAATACTGAAGGAGGAGAAATGGGAGGGGGCAGAACTTCTAGAATGCAGTATAAAAACCACTTCAGAGCCTCTCACCAGAAGGGCAACAATTTAAATGGTGAAAAAAAAGTTTTTAAATCATTAAGAGCCCTGAATAAGCATATAATGAATAGAGAAATAATCACTTGAGACAATCTACCAGGTCTCAATGAGAAAATCAAGAGTCTGTGGCTTTTGAATCTGTGGCTTTTGACCTTCCCTTTACAACTCTCTCCAGCTCTGTGCTAGGGAAGTGCTACCCCAGACATTCTACTCCAGGCAGGCACAGCCAAGAAGATGGAGTTCTCTGTCCTCCCACCTCCAAGAATAGAACCATAGTTTT